>NC_134494.1:47996069-48303569 GCF_040206685.1 Ascaphus truei
TCACCAATGCCGACCCCTCATCCGGAAGCAGATCATCAACTCCCTAAAAGTCAAAGACCTAGAACTTTAACTAGTTATTTATTTCTCACTCAATCCCCATTTGGGATATTTGTTCCATTAGATAACAATTTACCAGCATATATTCTTTAACAGCGCCAATTCAAAATTTGTATTAAAAAATGTATGGCGCCATTTAAGGATAGGCATTTAAATAATGCATTCTTGAATTCGATCGACTTGTTGATAAACTCCAACCCCCACTCCTCGCCTCCCACACCTCAAGAAATGTTAAATATGCTCAATAAATTGTGTGTGTATATATATATATATATATATATATATATATATATATATACACACACAAATAAAAAACAGCGCTACTAGAGAAAATCCCCATAGAGATCATTGCCCATTGTAAGGGAACACTACGAGGGACCAGAGGAGTTACTGCTAAAACGAAGGAAATCTCAGCCACAGATCGAAATCTCCTAGCACTGCATCAAGGGAGGATGATATTACAACCACTACAACCAGTGAGGACCGCCCACGATGACGTCGACGGGGTTGAAGGTCGCCTCAGACCACAGTGTTACGCCGGTGCTGCCCGCAGACCAGACCCGTCCCCTGAGCTGAAGGGGGAAGTGGTAATACACGCACCCACAGCAAAGGGAGCGTGTCCGGAGTGTGGTATGAAGCGTTGCCAGGCCAGGTGTAGTAAGGTAGACAATACTTGCCGGTACCGGTTGAAGAGATAGAGTGAAGGATGCCTTGCCGAAGTCAGGGAGTGGAGAGTGAAGATAGGTCGTAGTCCAAGCCATGTTCAAGGGGTACCAGAGTGTGCGTTGTCCAAGGAGTGCCGAGATCGAGAGCCAGAGGGGGTAGTCGTACGAGCTGCGTCAGAACCTGTGAAAACACTGAGAGAATCCAGAAGTACTTCCATACAGAGACTATGTCGAGCAAAGACTGAGAGCAGAGAGGAGCTAGATAAAGCAGGAAGGTCCAATTAGGAATGGAGGCGGGACAGGAAGAGCTACAGGGAGACACTGCAGATTGGTGCAGGCATAACAGGCCAGGTGAGTCTTATTGGTAAACCTGAGTATGCCCGTGCAGTGTGCGGGGGCGGAGCCTGAGGTCCGGGGGACAGGAATAAGAGTATGCAGACTGAGCGTGCTCCGTAACTCGTGTACATGCGTGAACCGAGCCAGTGGATGGTGCAGGTGTGCGCGCAGGAGGGCGTGGGCGCGCCCGGTTCTGAGCAGAGGAATCGCCAAGGGGAGTGATCCCGCGAAGGCGACAGGGGTGGGGAGCCGTGGAGGCTGGTAAGGCAGGATTGTTTTGTGTGTCCAGAAGCACCCTGTGGGGAGGGAGTGCTCTGTGTAGGGAGCGTGGAGAAAGCCCATTCCTGACAGTACCCCCCTCTTCAGGAACGGCCTCAGGACGGTCCAAGAACGGTTTGTCTGGAAACTTTTTCCTGAAGGACTTAAGAAGGGCCGGGGCATGAATGTCCTTTGAAGGTACCCAGGATCTCTCTTCAGGGCCAAAGCCCTTCCGCTGCACCAAGAACTGGAGCTGACCCCATGATAGGCGAGAATCCAAAAGAGAGTGAACTTCGTATTCCTCGTTATTTTGTACAGTAATGGGATCCGGTTTACGAGTCTGATCCCGAAAGAAGTGACTGGAGATGAATGGTTTTAAGAGGGACACATGAAAGACATTGGGAATCTTCATACTGGGTGGTAGTTAGAGCCGGTAGGCCACGAGATTTATTTGTTCACAAATAGTCAAGGGACCCAGGAACTTAGGTGCCAGTTTAGGAGATGGTACCTTGAGGTGGATATTCTTAGAGGAGAGCCATACCAAATCCCCTGGTTTGTAACTGGGTGCCGAACGACGACGATCGGTCTGTAGTTTCGATCTGCGGGAGGAGTTGAGAAGGGTAGACTGAATCCTGGACCATGCGGTTTGGAGGGAAGAAATGCGTTCATCTACGGCTGGTACTCCAGAAGGAATGTTGGGGATGGGAAGACAGAGCGGGTGGAACCCATAATTTATAAAGAAGGGCGACTCCCGGGTGGACTCGTTTTTGGCAGAATTGACGACATACTCTGCCCAAGAGAGGAGTTGAGCCCAATCATCCTGGAAATCGGATATGAAACATCTCAGGTACTTCTCCAGGGATTGATTGATTCTCTCCGTTTGTCCATTGGACTGAGGATAATAGGCGGAAGAGAAAGAAGAAGAGATGCCCAATCTCTTCGTGAAAGCTCTCCAAAATTTGGATACCAACTGAGAACCTCTGTCAGAAACAATGGACGAAGGGATCCCATGAATCCGGAAAATCTGCTCCGTAAAGATATCAGCAAGGGCGGGGGAGGTGGGTAATCCTTTAAGTGGAATGAAATGGGACATCTTCGAGAACCTGTCCACGACCACCAAGATAGTGTTCATTCCTCTGGACCTGGGCAACTCCACGATGAAGTCCATCGAAATGTGGGACCAGGGGCGGTCGGGAACTGGAAGGGGTAACAGAAAACCCTGAGGCTTTTGACGGAGAGTCTTGCTTTGAGCGCACGTGGGGCAGGCGCGGGTAAACTCCAGAATATCTTGAGACATCCTTGGCCACCAGAAATTCCGACGAATGAGATCAGTAGTCTTCTTAAAACCTGGATGACCTGCAGATTTAGAGGAGTGACCCCAAGACAGGACCTGTGGAACAAATTTGGAAGGTACAAAGAGTTTGTTGTCGAGAACGACCAAGTCCTTGGGAATGCGTCTCTGGGAGTGCAAAATCTTGTCAAGATTCTTGAAAGAAGACGTGGCGAGAATCCTCTCAAGCGGAAGGATAGTCTCCAAAGATTCCTCTGGCCTCTCTTCAGAAGAATGTATTCGGGAGAGTGCGTTTGCCTTTACGTTCTTGGTCCCGGGGATATAGGAAAGGTGAAAATCGAATCGAGAAAAAAAAAGAGCCCAACGAGCTTGTCGTGGACCAAGGCGTCGAGCGTTCTCTATGTAAAGAAAGTTCTTGTGGTCCGTGAGAATAGTAAACGGCTCTTTCGACCCCTCCAGCAGGTGTCTCCACTCTTGAAGAGCCATCTTCACGGCCAGAAGTTCCCTGTTACCCACGTCATAATTCCTCTCGGCAGATGAGAATTTCTTGGAAAAATATGCACAGGGATGTAACTTATCTTGGGGCGTGGGTCTCTGAGAAAGAACGGCACCAGCGCCACAATCAGAAGCGTCGACCTCCAGGACGAAGGGAAGTTCAATGTTGGGATGACGGAGAATAGGTGCGGATATAAAGGCTTCCTTGAGTGTCTCGAAGGCGGAGATGGCCTCGGATGACCAAGCAGACGGATCAGCTCCTTTTTTGGTGAGCGCAGTGACAGGTGCCACAATGGTAGAAAAACTCCGTATAAACTTACGATAATAATTAGCAAACCCTAAAAAACGTTGTATGGCCTTGAGAGAGTTGGGTCTTGGCCATTCAGTGACTGCTTGAAGTTTACCGGAGTCCATCATAAACCCCTCATCGGATATCATGTACCCCAGGAACGGAGTAGAGGTCTGATGAAAGGTGCACTTCTCCAGTTTGGCGTACAAATGGTGTTCACGGAGACGGGAAAGGACGTAGGAGGTGTGGCGTATATGGTCCTGGAGATCTTTGGAAAAAATCAGGATATCATCCAAGTATAGTATAACAAAAATATTGAGTACCTTACGAAAGACGTCGTTGATGAAATCCTGGAAGACAGCGGAAGCATTACATAAGCCGAAAGGCATTACAAGATACTCGTAGTGTCCGCTACGCGTGTTGAAGGCCGTCTTCCATTCATCCCCCTTCCTGATGCGCACCAGGTTATAGGCACCACGTAGATTCAACTTGGAAAAAATCTTGGCCCCCTGTAATTTATCGAACAGTTCGGTAATAAGGGGAAGGGGGTAACGATTTTTAATAGTTATGTGGTTTAAACCCCTGTAGTCGATGCAAGGCCTCAACGACCCGTCCTTTTTCTTGACGAAGAAAAACCCAGCCCCTGCTGGGGAATTGGAGTGACGAATAAAGCCTTTCTTGAGATTCTCCTGGATATATTCATCCATAGCGTGAGATTCTGGTAATGACAAGGGGTAGGTCTTGGACTTGGGTAGGGAGTAACCTGGAACTATGTCGATCGGACAATCGTAAGTCCTGTGTGGCGGCAAGAGGTCTGACTGTACCTTATTGAAAACGTCCCGGAATTGATGGTAAACGGAAGGTAGAATAACTTCCGGAACAGAGGTATTGGCCAGCAGTTGATGAGTCTCGCCTGACCTCGGCCTCCAGGAAATGGGAGCAGAGGAAGTCCAGTCAATGAGAGGATTGTTAAGCTGTAGCCAAGGAAGACCAAGGGTGATGGGTATCCCAGGAATGTGAATGGCATCGAGAACTAAGATCTCCTTGTGCAGATGTGAGGACAGAAGCAAGGGAGCCATCTCTAAGGAGATGTGGGCCGGGGTAAGAGGACGTCCATCGATACCGACGAGAGCGATGGGAACCTTCTTCCTCACGACTGGTATGCGGTTTAACCTGGCGAATTCAAGATCCACGAAGTTTCCTCCAGCTCCTGAGTCAATGAAAGCAGCGGTAGAAGTCTTGAACTTATCGCCTGAAAGGGAGACTGGAAATGTAAGTTTCTTAGGGAGTTCACCTTTAGAAAGGGGACGTGGAGACATTACACCCAGAGAGAGCACCTCTGTACTCACTGGGTGTTCCCGTTTCCCGGACGCAGTGGACACTCCCGAACCAGATGTTCCATGGATCCGCAGTAGAAACACAATCCCTTGGCATGGCGGAACTGCCGTATCGGTGTGCGGATGCGTTGTACCCCCAATTGCATTGGCTCTGGCAACTCCAGTGCAGGACGAAGAGGTATGGTAGCACTTGGGGAAGCAGGAGTGTTGCTGGGAGTACTGGAGAACGGAACTTGAAAGTTATGGAAGCGAGTGCGCTGACGCTCTGAGCGGCGTACCTGGATACGTTGATCCACTCGGACAGCCAGATCAATGAGGACCTCCAATTGATCCGGCCTGGATTGGCGAGAGAGTTCATCCTTGATGGGATCTGCCAGGCCTTGCCAGAATACGGAGACGAGAGCCTCTTGTCCCCAGTTAGTCTCGGCTGCTAGAGTCCGGAATTCCACAGCATACTGTGTCACCATTCGCCGTCCCTGAGTGATCTGGAGGAGAGAAACAGATGCCATCTCCCGACGAGCGGGAGAATCGAATACTCGTTGAAATTCGGCTTTAAATGCCGGGTAATCTTGGGTAAGATCAGAACGTCGCTCCCAAACCGGGGAAGCCCAAGCCAGGGCGCTGCCAGTGAGGAGATTATAAATGTAGGCTACCTTCTTGCGATCAGTATTGTAGAGATGGGGGGCCATTTCAAACTGCACCTCACACTGGTTTATGAAACCCCTACAATCTTGCGATTCACCTGCATAAGGCTTGGGGGGAGGAATCCTTACATCTGAGCTGCTAACTGCGCTTACGGAGTGGGGGCTTACATCTGGCGGGGTCGCGGTCGGTACCCTGTCTGAGAGTACTGCGACCTGGCGTGTAAGTGCCACAATTTGATCCGCCATAGCCTGGTTTTGCTGAAGCAGATTGGAGAGAAACTGTTGAAGTTCGGTCTGGCCTGCGTCTTGTTGGCTCGACATAATGTTACGCCGGTGCTGCCCGCAGACAAGACACGTCCCCTGAGCTGAAGGGGGAAGTGGTAATACACGCACCCGCAGCAAAGGGAGCGTGTCCGGAGTGTGGTATGAAGCGTTGCCAGGCCAGGTGTAGTAAGGTAGACAATACTTGCCGGTACTGGTTGAAGAGATAGAGTGAAGGATGCCTTGCCGAAGTCAGGGAGTGGAGAGTGGAGATAGGTCGTAGTCCAAGCCGTGTTCAAGGGGTACCAGAGTGTGCGTTGTCCAAGGAGTGCCGAGATTGAGCGCCAGAGGGGGTAGTCATACGAGCTGCGTCAGAACCTGTGAAAACACTGAGAGAATCCAGAAGTACTTCCATACAGAGACTATGTCGAGCAAAGACTGAGAGCAGAGAGGAGCTGGATAAAGCAGGAAGGTCCAATTAGGAACGGAGGCGGGACAGGAAGAGCTACAGGGAGACACTGCAGATTGGTGCAGGCATAACAGGCCAGGTGAGTCTTGTTGGTAACCTGAGTATGCCCGTGCAGTGTGCGGGGGCGGAGCCTGAGGTCCGGGGGACGGGAATAAGAGTGTGCAGACTGAGCGTGCTCCGTAACTTGTGTACGCGCGTGAACCGAGCCAGTGGATGGTGCAGGTGTGCGCGCAGGAGGGCATGGGCGCGCCCGGCGCTGAGCAGAGGAATCGCCGAGGGGAGTAATCCCGCGACGGCAACAGGGGCGGGGAGCCATGGAGGCCGGTAAGGCAGGATTGTTTTGTGTGTCCAGGGGCACCCTGCGGGGAGGGAGTGCTCTGTGTGGGAGCGTGGAGAACGCCGATTCCTGACACACAGGAACGAATCAGGAAGCACAGACGCCGATGACATCATCACCTGTTAAAACGCATCTGCGTTCCACGCTGGACATGGAGGAGGATCAGACTAATTACATGGGACACACATGGGGTGATTAAGGTGCTGTGGGGGGGGGGGGCGTTTTGTTGTTTCTCCCTAATTTGGAGTGCTATTTATTTGGGACCTTTAGCTCACATACACATGCTAGTCACTTGAGAAAGGCCTTGCTATGGCCGAAATGTCGTATATTCTGACTTAATAAATTCTTTGTATTGAAATCTGTGGACTGGATCATCTCTTTTTCCATGTTATCTGGACTGCTACAGATGGGCTATCCCTGAACCAGGAGCACCGGTGCTTGCGCACGTATCAGTTATACTTTTTGCATTTGTTTGCAGTGTCAAGGTGTGCAGTACAATCACTTATATATGCATAATTACAGAAATAAACACATTTTACCCTCCATTGTGCCCCTTTCAGGTGTATTCTTCATAGTGACCTCGGGAGGCGCTGTTGTATCAATATTCTCTGTATATGCCAGAACATAGCTGGTAGTTATACAGGTGGGGCAGACTTCACTTGCAGAGTTCGTAGCTCTTGCAGGCATCTCTTTAGACTTTCTAATTTTTTGCTGAGCATCCATTTTAAAAACCCTTTAGTATTATTATATATATATAAAACGGAAATAGCCGTGTTAGTCCAGTTGCGATAGTGCTGAATAAATGAGTTCTTCAGTATTAGGTGATACCTTTTTTATTTGGACTAACAATTTATGTCATAGGACAAGCTTTCGAGGGTTTTTTATCTCTTCCTCAGGTCAGCAATACTGATATACCAAGGTTTCTACAATTTAGACAGGGATTGGAAAGGGGAAAAAAAAGGAAGAATAAAGAACAGAGAGGCACTGGAAGGGTGTTAAAACAGAGATAAGTAAGGTGAGAATTAGGGATGGGGGGGGCAGTACATCCACAGCAGCACAGAGGGGGAAGAGGATGCTGGGGGGTGGGGGAGTCCATATACTCTGCCTATAACAACTCTGAACCTGTGAGAACTTGGCTTTCTAAATGTTCTGCCAATTTTTAGACATCTGTAGACTCACTTGCTGTTTAATCTTTTGTGCTACACTGCCTTCCCAGGCCTAATTTATACACCTGCTCTCTCATATCCTACTTCTCATCTCCTCCAATACCTGGGACCTCTCCCCTCCTACATCTCATTATGCCCTACATCTCATTGTGCCCTCCCAGGACTGATTTATTTATAAGAAACCGATGGCTGCAGAAGAGCTCTCCAAAAGCAAATCACTTGAATGCACACAACGAAAAAATAAAATATAGCATTTCATGAAAATCACTAAAAGATAAGTCACAATAATTAAAAAGGTGATGGAGTGGAAAATATTCCCACAAAATAGGGATGAGTGATTAGGGAGATTCGATACAATTAATGCTTCAATTACAAATAAGACAAAGAAAAAAACAAGCGCACACACCATATAATAATGTACCCTGTGTACACACAAGTGGTAAGTGAATAAAGCAAAATTAAATCCTTGAGGAGGTAATGCAGCTCCGGAAGGAGGACTTAATATAAAAGTCCAGACAGCAGGTGAATAGAGCAAAGAATCAGGAGCGCAAATACATCCAAGTGATATAGAAAAAAGGAAAAATACAATAGTGCACACTGTATACAATAAACAGCAATAGTGTAATTATATAGGTGATCCACTCACAATAGTGCAGAGGAATGAAGGCATGACCCCTTCACCCTTCCATATGAATATAATGTCATCAATGTAGCGCCGCCAGAGGACCAGGTTTGCGCCAAAACGGATTGTTGTTGAAAATACAATCTTCTTCCCACGTGCCTAAGCATAAATTGGTGTAGCTTGGCGCAAACCTGGGCCCCATGGCGGTGACACACATTTGTAAATAAAAGAGACTCTCGAACCAGAAAAAATTGTGCGTTAAAATGTATAAGATTCCATCTAAAATAAATTAAATTTGAGCCAAGTTTAAAGTGTCTTTTTTGTTTAAAAACCTTCTCACTGCTTCGCATCCTTTTGCGTGATTGATAACAGTATAGAGGGAGGAGACATCAACTGTACATAGTATGTAATCGCTATGTCACACCACATCTTTTAAAATATTGAATATATGTGTGGTATCTTTTAAATAGGATGGTAGTTCCGTAACATATTCTTGTAAGAAGTAATATATATTGACTTAGGTTAGATGTAGCTGAGTCCACACCCAAAATAATGGGTCTCCCTGGAGGACGGGTAGCATGCTCGTGAATCTTGGAGAGAAGAAAAAAGGCACAAAGAAGATTATACTAACTCACTGATGAAGCTCTTATGAGTGAAACATGTTTGGGGACAATACAGAAGCACCTGGAGATGGGAAATTGTTTTTGGAGGACTCTGCTGAGGATTTTGGACTTATACCATCTGTTCCTTCTGCTCTTACCTGGATCTGCTGACTGTGGGTGGCCACCACAGGCATCTATACCAGGCAGGACTGTTGCAGTTCCTCATCACCTCTGACCCAGGGTGGTCCAATTGCCTGTCTCTACAGTAATTCTATAAGTACATTACCTCTGTCTATTTGATTACATTTGCATTCTTCACTATTTGTGCCTTCTCCATTCTCTATTCCCCATGTACTGAATCCCCCTCCTGCCTTTGAGGGATACTGCTCAGATTTCATCTGAAGATTTCTACCCTGAGTTGGTCACTCGGGAACAACCATACTGCCTTCATTCCTCTGCACTATTGTGAGTGGATCACCTATATATTTACACTATTGCTGTATATGGTATACAATGTACACTATTGTATTTTTCCTTTTTTCTATATCACTTGGATGTACTGTATTTGTGCTCCTGATTCTTTGCTCTGTTCAATTACAAATAAGTAGCTTGTATAGAATCACACCCAATTGATATCAGCATGCCAGGGAAAGATAATACTATAACCGGGTAGGCGAGAATGAATATAGTAGGGGATCAGCTATAATGTGTCTCCAGATAAAATAGGTGGGAAGTCTGATATATCACATAGACATATAATAATAAAGTATATGTGATGTTGAGAAAGACCCCATATATAACAGGTGCTTAGAGGCTGTGGCCAATAAATAAAGCCACTACGTATTTCAATTAATCTAAATAAGGTTGTGGAATGCTTGTATGTACAGTAACTAGAATTAGCAGTACTGATACTCATATTAAAGTACAGCTCAACCCTGTTATAGCGTGATCCGTTACAACGCGAATCCGCTTATAATGCGATGTGAGCGTGGCTCCCAATAATATGCAGTACCATGATGCAGATCTCCTGCCATGATGTTTTTTAGCCTCTTCTTTGCCCTGCTGGGGTGAGGAGGGCTTCTCATGTCCCAGATGGCAGGGAGCTGGCTGCCTGCGCCCACACACCCCCACCCCCTCCCCCCGTCCTCCTCGGCTCTGGTGTCAAGTGGCGACATCACATGACTCTGAGGCGTCATTTGAGGTCGGTTACCATGGCTGAAGCTGAAGGCAGAAGCAGGGAGAGGAGAGAGCTGCCAGCTGCTGCTGATGCCGGCTCAGTCCTGCGTGGGGGTGCAGATGAGCCACCGGTTCTGGGATAGCTGGGAGAGTTATCCCTGCTTTCCCTCTCCGGTGGCCGCGGAACCCCTGAGGGGTGCAATCTGCACCCCAAAAAATGTGGTAACGTGATTCGCATGTAGCGCGATCAGATTCTTTGGACCCCAAGCACCGCGCTATAACGGGGTTGAGCTGTAATTCATAATATACCCAACATATGCATTGATAAGGAATACTGCAAAGATGTGGCTCATAGATATTGTAAAAAAAACAGTCCTGTTGATAATCATCTAGACAGAATAATACAATGTATCTCTATTCCTAATAGATACTGTGGATGGATGTAAATACATTGTGGCTTTATTTATTAGCCATGGCCTCTAAGCACCTGTTACATATGGGGTATTTCTCAACATCACATATGATAATAAAGTATAAGTCTATGTGATAGATCAGACTTCCCACCTATGTTATCTATTTATTTAGGTATAGACACATTATACCTGATCCCCCACTATATTGATTCTCGCCTACCCAATTATAGTATTATTATATTATATACCAGTAGGTAAGGGGTGGGGGGGAATGATGGGTCTTACATGGAGCAGGGCTACAGGTGTAGAACATGAATGTAGAATAGAAAAGCTCACCCAAAGGTGCCATTAGTATGAATCTCCAGATAAAGTTCCTGGAAGATACAGACAGACGTTCACTTCTTGTCCATCTCCTGGATAACTGTATCAATCCCTTATAAATGTTCTCTTTGAAATGGGCCATTTGAAATGTCATGCTAACCCCTAGAAATGCTTCCCCCATGCTATTACATATAACTATGAACAAAATGTACAGTATCTCAATTGCGTAACCTCTCCCAATTTCCATCGTAAACCATCACACTACAAATTGCATATGATCCCTGACTTTCTGTACAACTGTCATACCTAAAGAAGAACCCAAAACCCAAAGCTTATAAATTGTAAACCAATGTTTGGTCCTATAAAACGTATCAGCCGACCTATATTTAACTTTCTAGTTTCTTTCATATTATCCCAAATCCTTTTTCTTAGTCAGTAAGTCAGTCGCAAAGTTTCTTGATACTACTGTATGTTCATGTGCAAGAAGAGGTCTCTAACACAACATGGTGCTTGAAAAGGGAAGTTGAGGAATATTTCTTAAACAGATTCATTTTGGAAGTGGATGTGGCTGGACAGATGTTGGAAGAAGGAAGCATACAGACCACAAACACTTTGTGTTTGTATTAGTTGTTAAAGTGTTGGAACCACAAAACCCATAGAAATTCCTCTCTACAACAAGACTTCAGCAATAAGGTCTCTATTCATTATATGTTCATTAAACATTAAAGGAAGCAGGATTAACCCCACTGTTTCTACAGGGCCTGTACAACATTAGTGTGTGGAACATTAATTACATTCTTTCTGGTAGAGAAGGAGTAAATGCCAAGCACCAATTATGTTATTTTTAACAGACAATAGTGACAAAACAAGCAGTTAGCCCTGTTCCGACGTTGTCCCTCTGCTTTCCTGAGATGGAAATAGCATTAGGAGGAAATGGGGATATTAGCATTGGTGCAAAAAAAAAAAAAATAAACAAAAAAACACATGGACTTTAATAATAGAAGCCTAAATCTATATTCTTTATAGCCCTGAGTTTGTTAGGGATATGTATGCAGCCACCTCTAGTGAGGAATCAGGAGCATCACATTTCTAGTACAATGCTACAATAACATACTAATCAGTTAATGCTGCAAACTCAAACACAAAAAACAGGTATTTGCAAGAAATCAGATACACGTCTTGAGGTCTCTAATACCAAGAAGAAGCATTTTAAAAAGCCCCAAGAAAGAAGGACATGGACATTAACATCTATTTACTTTCTGCGCGTTAAAAACAAGTTGCCTGAACCAACATTTTAGTTTTGTTTGTATATCTAAAGAAAGATACACAGAAGGATGTACTGTACATCTTGAGTGAATGAAAATAAGGAGCTTTTTATTGTAAACGTATAATTGCAACGCTGCTAATACCATCTAGTCCCTATTTATGAAGCTAAAATCTAAGGAAGGAACCTGTACACAGACAAAAGTAAACTAGAAGAAGCATGTAAATCAAACATAGGTTTTTACTGAAAGTAAGCCCTAAAAACACCATACATAGTCAATACAGACACACACACAGGTAGATGTTGTGAGATCCAATATACAGAAAAAGGGGGAGGGGGTGGGGGGGTAATGACAAAATAAAATAAAGGGGGGCAACGTTTCGGGGATAGCCCCATCCTCAGGCCCGTTCTAAACTGCCGCAGTACTTACCTTTAATGGGTTGCCTGTGTAAATACCCCACAAAAAAAGTTGCCAGATGCCAGTGCACATTGAGCTAAAGTGCAACGAATTCTGCAAAAGTAGGAAAAGAAGAAAACATCCAACTCTGGGAGACGTCTGTCAGAAGTGCAGCGTGTGGGATGTTTACACCGGCATCCCAGTAAAGGGAAGTACTGCCCTTTAAGTACTGTGCTGGTCTAGAACCTTTGGGAACAGGCCTGAGGATGGGGCTATCCCCGAATCCTTGCCTTTCTTTATTTTATTTTGTAATTACCCCCCTCCCTCCCCCTTTTTCTGTATTTTGGAGCTCACAACATTTACCTGTGTGTTAGTCTGTATTCACGATGTATGGTGTTTTTAGTGCTTACTTTCAGCAAAAACCTATGTTTGATTTACATGCTTCTGTTTACTTTCATCTGTTCCCTTCCTTTAGTTTTTGTCTATACAGTATATATATTGAGGGATCTAGGGATCTCTTGGTGTTCCCTGCACCTTTGCTATACCTTGCTACTTTTCTTGGGACTGCTGATTCTCACTATTGTATATTTCTATTTATGAAGCAGAGAAGTACCTAGGTCTCTGGATCTGAACCTGAGGTCTATAATTTTGGGAAAGCTGACATGTTGATCTGTAATACAGAAGAGACTTGCAAAACTGTGTATGACTTCCTCTCTCTCTCTCTCTCTCTCTCCCGTATGCAACTACACAAGCTCTGATGTGGCTATTCTGATTTTTATTTATCGTACGTAACTCCTGAAGAGGGAAGCAGATGGTTTTATGCTCTCCAATGAAGAGGTTGTTAGGTACTCATGTTTTAGGATCTCTCTGGATGAGATATTTCCCACAGTCAGACACTGAGGGTCTCAGCAGGTTTGGTTACACTGTGGTAAGGCATGTGGTAAATAATTTATCATCACAGGAGGTAAAGTCGCTTCTCATGTGTATAAGCAAGCCATATGTCATGTACATCTTAGGTCAGGGTCAGGGTTTGCAATGAGATCCAGTGTGCAATGGAACTGGGACAACTTACTGGTGTAATATTCCTAGATTATGCAACGGCTTTTGATACTGTTTATCATGTTATCTTGTTAAACAATCTTCAGTGTTTTGGAATAGGGGAACACGCTTTAAACTGGTATCGCAGGGGTCCCCCTTCTTACCTCCTGGGGGGAGATTAGCTCAGTAGCTGGGAGAAGCAATGTAGTTATGGTGGCCATCTTGGTACACCCAAACCGGAATGAGGAACAGAGAGGATGTCCTGTGCAAGCAGGATTATCTCTGCGGACTGGGGACGTCATGGGCAGTTCATCCAGAGCCTGCAGAGGGGAAGGTAGTGTCCAGGGAGCTAGTCAAGCTCCTGGACTGGGCGAGAAATACTACCCCTAGGCCCCAGGCAGTCCCTTCACCTTAGTGGACTGTGTAGGGCCATCCACATAGCTACTGTAGGGATCTCCCATTAGTGAGAGTTAGCAGCAGAGCAGGACCCGAGCCAGGAGAGGAGTTCCTCGTGCGGGATGAATCACCGTGCAGCAGTCGAACGTGAGGCATGAGGGGCTGTTATCGGAGACCCCACGGTGTGGGACCCTGCCGCTGATCATCCTCCGCCCCGAAGTAATTCGCTGGTTAAGGACTTAACCAGGAAGATATAAGTGCACCACCACATGGGGGAGGGTAGCGCTGCCCTCATACACACATTGAGAAGGGTTGTTTGTGGACACTGGGTTATAGGTGCCTTAACAACCTCATTAACATTTGGGACTAGCTCCCACATATGGTTATATTGCTATTATGCTGTTATTGTTGTTATTGTGCCTGTGTGGTAAAATTTGCGCCTACTGAGGGACCACAGTAAAATAGTTATTATATATCCTGTTGTGACTGTGTTATTGGGGTATACCATAAATGTATATGTGTTCCTATGAGGAGCCATCCTGCTATGTGGGATCCTCATAGGTGGGGGCGCAGCACCAGAGAGAGAGAGAACACACCGTCACCCAAGGCTCCCCAGGAGCGGAGGCTCAGGCCTTCTGTAAGACCAACAGGTAGCACCAGTGACTGTAATTACTGCTATTTCTCTTAGGCTGCGTCCAAAGTGTATCCAGCCGGGCGGAGGCGCGCTGAGGCTGAGGGAAAGCGGGTGCTTTCCCTGGCCTTAGACCGTGCGCCGTCCGGGAGCGTGTCGGGGGGGGGGGGGGGGGGCTGTGACGTCACGGAGCTGGTTCGCCCTCATTGGGTGAACCGCTCACGTGACCAGCCCTGCGCTCCGGCGAGCGCAGAAACGAAAAACTGTGTAAGACCTACGCTTCCGCACGCTTGCGGAAGCGTGCGCGAGCCCCTGCTAAAGCCGCTCTCATTGCGGCTGCAGGGGCTCACTGCCGAGCAGCAGCGCGCCTCAGCATGGGTCAGCGCCTAAGCGCTGACCATGCCGAGGCCTTAGGAATAGGGAAAGGCTGTTACACTGGTTTCACTCTTAACTATCAGATAGATCCCAAAATGTGTCTACTGTATCTCAGACTCTTACTGTAACCCCTAAGATGTTGCATATTCACACATTATCAGGATCCCGCTAGGCTCGCTTCTGGGGCCCCTATTCTTTTCAATCTTTGTAAATTATGAACCTACAGCCTGTAAAGCAGCTTCAATGCACATGTATGCGGATGACACAATCTTATATAGACACAGCCCTATGAAGGTAAGCAAATCGAGTGAAAACAAAGCACAGCAAAGTAGAAGGGCTGTAGGCAATTGAGTAAAATTGAATTATTTAATAGGAATAATAGCAAAAAGACAAAAGATCCTCCGACACGTTTCCCGCTGAGTGGAACATAAAATTAACGATTAAAAAAAAACTGTGATATTTTTAAGTTGTGTGTTGAAAACTTGAATAAACCTTTGCCTTCTCCTGGACCACATAAAGCAGATCACAAAATATAAGAAAAAATTAAAGAAGCCAGGGAGAAGGTGCTTTTTGTTTTGTTGCAGAATTTTCATTTGATTTGCAAATACAGTTTATGGAAATTCCATATGAAACAGAGCAGCTTTTTCCAGGTCATCAATAGGTTGCACAGTGCCGTCCTTCATGATCTTTACTTCCCTTTAGTCATTCAGTTGAGCCCTGCAAGAAAGTGGTATCAGAGGGTCTTTTGTAAGTAATAGCAATTAAAGTAAATATTTTTGTAAGAAGTGGATAAAAACGGGGAGAAGCACGTTAGGCAGGGAGACCTGTGTGAATGTGTATCTATAAATACGTATATATTTATATGTTCATGTGTCTATATGTGCATATATACAGTATGCATACTGTATATTCGATATCCTTATCTCATTGCCTCAAAGTGGCAGGAAGACGTCAACGAGTGTTCAAGATAACTTATAGTGACACTTTAACCATACCATGAACGCTTGAACTATATACCTGGCTAAGGTGAAATAAGTACTTGTCAACATGCAAAATGATGGCAGCATGGCAACTAAGTTCTCAACCTCAAATATAAAATACACCAAAAAGCAATGGTCCTCAGTCTCAGGGGGGTCGGGTTGTCCCTGGGCTGGACAGCCTGCAGGGAGAAGGCATCCCCAGAGGTTAGACAAAGAAAGCTGTCATTCAAACCTCAATCTGGCTGCCTACAACTGCCGGACTCTCTCCAGTCAAAATGCATTGCGAGAACTGGAAGACAAATTTAAAAGGGTTAAATGGGATACCATTGGCCTTAGTGATGTAAGATGAAAAGATGGTTTAATTGAGCTCAAAAGTGGTACAGAAAAAATGCAAGAATCAGATGAGTAGGCGTAAATGTTTACAGGAGATGGATAAACAACATAGTGGAATGTGAAATCTCATTGGCAAGAGAAGCCAGAATCGTCATTCAGTTGACAAAGAGATAGATGCTTCAAATTATCGAAGTGTATGCTCCAACCACAAGTCATAAAGAGAAAAAAATTAACCAACTTAACAAATTGTCATCTTAATATCATTATGGGTAGAGGTGGGCAAATGTTTTTTGCAGATTTGGATCCGCAGCGGACGGCCGGTTCCTTTGGTCTGCGGATTTCTGCAGATCAATCTCAAAAAAGGACAAATCATGTTTTGAGGATTTTTTATTATTATTAATTTACTCCGCGGATTCCACAATCAGTGGCTGGATTTGCAGAATCCAATCGACGGATTCAGCAATCCATTGGCGGATTCTTAAGAATCCGTCAACGGATTGATGAATCCGCGGATTGGATACTAGAAATCGTCATCGGATTGTATCCAATGGCGATTTTGATGAACCTATTTTTACGTTGGTGGGAGCGAGAGGTAGTTTTTATTGAGACCAATAAGGGTATGACGGATCAGGTGTTGTGGTTGAGATACATTGACGATATCCTTATCCTCTGGCAGGGTTCTGCGGAGGATTTTGGAGTTTTCATCGATGTTCTCAACCACAACAACCTTAATATCAAACTAACATCTAAGCACAGCTCCAGTTCGATTGATTTTTTGGATCTGTGTATCAGCATTGACGCCACTTGTCAACTGAACACTGATATATTTAGAAAAGATACTAATATAATCTTACATGCCACTAGTTCCCATGCAAGACACCAAATCTCGGGAGTCCCGATCAGTGAATTAATTAGTTTAAAACGAAACTGCTCAAATATTACAACTTTTGAAGCAAGAGTAGCTGAGATGAAAGCTAGATTTAAACCAAACTGGTAATCAAACAAGGTTATGAACAGAGCAAGAATACAAGCAGAACCTCTTTGCTGAAACCAAAAGTAAAGGGTGTAGATACTCCTAACAAAATCAGGTTTATAGGGACCTTTAACCAACAATAGTCACACTTGAGGAGCATCCTGCAACAACATTGGCCAATCCTTATGATCGATCCTGATTTAAAGCAAGTGCTGGGGCCGAGAGTAGAACTGACGAGTAGGAGATCTCCGAACCTTAAAGATCAACTGGTTCACAGCCACTACATTTCACATACAAATCCCACTTTGACAGGAAGGGATTTTTCAAGTGTATTGGTTGTTCAGCGTGTAAACACATGCGTCAAACATCTATGCTTACTGATAGCAAGGGAACTAAACAGTTCAAGATATATACATTTTTGAACTGTCGCTCCAAGGGGTTTTTATTATCTTACATGCCCGTGTAATTTAATATACATCGGCATGACTGCGAGAGAAGTTCGTTTTAGGATTTTAGAATATTGCCGAAACATTAATTTCGCGCAATGGGACTTGGAATCTTTTAAAAAAAATTACCTCAGTTGCCAAACACTTCTTGCAGAAGTGTGGGGCTGATAACACATTACTGTCCGCATTCGCCATGGAACGTGTCTCTTTGGGGATGCGAGTTGGCGACATTGAATGAACCCTTCTACAGAAGGAATGTCGGTGGATTGTGTTAATGGGGTCCATGTTACCCCAAAGTTTGAATGATTACCTGGGGTTTTCAATGTTTCTGTAATGAAGGGTGTCCGCTGTGTTTCTTTTTTCTTTTCCTCATCTTTAATTTCAATTTTATGGGGATTTATGGTTAGTATTTAGGTGTAAGGCTGTTTTTATTTTGTATTTGCAGTGATTTACAGTTGTACAATTTTTCATTTCCCCACCCTTTTCCTCTCTGTTGGTGTCCTAATATAGTTGTTTTTAAATTTGGATTATTAATCCTTTTTTCTTTTGTCATTACTCTAGATATATTCTACATATATAATGTACTCTGACTATTTTTTCATCAGTTTGAGACATTATTTGGATGATGAAGAAGAACGTGATGATTATTATCCCTTTCTCCTGAAGAAATGGCCGATATATGTCTTATTCCTGGGGTAACATCAGAGTCTTTGTTCTACTTATGCTGCAGGACAATTTGTCCTATTACCTTGTGATATCTATATTATCCACAATGTATGGAGGTTCAGTCGTAAATGTCTTTTTGGACTTTATTTCCAACTAATAGCAGGTCTCCGTAGAGGTACTTCACTGCGCATGGCACTATGACGTATAAGTGTCAACAGCGCGATCTCAGCTGACTGCAGCAGTGTCTGTATGATGTGGCGCACCTATGCGCATGCGCGGCTGCCTGACCTTTGCAACGATTGGACATTATTATTGGCGCGAAAATGACATCATGAATTAGAGCCCTTTAAAAAACGGAGCTGTTCATAAGCAACTTCACCACCTTGGGAAGAAGCCCGTGAGGGCGAAACGCGTTGTGGTGTTCATCTGACGCTGTACTGCTGGTCTCTGTTGGACTATGGTGACATCGGGTGGGACATTGCTGATATGCTGTGATTCAGTCCGGTTGGGGTGACCTATCAAGGACAATATATGGTACCATAGATGTTTTGTCAATTAGATGTAGCATTGGGCTCCCCTGTCTTTTGTTATATACATACATACATACACTATGTGGGTATACTGTATAGCAGATAAATCCACATCCATAAATGTATATACATACTTTATTAATTCCTATTTTCAGCATCATAACACTGACCATTGTTGTGGTGATTGAGGCCACCAGAACCCCCCAAACTACAGAAATGTGACAGTGCTGTAACCCAGCCAGAAACCCACAAAAAGGGGCAAACACCCAGAAGTGACAGTAACACGTGAGTCTGTCTCATGCCAGTGAATGCTGTTTGCTGCAGATAAATGTTCCATTTAAACACATGCAAGGGGTTTAAACCTCTTTATTACAAGCTGAGGAATGTGCTTCCTTGTTCTGCCAGGCAATGATCCAGCATGTGTGAGGGATGCCACCTGGGTGCATCAACGTGTGATATATGGGAATATATATCACAAGTGAGACTTGTGGCATACTAGAAAATGAAACGTTTACCGGTCATGCAGAACTCTAGACTAACTTTCCTGTTGTACATGTGGCCAGGTCTCCCTCTGGATTCCCCACCCCCCGGCCTTCCGTTTACCTCTGCTACAGCGGGGGAACCACAGATGTGTGCAGGGAGATGCCGGGTGCTGCCAGAGTGGCAGGCAGACCCGGCACAGCTGTAGTGGGGTTGCGGTAGGGGCCGTAGAGCATCACTGGAGCTCCACAGGGAGCGAGTGCTCAGGGCGCCGCCATCTTGGATATGCGCACACATGCTTAGTACGTTTTGCGCACTGGGCAGTACAGAGCGGCGGCCATTAGGAGGTTAGTCACGTGTAGCACTGTTTCCCCCACTTTCTCTGGGAGATTTACTCTATTGCTACCATGTGGTGCTGAGGCATACCTGTAGGTTCCAGGAGAACTGAGCTGATCTGCGATGGTGGGAGACCAGGACAGGCTTAGATTCTTCTCTGAGATCTTCTCATGGTGCGTAGCACCTCCAGCAGCAGTGGACTCCAAGGAGTTCGGAAGTTAGCCCCCACTATTGCACTCTTTCTCCCTCTGCCCAAGGACTGATACTCAGACAGTGGTATATTCTGAACAGGATCTTTTTTGGGGACATCCACTGCAGATCTTCTCACAGCGATGCAAGGTCTCAGAGGCTCCATACCTCTGGATGGTGCTTTGCCCCTGGTAGTATAGGGCTCCTGTGGCTGAATCTGATGTTCCTCCAACCCACAGGTTGAAGGTGAGCATGTTCATCCCGCCATGGGACAGTCTGACAGCTCTACTGCTTCCTCTCTCTTATAGAGCAGGAACAGGACTCAGCTAAATCTGCCACTCCCTCCTAGGAGGAAGAAGAAGGGGCGGGTTTATGGTCTATACCTATTCCAGATAGGCTTACACAGGCCATGAGTCACCACCTTACTTCTGCACTCATAGGAGGGGCATTAGGGGGGCCAACAAGCCCACAGATTAACCCCTTACAGCCTGCAGCTAGAAGAACTTACATAACAGGAGGGGGGAAAGATAGGCAGAAAAGACATACCCTGTTACACACGCATGCATCTTAATAGCGATGGCCAGTACAGTGAAGCACCGCAGTGGAACTACAATCCCCAGCAGCACCAGGGGCAGCTAGTCAGATGTAGCACTACAGCCAATAGGGCTCCAGGATTCCCCTGCTGAGAGAGTTGTTGCATTTGGCGTGCTGTGAGCCATGCCAGTCGGAGCTGGGACACAGAGAAGTGAGAGTGTTTGTGCAGGGTGTCAGTGGTCCCTGCATTAGGCCAGAGACTCCCTATAGGCCCCTGCTAGGCCCCAATTGTCACCTAGATTCTGGTTGCTACAGGGACAGCCTCTCTAGATACGAACATTGCCCCTGTAGTGTATGCAGTGTCAGGGACACAACAGCAAGACGCTGCGCAGTATCTGCGGCCTGTAGTCTGGGACCAGACCACCACGTAATAGAGACTCTCTTCATGGTTGGGCCCTCCAGCTGGATAACACCCCACGTAGAGGTGGACGCCTTCGCTGATGGTGACAGCGTGGGACAAATGGGCCCCTTTCTTCAGCCCGCAGGTACCAGGTGCTGAAGTACCTGGCAGGTACCTCAACAAGTGCACCAACTCAACACACACTTCCTGTGGGTAGAGCTACCGCACACTTGAGGTGGGATTGCTCCAGTGGACGCCAAGTGGTTGGGGGCCCAGGGCACCTCAGTAATTTGGGGGAAACCCCACCGGGCTGTGAACAAGGTGGTTGGGGGACACTGTGGGGTTACGGCCGTGCGAGTCCTACCTTGTATATGTTATTCTGATATATATGTTCTTAGCTGCGTTCACTAAACCTGTTATATATTTACAAGTGTGTGTGTGTATTGTATTGGGTCCTGTGCAAGACCCCTGGGATCCTTCACAGGTGGAGGCGCTGTCACTGGATGAACCAGGTACACCCCAGGCTCCTTGCAGCGGAGGATCAGGCCTTCTGTGATCCTACAGGTAACAGCACACCACACGTAGTCACCCTAGACACGGGGGAAAGGGGCTACATACAATTAACTTTACATGAAACTAATATTTCTTTATCCTTTAAATGTCAATTGATTAAGAGCAGTTATTCTGTATTATTCCCCCCCCCCCCCCCACCACCACCCTCTACCATGGGGAGGGAGAGAGATTCTGTTTGGGGGGGAAGTGAGATATTCTGTTTGGGGGAGGGGGGGGTTGAGTGAAGAGAGCGATTCTGTTTGGGGGAGATGGGGGGTGAAGAGAGATTCTGTTTGGGTTGGGGGGATAGAGATTCTTTTTGAGGGAACAGAGATTCTGTTTAGGGAGGGGGAGAGAGATTCTATTTGGGGAGTGGGGAGAGAGAGATACTGCTTTGGGGGGAGGAAGAGAGAGATTCTGTTTGGGGAGGGGGATGAAGAGAGAGATTCTGTTTGGGGACAGAGATTCTGTTTGGGGAGAGGGGGAAGAGGGAGATTCTGTTTGGGGAGGGGGGAGAGAGAGATTCTGTTTTGGGAGGGGGATAAAGAGAGATTCTGTTTGGGGAGAGAGATTCTGTTTGGGGAGAGGGGGAAGAGGGAGATTGTGTTTGGGGAGGGGGGTGGGGAGAGAGATTCTGTTTGGGGAGTGGGGAGAGAGAGATTCTGTTTAGGAGGACACACACATATTCTGTTTTGAGGGGCGGGGGGCTAAGAACCTAAAAAATACCAAAATTGTGATCCTAAGAACATGAACTAAACCTTAAAGTGGTAAAAAAAATTATCCCCACAACCGGCTGGTCAAAAAAGGGGAGAGCAAAAAAGGGGAGAAAATAGCTGCCTACAATGCACAAATCCCCCGCCTGCTGCTAACAGTTACTGTATGTCGGGAAAACGGATATAATACAGCAGGTGGGAGAGGATGGGGAAGTCTCACACAAGATTCTGTTTTGTGGGTGGGGGGGAAGAGGTCCATTTTGGGGGGGGGGGGGGTTCTATTCTGGGGAGGACAGGACAGATCCTGTTTGTGGGGGAGGGGGGGGGGGAGATTCCGTTTTCGGGGGGGGGGGGGGCATTCCGTTTTTTTGGGGGGTGGGATTCTGTTTTGTGACGGGCGGAGGTTCTGTTTGGTGTGTATGCATGTGGGAGAGTGCCAGTTTGTATGTGCTGGGGTAGGGGTGCCATTTTGTGTGTGCTGGGGTAGGGACGTAGGGGTGCAATTTTGTGTGTGCTGCTGGGGTGTGGTGCCATTTTGTGTGTGCTGTTGTGTGTGCTGCGGTTGTGTTGGAGGGGTATTTTGTGTCTTGAGGGAGGAAGGTACTGTGCTGTGGTGGGGGGGCATGTGTGTGTGTGCTGCAGGGGTACTATGTCGTGTGTGTGCTGCAGGGGGGTGCCATCTTATGTGTGTGTGCTGCAGGGAGGGTGCCATCTTGTGTGTGTGCTGCAGGGGTACTATGCTGTGTGTGTGCTGCACGGAGGGTGCCATCTTGTGTGTATGCTGCAGGGAGGGTGCCATGTTGTGTGTGTGCTGCATGGAGGGTGCCATCTTGTGTGTGATGCAGGGAGGGTGCCATGTTGTGTGTGTGCTGTGGGGGGGGCACGTTGTGTTTGTGCTATGGTTGGGGGGCATGTGTGTGTGCTGCAGGGGTACTATGTTGCGTGTGTGCTGCAGGGGGGTGCCATCTTATGTGTGTGTGCTGCAGGGAGGGTGCCATCTTGTGTGTGTGCTGCAGGGGTACTATGTTGTGTGTGTGCTGCACGGAGGGTGCCATCTTGTGTGTGTGCTGCAGGGAGGGTGCCATGTTGTGTGTGTGCTGCAGGGGGGTGCCATGTTGTGTGTGTGCTTCAGGGAGGGTGTCATCTTGTCTGTGTGCTGCAGGGAGGGAGCGATGTGTGTGTGCTGCAGGGGGTTGCTATATTTGTGTGTGCACTGCAGTTGGGTTGATATGTGCGCGCTACACAGGGGGGTGCCATATTGGCTGTATAATGTGTATTGCGGAGAGGGCGAGACAAAAATGTAGGGGCGGCAAAAAAGGTATGGGCCTAAAGGCAGCAAAATTGTAAATCTGACACTGACGGTATATTTGTCTTTCACAGCATCCTGTGTGCTCAGATGGCCCTTTCCTTTTGGATGCTGTGCTGGACCTGCATCCTTTTGGTGGTGTGCAGCTGCTGCTGACTCCTGTTAGTGTTAGAGACACAATAGCGCCACCTACAGGACTATGCAATACAACAGACTTAGGTTTTCTGGCCCATGTTTCTTAAGTGGTGCTATTCTTTAATTTAGACACCTTCCAGCAGTTCTGGTGGAATACATCTTACAGCCTATTCAATTAAATTAGCCGTAAGTAATTAGCACTACTTAGTAAATATGGGCCTCTCATGCTCCAAAGGCTGTATCAAAGGATATTTTGCAGTGTGTTCAATGAAAAAAGGCAATTTGATGTTTGGAACAGAATAGAACCTTTGATATTTAATACCACCATGTAAACCAATTAATACAGCTATTACTTTTTAAACCACCACAATAATGATTAACTAATTATTTCACTGCATGACATATAAAAAACAGCTACACATGTTGCATACATTTTTCAGAAGATTATCACATTTGTAGACCTGTCCTTACAAGCTAATAAATATATATATATATATATATATATATATATATATATATATATATATATATATATATATATATATATATATATATATATATATATATATAACAAACAGAAAAGAAAGCAGCACCTCTGCTTATGGTTAATCCAGTGTATATGTGTAAACTAACTCTACACAGTGTTAACTAATAATAGTGAATGACTTAAATATTTAAATCTAGCACAAATCTATATAAAACCTATAAATCATATAAAGAATAATACATATAACTAAATAACAACATGTATAGGAAAAAGCTAAAAAGTGGTAAACCAGTCCTCAAAATAAGTCCAATGAAAATGTGGGTGCTGGTGTAGAGGGGTCTCCGGCTGCTCTCAATATGGACAAACCACGTCCACAGGGAATCTAAAAGGAAAAAAGGAGGAGAGAGCGCACGCCCATAGCGTAAAATAGTAAATTTAATGAGGGGAAGGGGAGGAGGGGGTAAAAAATGCACTTACAAAAGTACAATAAAATCAAGCATTGCGTGATATAATCACCACCATCCGGTTAGTGCTGCATCATCTTGGGGCAATCCCAGTCTTGCAGTATACAGGATCGACGTCCCAGTTTCAAAGAAAAAAGTCACCCGTGAGTGACGAAACGCGTCAGGGAGCGTCATTACGTCGGATGCATTGACACTGACGTCATCACTGATCGCTGGAGCAGACTGATCCATGCGCGTGTGCTACAGAGGCTCTAACCATACGGAGCCACTTTCCAGGACTCTTATACAGCATTACCTGCCCTGGATACCTGCTGGGATGTCGATCCTGTATACTGCAAGACTGGTACTGCCCCAAGATGATGCAGCACTAACCGGATGGTGGTGATTATATCACGCAATGCTTGATTTTATTGTACTTTTGTAAGTGCATTTTTTACCCCCTCCTCCCCTTCCCCTCATTAAATATACAATTTTACGCTATGTGCTCTCTCCTCCTTTTTAAATATATATATTTATACAGCTCAACCCCCTTATAACGCTGTGCTTGGGGTCCAAAGAATCACATCGCGTTATAAGCGGATCGCGTTAGAAATAATAAAGTATTTAACATACCAATAATCGTGTTGTAAAGTATTCATAAATACAAAAATTGCGAGCCACGCTCGCATCGCGTTATAAGCAAATTCGTGTTGTAACGGATCGTGTTATAACGGGGTTGAGCTGTATATATAATATATATGTAACGGGTATTCCCCCCCCCCAATCGCAGATTTAGTGTGGGGTGAAGGAGAACATACAATGTTACTCGGGTGTGGTGCGTTACCTGTTGGCTCGCAGGAGGGCTGAGCTTCCGCCACGGGGAACCTGGGGCAATTATACTAGGGGTAACCACTTACTCAATTCAGCGCCTCCACCTGCGATGGCTCCCACCAGAGGGGGAGTGGTTCCTCGCAGGACAATCAATAATGATCACATAGACAGCAAGGTATAATAACTAATGATTTTACTCACATGTATGACTAACCTGTGTCCCTCTCACGAGGAGAAACTAACCGTGACGTCTCGCAGGACGATTCCCCAACACCAAGTGATCCCACCCAGTGTCCAAAGAACCCCACCCAATGTCCCGTACTCCTACAGAGAGTCAATGGGTGACTGCGCAGTCACTAATTACGCTAAGGGCCCGGTGGTGCACTTATGTATTAGATACCTGCCGAGCACTCCGGTGCTCGGGTCAGCAATCTTCACAAATGTGTCAGACGTATGATGAATCCGTCTGATCCTCCAACCGAACTCCGGCACGTGCGGACCGCCAGGGCGGTCCCACTCTGGAATTGTCTCTGTGGACCCCAACGTGGGTCCAACCGCTTCCACAGGAACAGCAGCAGCCGCTGTGTCCCTATCTATCTAAGTGGTACTAACGTGACAGGAACCCTAACATAGGGCCTGTCCCTGTAGTACAGCAACCTGTAGTGGCTTGGGCAACTCCTCGGGGCCTACAGGGGTTAATGACCTATCCTGCTCCCCTAACTATCCAAGTCCCTTACAGCTTCTCTAAATGCTGCCAGCCAACGTGCTGCGCAACAAGGTGCCTGCCTGTCAGACCTCACTGCACTGACCGCCGTGACTCTGACAAGGCAGCACTCTAACGCTAAGGGCAGCGTCCCTATCTTGGGCCTCCCTCAGCAATTAACCCACTACCCTAGTGGGGGTTTGGGGCCTACCTGGGGTGTGGGTACCTATAGGGCCGCAGGAGCTGCACTCGCTCCCCGCGCCCTTCCTTCCCTCACAGTTCCCCTGCTTCAACTGCAACTCCTGAGTGACAGGGTCCCTCTCTCTAGAGCAGTCCCTGGCAACACTCTCTCTGGGGTGATTAGCTACCTCAGACCCTGGGGGTGCTGGCCTAGTACAGGGAGCCTCTCTCTCCTGTACCCTACCTCCTTCCCTGGGCTGCTCCGGTCTCTCACTGCTCTGCGTGCTCCAAGCCCGCCAAATGTATCTCTTTGCCTGCCTGTGGATCTTCAGCCCTATTGGTTCCCTGGTGTCACATGGGGCATACAGAGGCTCATGGGACTCGTAGACCCCTGCGCATGCGCAACCTAAGGGGCAATGGCAGCGCCCTATCCGCCAGCCACCGGTACCTTAGAGACACGATCTCGGCCTTAGCAACGGCCCGATCGCGTCCCCGGCAACCGGCCGCATGTGGGGTAAGCCGCGCTGCTCCCTGCTCCAGCCCCCACCCTTGGAAGCAGCCGTCGGGCCCGTCGGCACCCGTGACCGCGCTGCACAAGGGGAGGCGGGTCTCCAGGAGCCACGGGAGCTCCAGGCTACACTCTCCCCCTGGTGGAACTCCAACGTCCTCGCTTGGATAGCAGATGTAATCATGCACAAACATTACATAATAGAAATGCAGTACAGAGAATATACAACACATCACAATACTACCCGAGGCTAGCTGAGACCATTTGTGGGGTGCCCCTAACTGATCATGTGGGGGTACCTCACTTTTGCGTCCGTGAGCCTCCCCCAGAAAAATTTCCTGAAGAGCACACCGAAGGGCAACAGTCACTGGCTCTTCGCTAAGGGTCAGACGTGTGATGAATCCGTCTGATCCTCCAACCGAACTCCTTTGTACGCAGACCGCCAGGGCGGTCTCCCTCTGGAATAGTCTCTGCGGACCCCAACGTGGGTCCGAACCGCTTTACAGGAACCGCAGCGTCCGCTGAGTCCCTAACTAACACTTGGTACTAACGTGACAGGAACCCTAACCTAGGGCCTGTCCCTGTAGCACTAAATGACACGCTCTATGCTATAGGCCGTCCCTATAGTACAGCAACCTGAAGTGGCTTTGGGGAAACTCCTAGGGGCCTACCGGGGTGTAATAACCTGCCCCACTCCCTTAGCTCTTCCCAGCCTGACTATGCTTAATAACACTTAACGAGTCCCAGCGCCTACAGCAGCAAGCTGTAGCTCACTGGATGCTGCAGCCAACGTGCTGCGCAACAAGGTGCATGCCTGTCAGACCTCACAGCACTAACAGCCGTGACTCTGACAAGGCAGCACTCTACACTAAGGGCAGCGTCCCTATCTTGGGCCTCCCTAAGCATTTACCCACTAAGCTAGTGGGGAGTTGGGGCCTACCTGGGGTGTGGGTACCTATACGGGGCAGGAGCTGCACTCACTCCCCGCACCCTTCCTTCCCTCACAGCTCCCTGACTCCAACTCTCTTTACCCTTTTCTTTCCCAGCTCCCACTAATGTAAGCGGCAGGGTTCCTAACCTGAGGGCTGCCCCTGGCAACACTCACCTTACTGGGGAGCTGAACTATCTCGGGCCCTGGGGGTGCTGGCCTAGTACAGGGAGTCCCTGACTCCTGTACCCTACCTCCTTCCCTGGGCTGCTCCGGTCTCTCACTGCTCAACGTGCTGCAAGCCCGCGAATTGTATCCACTTGCCTCTGCAGATGTCCTAAGCCCTATTGGCTCCCTGGTGTCACATGGGGCATACAGAGGCTCATGGGATCTGTAGTCCCAGCTCAGAGCCTTCCCTGGTAGGCTAGGGCTTCGCAGGCTTTTCCTACGCTCTACTGCGCCTGCGCAAGCTTTAGGGGGCTGCCTCAACCTCTCCCTGTCTAACCTAGCCCTCGCACAACTTCGCCCTGACTCTGGGGCTTTAACTGCGCATGCGCGACCACTGCGCATGCGCGAGCTAAGGGGCAATGGCAGCGCCCTTACCGCCCGGCTCCGGGAGCGCCGGGAGCTCTGTGACGCGCGTGCGGCCTTGCCAACCGGCCGCACGCGTCCCCAGCAACCCCCGAGCCGGGACCTGACCGCCCTCTCCCCTGCCATCGCCGGACGGAGCCGCCATTGGACGCGGCGGCCCCCGCGATCGGCAGTCAGGTGAGGGGGGTGCTGAAGTGCTGGGGAGACCTGGCTACATCTATATATGTAACGGGTGTTCGTGTCTGTTCTGACACCCCCAATCTCACATTGTCCCCTGTGGTCTATCCAGCCCCGTACATGTCTGTGTATGGTGGTGCACCTGTAGGCAACAGGACTCCCGAGTCTCCCGCTTGATGGTATTGGGGGATATCATGCAAGACAGGTATCTGAGGTAGTGGGTGACGAGTCCTACTTACTTCATGTGCAGCGCCTCCACCTCATCAGGATCTATGCGTATGCAGGTAGATGGTCCTGATGAAGAACTCCTTCTTGGTGGTGAGGGCCCCAGGAGAGTAATTGCAAACTCACACCAGGGGGTTCTCTTTGCACAAGTCATCTTTATTGTACCAGAGGTGGGCGAGCTGCCCATCGCAGTTAACCGCCTCAGCCCCACATTCTCTGTGATTCCCTTCAAAAGGTATGCCCTCACAATGGAGTGGGATTTCCTCTCCCCGTAGGGAGATCACCCCTGTGCCAGGTCCCTGGACACAGTTGGTCTTCTCTGGATTGATATAAATTGTGCCACTAGTTACTGCACTAGTGGGCACCTTTAACTGGCTGCTTCACCTTGCACCATCAACTCGCAGCAACCACACGCACTAACTTTAGGCAGTGCAGTGCCTTATATACCTCAGGAGGCAGGCACATCTCTGAGGTCACTAACAATGGACTCAGAACATATAGCCACTCCCATCCATACATAGGGCACCTCACCAGGGTGTGAGGGCAAACCTCCATAATTACTGCTGGCACTCCTGTAACTTACTAGGTCTTGCTGCCAGCAGGAGAGATGACAGTAGGCATTGTTAGGCATGACTACATATATATATATATATACAATTGTTGCTGCCCATCAATATGGGAAGGGTTATAAGGCCATTTCCAAACAATTTAAAGTCCATCATTCTACAGTGAGAAAGATTATTCAAAAGTGGAAAACATTCAAGACAGTTGCCAATCTTCCCAGGAGTGGACGTCCCAGCAAATTCACCCCAAGGTCAGACCGTGCAAGGCTCAGAGAAATTGCAAAAAACCCAAGAGTTACATCTCAGACTCTACAGGCCTCAGTTAGCATGTTAAATGTTGAAGTTCATGACAGTACAATTAGAAAAAGACTGAACATGTATGGTTTGTTTGGAAGGGTTGCCAGGAGAAAGCCTCTTCTCTCTAAAAAGAATATGGCAGCACGGTTTAGGTTTGCAAAGTTGCATCTGAACAAACCACAAGACTTCTGGAACAATGTCCTTTGGACAGACGAGACTAAAGTGGAGATGTTTGGCCATAATGCACAGCGCTACGTTTGGCGAAAACCAAACACAGCATATCAGCACAAACACCTCATACCAACTGTCAAGCACGGTGGTGGAGGGATGATGATTTGGGCTTGTTTTGCAGCCACAGGACCTGGGAACCTTACTCTCATTGAGTCGACCATGAACTCCTCTGTATACCAAAGTATTCTAGAGTCAAATATGAGGCCATCTGTCTGACAGCTAAAGCTTGGCCGAAATTGGGTCATGCAACAGGACAATGATCCCAAGCACACCAGCAAATCTACAACATAATGACTGAAAAAGAAAAGAATCAAGGTGTTGCAATGACCCAGTCAAAGTCCAGACCTCAACCTGATTGAAATGCTGTGGCGGGACCTTAAGAGAGCTGTGCATATACAAATGCCCACAAACCTTAATGAATTGAAGCAACGTTGTAAAGAAGAGTGGGCCAAAATTCCTCCACAACGATGTGAGAGGCTGATAGTCATACAGAAAACGATTACTTCAAGTTATTGCTGCTGAAGGTGGTTCTAAAAACTATTGAATCATAAGGTATACTTAGTTTTTTACACATGGCTTCTCCATTTTGGCTTTATTTTTGTTAAATAAATCATGACACGGTGTAATATGGCATGTGTTGTTGTTCATCTGAGGTTTTATTTACCTAATTTTTAGACCTGCTAAGGAACAGATGATTGTTATTATGTCCTGATGTGTAAAACCATAAAATTCAAAGAGGCTGTTCTTTCTTTTTCACACAACTATGTATATGTGTATTAGGAATATAAGTCAGGGGGGACTCTGCTACACACACATATATATATATATATATATATATATATATATATATATATTTATAATATATATTAGAAAAACAAGAAGAGGAAAAGTGCCCCATCATTGTGTAAAATCCAATAGCAAAGTTTTAATAACATGAACCAAGACAAATGCACAATTTTCCAATAATAAAATAGCGTTGAATGAGCAAGCCCATGCGCCAGCATGTAACCAGATCGCCGTCCGTTTGCTCCGTCACACTATGTGTTCCTGTAAGACCTCACTGCTGCTTGTGTCACCGTATAAGCTACGGTGGTAAACAGTTCAGACGCCAGGAGCCAGACGCCAGAAAGGAGAGGAAGTTCCCTGAGTTGCTCTCAAGACAGTCCGTGCTGGATAGGATCCACAGGTTGCCGGAGAGACACTTACACAGTGACACCAGCAGCAGTGAGGTCTTACAGGAACTCATACAGTAGTGTGACGGAGCAAACGGACGGCGATCTGGTTACATGCTGGCGCATGGGCTTGCCCATACAACGCTTTTTATTATTGGCAAATTGTGCATTTGTCTTGGTTCATGTTATTAAAACTTTGCAATTGGATTTTACACAAGGATCGGGCGCTGTTTACCCATTACTGGGGTACAGGACATTAGACTTATATTTTTCTCTTGGTTTATTTTTTTGAACTTTTACATTTTTTTTAAATTGTTTGATATTTTACTTATATTATTTTGTTTCATATTGGTCACACATTTTGCACATAATTCACTGTGAAATATAGTCACATCTCACAATAATATCCACCATCATAGTTATCACTACCACACTTGCATGTTATGGTGTTCATTTAGAGGCATCTGTGCTAATCAGAACATTTTTTGGTGATTTTTGGTATGTTGGGGGATCACAATCTGGGTGGTCACTCTAACAGGCGCTGTCTATTCATATATATATATATATATATTGGAGAAACAAGAGAAAAAGCGCCCGATCCATGTGTAAAATCGGGTAACAAAATTTTAATAAAAAATCACAAGACAAATGCACACTCACAATTTGTCAATGCAAAATAAGCATTGTACAGTAAGTCCTCGTTTTACGACGTTTCGTTTTACGACGAACGGCTTATCCGACGCTTGTCAATGCATCCCTATGGCCCGTTTTACGACGCCCGAACGGCTTATCCGACGCTCTTACGACGCTTTAAAAAATTGCTACAAATGAACAACCAGACGGCTGCAGGCTAGGGAGATCATTCTGAACAGTCTGTGTGAAGGTTTGGTGGTGTATTTTAGGCCCTAAACCATGGCTGATCAAAGCAAAAAGCAAAGTGCTGTTACTCCAAAAAGGAATAGAAAATCTATAACTTTGGAGACCAAGCAAAACATAATAAAGCGCTCTGAGAAAGGAGAGACGAACACAGAAATTGGACGTGCCTTGGAAATACCTCGCACAAGTATTGTGACAATAATCAAAGACAAGGCAAGAATCTTGGAACAGATCAGGGGCTCAGCACCTATGCAAGGTACGACAATAAGGCAACGTGCTGGTCATATTGCTGAGGTAGAAAAACTCCTCATCATATGGCTGGAAGATCAATCTCAGCGTCATGTGCCCATTAGTTTAGCCTTAATTCAGGCCAAGGCTTTGAGTCTGTATGAGGACATTAAGCAACAGCATGGAGAAGGGACCACTGAGGAAACGTTCACTGCAAGTAAGGGCTGGTTTATGCGGTTTAAAGAGAGGGCAAACTTGGATAACATTAAAGTGACCGGTGAAGCTGCTAGTGCTGATGAGGAGGCAGCTAAAACCTTCCCTGTTACATTGGCCAAAATTATAGAGGACGGTGGCTGTTGCGCACGTCAAGTGTTCAATGTTGATGAGACTGGGCTCTACTGGAAGAAAATGCCCAGTAGAAGCTACATTGCAAAAGAGGAAAAATCTATGCCCGGGTTTAAAGTTGCAAAGGACAGGCTGACTCTTCTGCTTGGATCAAATGCTGCAGGTGATTTCAAGCTAAAACCTTTGCTTGTTTATCATGCAGAAAACCCTAGGGCATTCAAGGGTTATGCAAAGAGCACACTTCCAGTGATTTGGAAGTCCAACCGTAAGGCATGGGTAACAGGGAGCCTTTTTGAGGACTGGTTCCAGCATCAATTTATTCCAGCTGTGCAATTATATTGCATGAACCAGAACCTCGATTTCAAAGCATTGCTGCTCCTGGAGAATGCTCCTGGCCATCCCGTGTACCTGGATGACCATCATCCAAACGTCATGGTGGTGTTCATGCCCCCCAACACCACCTCACTGAAACAGGGGGTTATCGCTTCCTTCAAGGCCTACTATCTTAGGCGAACATTTGCCCAGGCCATCAGAGCAACCGATGTGGAAGGTGGTCCAACCTTAAAAGAATTTTGGAAGGGTTACAACATTCTCCATGCAGTGAGAAACATCGGAGAGGCATGGAATGAGGTGAAACAATCCAATCTAAATGGAGTTTGGCGTAATTTGTGCCCGGATTTTGTGTCTGATGTCCAAGGCCTTACAGAGACTGTTGCAGAAGCTACAGAAACTGTTGTGCAAATTGCCAGAGATCTCAACTTGGAGGTGGAAACCGAGGATATTGAGGAGTTGCTCGCCTCACATTCTAACGAGTTGAGCAATGAAGACCTCATGCAATTAGAAGAGCAAAAAATTGCTGAAGAGGAGGCCCACCAATCTGCTGATGTGGCACAGCCACAGCCACGTAAATCATTGTCAAGCAAAATGTTGGCTGCGGCATTCAAGCACATTGATAGCGCACTGGCCATATTTGAGGACAATGACCCTAACATTGAACGGAGTTCAACAGTCAGTCGTGGGGTGTCTAACCAAATCAGCTGCTATAGAGAGATCTACATGCAGAAAAGGAAAGGATCTGTCCAGACTTCATTGAAGAGGTTCTTCAAGAGGCCGAAACCTTCAACTCCACCTACATCACCTCCAAAAAGTCCGTTGTCTGTTGAAGACCCCCCCCAATCATCTTCCTCCAATAACTGATGTGTTTTTTTTTTGCTCATGTACATTTCTGTACAGAATACAGCATATTTTTATAGTTTTATTTTACAGTTCTGGAATCAATAAATATAATGTTTCCATCATAATCTATGTGTGTGCTGCATATCTTATTGCTTGAGTAACATTTTCTGTGTATTTTAGCATTAAAAATGCCTTCAGGAACGGAACGTTTAATTTAAACAGCGTTCCTATGGGAAAACGGGTTTCGCTTTACGACGCTTCGCTATCTGACGCCATTTTGAGTAACGCATTGCGTCGGATAACCGAGGACCGCCTGTATGGGCAGCAGACGCACGAGCTATTCCACCAAACGTAGCTCCTTGGAACCACATGATGAAATCCGTCAATTGGAAAAAACGCGTAGGGCACGTGGTTTCAAGGAGCTACGTTTGGTGGAATAGCTCGTGCGTCTGCTGCCAGGAGAAGGAGGACGTTCCCTGAGCCACACACAGCATTTCATGCTGGAACAACAGACTGTATACCTGAATTTCCAGAGGGACATGTGACTGTGATGCACCGGTAGCAGTGAGGTCTGATGTACTGAAGCAAATATTCGGCGAGCAGCTACTTGTTGGCGCATGGGTTTACCCATACAATGCTTATTTTGCATTGACAAATTGTTAGTGTGCATTTGTCTTGTGATTTTTTATTAAAATTTTGTTACCAGATTTTACACATGGATCGGGCGCTTTTTCTCTTGTTTCTCCAATAGAATTTGCTGGGAGGTTTCTGACCCCAAAGAAGAAGCAGCCCGGACGTTGTAATCTCCATACAAAATCATCAACTTTTTTTGTGGAAAACACATATATTTTTTCAGTTTATTTTATACACGGTTTTTTTATTTTTTACAATATTTTCATTTTTTGGTTAATACATTTCACTCAATCATCATATATTTCGACAACCATATTTTTTAGTGTTTTTTGCAATAATAGTTTATCATTCATCATTTTTTATTCAATATATTTTTTAACACACAACAATTATATATATACCATTTTTTATATTTTTATATTTTACACACACTCACTATCAATACTTATGACCACCATTTGAGTTCCTATATATATTTTATAACAATACATCTTTACAATTGTTTTATACGGGTCATCTGTGCTAACATTTGTTGCAATCTGTTTGTTGTCAGGAGTCTACTGTGGGGCTAGTACACACCCAGGCGCTGTTGAATCTTTCAATTAATATATATATATATAGGCAATACGATACCGTGTAGAGACGAATATCAAAGGCAGCACTCCAAATGGTTGTCAAAAGAATATTGTATTATCAAGACATAATTTCCAACGTTTCGGTCCTTCGTGATGTCTCACCTTGAGAAAGGTCCTGCACGAAGGACCGAAGCGTTGAAAATTAGGTCTTGTTAATACAATATTCTTTTGACAACCATTTGGAGTGCTGCCTTTGATATTCGTCTATTCACGGTATCGTACTGCCTATTTATTCTATACAGGATTTGCACCCACCATATTGATTTCCCCGACGGAGTGCCTATTGTTCTTTATCTATTTGCTCTCTCTCTCTCTCTCTCTCTATATATATATATATATATATATATATATATATATATATATAACAAAAAATAGTAGCGCCAATAGATAAGAAAGAATTATAAATAATTAAAAATATATTATTGCAATAAATCTAAATAATAACAAATGATGGAAAAATAATAAAGATAAAGATATGATTGAAAAGTTAATACTAAACCACTCCTTAAACAATGTCCAGTCCAATAGTACACTTAATTGGGTTTTTGCAGGGCAGCTTTCAAAGGGAGAACCAATTCCAAAGAAATCTAAAAAACAAAAGGAGTAAGCGCACAACCCATAGCGTAAAAACGTAAAAGTACATTTTATAAAAATAGAGGCGAGGGAATTAAGCTCACTCACAAACGATCATATAAAACAAGCATGTATATATAATATATATATCACCACCACGGGAAAGGCACGGAACGGAACGGGAACTGCACGGCCATGCCTCCACAGCAAAGATGTTAAAACCGCTAACAGCCGCTAGTCTCCCACATCAGACCTCGTGGATGATGGTATAGGAGTAAACACTGAACACAGAAGTCCTTCGTTGTAAGTCCTTCCAATCCGGATAGGTTCTCATCTGAACCAACACTGGGGCTCTGTGCAGCAAGGATGGAGGTTCGCCAATCCTTCCGTCCTCCAATGATGACGTAAGGTCGGCGCTGCAGTCCTGATGCGTTTCATCAGACCAACTGACTTTGTCAAAGGATAAACCTTGTGTGTGTGTAGCAGGGTCCCCCCTGACTATTATTCTGCCCAATGGGCTGACAGTAAACCCTGGTACTATCAGGTTGCCAGTAGTTGGTATGGGGTTTTCCCCCTCACCTTTGGTACTGCACTTGAGTGACAGCAGGGGGTGGTACATCCTGTTGTAGCTGGGACAACGGGGTTCCCGTCTTCTGGCTGTACTTAAGGGCAGGAACACCCAAAAGTTAGTAGTTGTTCCTTCCCCTCTGAGAAAGGCAAGTCACACAACTGGGAGCCTGAGATTTGGGCCTTCCCATGTGCTCTTCCCTCCGGGGGAGAGTGAGTGTGGACCATACCTCTGTTAGGGAGATGGGGAAGAGCTAGGACGGCTGTGGGTGCCCTTGGCCTGTAGTGGCGGTCCAGGGACCATCATCCGGTGAATCCTCAGAGACTGTATTGGGCAGATCCTGCCTTGTTCCTGTTACTACAGAGTATAGTAATAAAGACCCTCTTGCCCGTCAAACCAGTCCACCCCTGATACATCCGGTCTAAAGGATTCTCGGTATGAGCATGTAAAGCAGAACTTATCTTTTAAATATCAATTTACGCTTCTCTTCAAATCTACCACAAAGAGCCCTGAATTTACTAAACTCGGGTAAAGGGTGTTGGAGCTAGATCCAGCATTAACATTGATTAAAATGGAAGGTAAGTGGGCGTGGTCTGGAGCCTGACAGAGATGGCTGCCTTCAACTGACACAGCCCTAGTATAGAACACTAATCCAAAGAAATCCTAACTCAAATCCAGCCCCCAAAAATAAAATCATATAAATTTGGATAATCACAGAAGCAGGGGTCCTTTAGGGACCAAGATTACTTAAACCAAAAAATGAAGATAGTGACTTGATGCCCAGTCAGTGAGGCCACACTCCTTGTGGCCGCACTGCAGAGGCCCATGACTTTGGGCCGATCGAACCCCCTGCCCAACCGGAGGGGCTACCACGGAGGAGACGATTTTCATGTGGAAAGATCCAAGCAACTAAAAGTGTGAGTGGCTGGTTCCTCTCCCCAGTCCAGAATAACCAAAAGTCACTGTCGGAGAGGCTGCCTTTAGTTAACAAATAAACTCAGCTCTCCCAGCATATGTGTTATGGGTCAGACCCGCATAATTAATAAGCTTAAATCACCCAGCAACCATAAGCGTTCGATGCCACGAGGAGCCTTCCCCCTCCCCCTCAACAAAACTACTAAACGTATACCTGAAGGGGCGAGGGGTCCGGGGAGAGAGGCGGAGCGGCAATCTTGTCCCTTGAGTCCTGCCTCGGAAGTGCTGGAGTGGAGGGAGTCACCATCCCTGGATATGAGGAAAAAAAGGTTGGTGTCAGTAATAGACCTAAAGTGTTCATCCCTAGACATAAATATGGGGATAAACATATTGTCACATACAGTAATGTAAAGGAGTTAAACAGATCAACCAAGAGGTGCCTAGCATTAACAGAATATAAGAAGGCCAACATTTAGATTATCCTTCTTCAGGAGTCTCATTTTAAATCTGATGAATCTTCAACATTCTTTGATAAACATTATCCCACAGTACTACTGTTCTTTGCTTCAGAGAAAAAAAACACAAGTTGCTATACTCTTCCACAACAATATCCCACAAATCTAAAAAGACAAAGAGGGCTGATACATAATAGTTAATGGATCCATCTTCGGGACTGAGATAACACTCATATATACTTATGTCCTAAACGAGAAGAGCACACCATTTTTGGAGGATTTTTTCGCCACACTAGGAAGCATGAGAAAAAGTTAGAGTGATCTTGGGAGGCGATTTCAACCTAGCCCATGATGCCTCCAAAGACAAAACACTATTCTCCTCCACACCCCAACAAAGACACAGAAAACATGACAACGAGACATTAGTAAGATGTCTATGGAACTCAAATTTAGTTGATATTTGGAGAGAACAGCACCCACAGGCATGGAATTACACATACTGTACTACTCTATCCCACATAAATCCTACTCACGGATAGACATGATTTTCATAGACGTGTCACTAAAATGTCTGTCAAAAATCAAGGAAGTAATATGGTGAGATCACGCCTCAGTAGAGATAAGAATTTAAATTATAACCTCATACAACAAACATTTCTCCTGGAGGCTAAATGAATCATTACTCAAAATTCCCGAGATTGCCACTAAAATTGAACAGGAGATAACTCACTATTTCCAAAACAATCAAGAAGTGTCTCCTCTCAATCTACACTATGGGAAGCTCATAAAGCAGTATTAAGGGGGAAATGGATTAGTATAGGCTCCTATAGAAAAAGAATAAAAACAGAAAGAATGGAGTTTCTTTGGAAGCGGACAATAAAAACTGAGCGAGAACATCAGCAGTCACTTAATGCTGCCACCCTCAAACAGTTAACAAATTTGAGAGGTGAACTCAACCTTATCATAGTTTTAGAGGCAGAGAAGGCCCTCATGTGGCCAAAGAGAAAGTTCTTTGAAATAGCCAATAAGGCTGACTCATTATTAGCAGCCAGACTTAGAAACAGACAGTCGTATAATAACATTAAGTCAGTTAGAATGGAAAACGGCACGCTGACCTCCAACCCTGATTTGATAGCAAAAGAAATCTGTTTATACCACGCCCAACTTTATGATGGCAAAAATGCAGAGGCCAGTAGACAACGCCCAGACATTACACAAATACTTAAAATCCCTCGGTCTTCCTAGGCTAAAAGAAAACAATATAGTGTCCCTCAATAAACCTATTGCTAGCGAGGAGATTGCAAAAACGATCAAAGATTTGAAGCAGTCTAAAGACTCTGGGCCAGGTGGCTTCTCAAACATCTACTATAAGAAATTGGCCAAACTATTAGTTTCTCAGCTTCAGAAACTTTTTAATGCCATCCTTAAAGGGGCACTGCTCCAAGCTTCAATCTCAGTCATATATAAAGAAGGCAAAGGCCCTACAAAGTGCACGATCTATAGGCTTACTGTATATCCCTGATTAATGCAGACAGAAAATTTCTCTCCAAAATTCTAGCCACGAGACTAAATGAGTGTACGCCTGACCTGATCCACAACGATCAGGTTGGATTTATTCCAAATAGGCAGGCCACAGATAACACAAGAAGGGCGATAAATATCATATCACGCGCTGAAAAAACAATGTCCCCATGATGCTACTCTCTTTAGACACGGAAAAAGTGTTCAATAGGATTGATTGGACCTATATGCGTGGCATCTTGGAGACATTTGGTATAAAGGGTGAGTTCCTATCAGCAATCCTATCACTATACTTCTCCAACAGCCAAAGTAAGATGTTTGGGAGCAGCATGAGAAATAATTAACCTCAATGGAGGCACAAGACAGGGATGCCCATTATCACCCCTATTGTTCACCCACTCAATATAGCCATTAGCTGCAAGAATATGAGCTAACAAAGATATTAAGGGGATCCATATTGCGAGCTCAGAATATAAACTAATCTCTATTCGCGGACGATATTCTTTTAACAATAACCAGACCCCTGATTTCTCTCCCATCACTAGGTAAGGAACTGGAGATATTCAACTCTTACTCTGGCTTTAAAATAAACAATAGTAAGTAAGAGGCACTAAATATCAATCTCCCCCCTCACACTGCAAAACTTATAGCTTTAAATTTCAATTACAAGTGGAGAACACACAGTATCCGATACCTGGGAATTAATATTTTACAGTCATATGAGACCTTATATAAAGCTAACTACCCTGACATCATCTGAAAAATAACTACAGACCTGCGTAATTGGGCAAAGTTTAACATCTCATGGATTGGTAAAATACAATCCATTAAAATGATTGTACTTCCCGATCTGCTATACCTCTTTCTGATGCTCCCTATTCCTCTAGAGACTAAAGACTTCATAGGTCTCCAGAGACAAATAACTAGAATTTTCTGGTCAGGAAAAAGACCCAGATTAAATAGAAAAATTATGTCATAGCCAACTTCAAGAGGAGGTTTAGCTCAACTTTGTCTTCTATCCTACTATGCGGTGGCCCAATATAGCTAATTGGTCTACTGGCATGAAGAGAAGGCCCTTAGATGCTGGGTCCAGATGAAGTTAGAACTGTTGTTCCCATTATATACTCAGGCTATCTTATGGCTCCTACTTCAAGTAAGAAGGGGGAAAAATGAGCATTCCCCCTACAACATCCCACTCTCTGAAGTATTGGGAATTATTTGCACTTAAAAACGGTCTTGCCTACCCTGACTCCTCAATGGCTCATCTCTACAACAACCCTGGTTTCAGTCCGGGTATTTCAGGTGCTGGATTCCATCATTGGAAACCAGTGGGGGGCTCTCGCCTTAGAGATTTGGGGAGGAAATCAAACCCAATGCCACTAGAAGTGTTTTTCCAAGACAAAAAAAGTATAAAAAAAAGATGTATTCCACTTTATGCAACACAGAGGCTTCTTTAAGCAAAGGAAGCCCAGAGACTCCCTTTCCCAACTTGAAATAATGTGTTTAGATCCAGGCAACACCAAGGATAGAATATCAAGCCTATACGACCCATTTACCAGCCCGCCCAACGACAAACCCCCCAGTTTTATTACAAAATGGGAAAGGGATCTAGTAGAGACACTAGAGGAGGACTGGGATAATATATTTGAAGCAGTGTCAAAAAGTTACATTTTTTATGGGGCCCTGTAACAGGTGAAAGCCTGTTACCAACACACTACCTGGTGTTGGCCAGGTAGTAATTAATCCCTGCCTGGATGAAGGTAGGACTATTAACGACCCCAGCTGAATGTAGCAATGGTTTAAATGGCAGGAAAGGGAAGTGTTCGACTCTCCCCTGGTCTGCATACAGACCATAGGTAAGTGTCCTTGCTACCTAGGGACGCCAGGGCATGTGGACAGCATGTATATGTCCTTGTTACAGAGGGACTTCAGTTACTGAAAACCTGTAAGGGCTCCGGTCCAGGGTTTTGCTGGAGCGTGCCCTTACTTGGCTGTTGTGGACATTTTGGTTCTTGGCAAGTCTCTTCCTGAACTTCCTGAATTGGCTGCACCTGTTCCAGGGCTTAAATAGCAGTCAGTGACTCCCAGCCCCTGCCTTAGCATAGTATGTGTTCCTGGGCCCCTTGAGGTCTTATCAATGAGCCTGCCCTGTTTCTGAGCCCTCCCAGTTCTTTGGACCCCAGCCTGTTACCCTGACCACCAGTCCTGTGCCACCTGCCTTGACCCCAGCCTGTATCCAGACTTGCAACTTTGCCACCTGCCTTGACTTCTGCCTGGATCACGACTACTCTAACAGGACTCTGTCCCCTGGCTCTTGTCGGTGACCTTAAACCCCTACCTCAGCCCTGCGGGTCCGCTTCCTATTCAGAGACGAGCAACGTTACAAAACCTTGGACATTATGCTGCTGGACTCTGGCCTTAGGAACCCTGGACTTTGGGCAAGTATAGCCAAGCCGTGCAGACCACAGGTGCGTGTCCTTGGTACATAGGGACACCAGGTACCTGCAAAGACATCTGCAGATGCACACAGACTTTAATCCACTATAGAAAACTGTACTTTTTGTTGCTGCATTTTTTTGCTAGGAAAAGTCTCTATTTTTGTTGTTAAAGCTTTGGGGCGAAATAAAGCCTATATTTATTTTCGAAAAAGCAGTTTCCTGCTTAAACCACATCACCGACAGGCCTCTTACTTTTAACGTAGGGCCCTACAAACCTAGAGCTTTGCCTCTTATTTGAGCTTAATTAACCCCCTCCCCCCCCCTCCCACCCCACCACCCTTCAGAGCTTTGAGCATTACCACTGAAGGACAGAACAAGAGGATTATTTAGCAACTGTGGTGGAACTGCAGCATTCATCTCCTCTCTACATGCAGTAGTTGTAAAACTCAGCAAGGTTGATCTATTAGTTTTAGGATAATTGTGCCCTGCAGTGCATCAAAGATTTCCTGTTAACATAAGCATCAAATTAAACAAACATCTTAATGACATTTGCTTTAATCAGAGGCAGATCTCAGTATTTATTTTCATAACCTCCTTGCAAGAAACGTTAAGACCAAAGCTGATTTTATTTTTAGTCAATAACAGACTCAATTTATTCAAAAGGATTTTTTCCCTTTTTGTTATTTTCATTTCTACATGGGACTTCTGTGTCTTCACTGTTTTGATTTGTAGTGTTGAGTGATTGCATGAGTTCTGATTAACCACTGGCAGGAGTTGCTTGGGAAACCTGTGTGTGATTAATTGGTGGAAGTTGCCACGGAAGACCAAATGATTACACCAGCAAGCATCAGACAGAATCAAAGGGTTAAATAAACAGAGTTTATTTCAGCCAGAGCCAACAGGAGCAACACAATACACAAACACAAGCTTAACACACAAGAACAGAAGGTTACGGGGGAATCCTAGCTCACTAGGATCTGGGTGCTGTCATAGTTTGGCCATTTCCAAACCAATTGCTTCCATAGTCAACTCTATCCTGTCTGCAGGCCATATCCCTAAGACCTGGAAAACTACCAGAGTCGCCCCAATCTTCAAAAGTGGGGACAAAAACACTGTCTCAAACTACAGGCCAATCTCACTTCTCCCAACACTATCCAAAGTCATGGAAAACTGTGTTCACTCCCAATTAAGCGATTACTATACCAAGACAAATTTCCCTAGCCAATTCCAATCTGGTTTTTGCCACATATACTCCATCGTAACTACCCTGCTAAACGTTTGCAATGAAATCCAGTGTGGAATGGAATGGGAACAACTCACTGGTGCAATATTCCTAGATTTTGCAAAGGCTTTTGATACTGTTGATTGTGCTATCCTGCTTAACAAACTCCAGTGCTCTGGAATAGGGAAGCATGCTTTAAACTGGTTTCTGTCCTACCTATCAGGTAGATCCCAACATGTGTCCATCTCAGGCTCTAACTCCAACCCCTTGGATATCACTTGTGGTATCCCACAAGGCTCTGTTCTGGGGCCCATACTCTTCTCAGTGTTCATCAATGATTTTCCCACAGCTTTGTAAGGAAGCTTCAATACACATGTATGGAGATGACACAATCCTATATGCACACAGCCATAGCCTCTCCGACCTTGAACACATACTTCAGTCTGACTTTTTGAGACTTGAAAACTGGATTTCCCAAAACAAACAGTTTTTAAACACTGACAAGACTGTAACAATGGTATTTGGGACCAAAACTAAATTTTTTAAAGCTTCCAGTGACTGAGCTCCTGATCAGAACCAATGCTAACACCACCCTAACACCTGTCACTAGTTTTAAATACCTGGGCATATGGTTTGACTCCCACTTAACATTCGGAATGCACATTGATACCCTGACATCCAAAACCTATGCCAAACTAGGTGTACTTTACAGGACCAAATCCTCCCTAAGCCTGCTGGTCAGAAAGCGTATTGCACAGCAGATGCTAATGCCAATTATCGACTATGGAGACATAGTATACTGCTTGGCACCCCAAACCCACCTTAGCAAACTTGACACCCTCTACAACTCAATGTGCCGTTTTGTCCACCAATGTAACTACAACACACATCACTGCGAAATGCTCAAAGAACTAGATTGGTCATCACTTGAGTCTAGGCGCAAAGTTCATCTTTCCTGTCTTGCCTTCAATTACTTTCTGGGCAAGTTACCCGCCTATCTGAACAAGCTCCTCACCCCTACCACATGCAGCACTTATCCTCTGAGATCTGACTCCAAAAGACTGTTCATGGTCCCAAGGCTCAACAAAGTATCTGGCCGCTACTCCTTCTCTTACAGTGCACCCCAAAACTGGAACAACGTACCAGAGACTCTCACATCCACCACCAGTTTAAGTTCTTTAAAAACCAAAGCTATCTCACATTTTAACCTGGTCTGTAACTGTTACATACGCCCATAATATATATTATCTCTAACTGTGCATGCAATGTCTTGTATATAATGTATACCCTGTTCATTTATGTAACTGTATTTGTAACCATGTATTATTTGTAATTTGCCCAGGACATACTTGCAAACGAGAGGTAACTCTCAATGTATTACTTCCTGGTAAAACATTTTATAAATAAAATAGCTAGATTACCCACGATGTCTTCCGCGATCCATCCGCATAAGAGAATTCCAGTACCTTTGGATGTTAGCCGCTCGCTTACAGGTTCATATCCCCTGCTACTCTCTGACACCACGACTAGCTACAGTATGAACCAAGAATAATCTGTGGAGCTCTGATCGGTATCGGTTTACATACTTTCCCGGCCTCCATCTCAAACCATGGAAGACCAGGTGGCAACCAATTAGCGAAGAGATTATTTTTGCTGGCCAATCAGATAGCGAGGGCTCACCGGATAATGACCAATCATGGCCGTGAGAGGTGACAGTGCTTTAGGACAGCCCACAGAGGCTATTCCTCAGTGTTCCCAAGCACTTCACCTAACCCAAATTAATTTACAGCTCAATACTTCATTGTGTGTGGCCTGATTGAGTATATTACCAGCCCGCCACACAATGGAGCCCTACAAAAAACATACAGTAGAATAAACAAGCAAATATTTTGCCAAATAGGGAAAACATAATATACCCCATGTTAGCAATTTTGTCTACCTAAGATAGATATATGAGCTTATAATATAGGCCACTATCTTGACAGGTAGGGGCAACCAGCAGGATTAACCTTTAATATGCATGCCAGGCTGACCCTATTGTCACAGGAGGCACTTGGGTCGGTGCTGTGGGTGGAAAAATGTATATATTTAGCCTATTTTCTATCAGATTGATCCAACATGATGCTCTCACCATATACTGTAGAATGATACGACTAGACTAAGAATATTGAATTAATTTAAGGTGTGTTCAATAATGAATGTGAGATAATTTGAGTGCTCTATGAGATTAGAGTGTTATAGTTCTCTACTGTATAGATTTCGGGCTATGGCACTTACAGTAGTTCTTGTAGGTCCATCACATGATGTGCCCATTTCTGGGAAAACTTGCTCTGAGCATAAATCAGATTTGTCCAACCATTCGTTATGCCAAACGGACACTTCAACTTGTGAAAGTGTATGCAAACTTCTATTGCATAAATATACAATTATTCATATAGATATTTATCTCTTTCTTATTTAGCAATGTACAGTAATAAATCCTAGGCAGGAAAATATGGCAATGACACAACACAAATGGAGAGAAAATATTTTGAGAAGGAGACAAAAGAATAACAGCAAAGTTCAAAAGGATTGATGATCTTCCTCTGATAGCTGTGAAAATATTATTTTTATTTTGGGGGTGACTGCTATTTTCAATAAACTTAGGTCCAAACTGAATGAAGTGCAACCTTGCTGTAAGTGTCTTCAGTGTTGGCTGGAGGATCAATACTCAGGCAGTTGTACTGTATATGGCAGTATGTAGCTATGAGCAGAGCTGTGCAGGTGTGTATATCTATCAACACATGGTACTGTGCAGTTGTATATAAGAATATGTAGCTGTGTATCTTTGTATACTGTAGTTGTATGCAGCATTATATTGCAGAATTTGACAGGTCAACAAATAATACACTTGTGCATGCTTGTATAAAGCTAGAATGATATTGCTGATTAGGATCTAAAGGATGCCCAATTTTCATAAAGTGATCATGCTTTACCATGATTAATCTTTATCCCTCTTCTACAGTATAGCTGTAGCCCCGGTAAGAAATGGGGGCTATATATCTTTTTCCTATTGGTGTAAGTCCTGCTAAGGGCAGGCTGCCAGTAGTTATCATGGGTTTCCCCAGCTTCAAGCCCTACCGTGATTGGTGGAGGTAGGCACCTGACCCTGTGTGCTGGCCAGAGACACAGGGGAGGGGCTGGCTGACATCATGATGGGCAGGGCTGTCTCTATTTAGTGGGCTGTGCCTGTAAGTGACAAGTTAGTTCTGTTCTGCCTGTCCTGGGAGCAGAGAGAGAGTGGGAGAGAAGTTAGTGAGTGCTGAAGCAGAGCCTGAGCTTGAAGCATGCCAGTGAGAGGAGAGACTCAGCCACCTTGAGTAGAGCTGATAGCACAATAGTGCAGTGGACCAATGCCCCTCACCCTGCAGAGGGTGAGGGGAGAGTTAGCCTCACCCTGAGGGCCTATACCTTGGGGTGGAAGGTGTGGAGTATTGGAGCTCCAGACAGCCCATCCTGAGGGTGTACTTCTGGAGGAAAGGAGAAGGAGGGAAACACCTGTACACTGTGTGCTGCTGTTGCTGTGTGCTGCTGCTGTGTGCTGCTGCTGTGTGACAATAAAGACATTGCTGCTTTAATACAAAGACTGTGTGAGATTGGAATCTCTCTTCCCTGAGTGGGAATTCTCTGTAAGGGATCCACCCCATTTCCTTGGGGCTTATAGAGATGGAGGCGCTGCACCGTTGCTAAGAAGATGGAGGCATATACCCCAGAAGCCTGTCCCTGTTATCCCCAAACCAACGTGGGAGACTCAGGCCCTCTTGTTCCTCACAGGTACGCACCACCTACATGCATGTAGCCAGCCCTCACTACACCCTAGAGGTCCCATCTGTGACCGGAGGGGGGGGGGGGGTGTTGGGGGAGGGAGAACATGGGTTACATAGCTCATCATTCATGTCTTCATTATCATTGAGACTGTATCTAGAAAGAGTGGAAAGACATTATTTTGCTCCTTTTAGTTCTAGGTCCTTTGTCAAAAAAAATGCAATGGTGGTTTCATTGCGGCTCACAGATATAGACACTTTAATACACAGGCTTAAATTAATTGTTACTGAAAATTGCATATTTTATGTAGTTGCTCTGTGGTTTCTAGGAAATTAACACCTGCCAAGTTTTCCATGATCTGCATATTTAAGAGACACTTGTGTTTTATAAGGGGGATATTATGATATCTTTATTGTTACTTTTGTGATAAGAAGTAGCTGGCATGCAAACAAACACTGGTTATCTTTATGGCTTTGCAATTTAGCAATTCTTAAGAACATGCAAATTATCTGCCGCCCTCAGTTGTGCACGAAATATTCATAACATGCTGTAACGCACGGCACACCTGTGAGCATGTGACCCGCGTACGGGACAAGGGTTAATACACAGCTCACAAGCTGTCCTACTTTTTATCTTCGCGAAGGTCCCTCAGCTGAACAATATCTCCCCTCAATCCGTCCCCATATACCATCTGTCATGAGCCGCACACAAGTGAGCCCATGACTTAGATATGCAACCAGGGTTAATACACAGGGCTACTCTAGCTACTTCACCTTTATCCTCCGCAAGGTACGTTCAATTAGTTAATATTAACCTCCTTACTCAATTGCAATCATATCTATACGCTGCCACCAACCAAGAATTATGCAAAAATATGTAATTAATATATCTGCCAGGGTCTCAGGTCCCTGTTTATTATAGAAAAAAACTATGCACTTAACTCACAAAAATCTGTTGTAGCAAAATGTGTCCGAAAATGTAAAAACTCTTTCCAGAGCATGCAACAGTTCATTCAGAGCCTCAAAGCATCAGTTATGAAATGTTTTAATAGATATAAAAATACAGTGCTTAGATTACAGAAAAATTACTACAAGAACATACAATTACAATAAATCACAGGATAAAACTAAAACAAAAATCCTTATATTACCATATGTCAGAGAAGTCAGTGGCGTAGTAGATATAAGAAATGACGTGTTTGGTCCAAAACACACTTCTGTTGAAATCTGCTTTTCATAATACCTTGCTAAGTCTTATATACTATTTTTCCCCATTGAAAGAACAATAGCCCACCCCTGTCGTAAATCAGCTGCAAGACTGACGGTTTTATGACAGAGTATAAAAACTTCTACCAAACAACGTTTAAGGTTTGCCTCAATATATAAACGTACTCATAACTTAATTTCTCTAATATCTAGTCACACGTGAGTCACATCTATAGATTCAGACACTCATGACGAACGCAACGAGACTAATTATAACCGTCTTGATCCTAAATGTGAGGGAATATCTGTCCTTGGCACCTCTTACCTGTGTAGTGTGTGGTCTCATTGCATGCGACTTTTTGCCACGATTACAGATATGTAACTCTTGGTATGTACAGTAGATGATGTCATATGATATTCTCATTTTCAATAATTCCCTCCAATGAAGGTATAACCTGTGTTCCAAACGAGATGGAGCATCACGGGTCCGGACCTGTACCATCTTTGCTCGCGGCTATACTCCCAGACCTCCCGGTACAGCTCATTACCCAGATAGTTGTAAGTCTATTAATTTATAGTCATTGTATTTTATTGTAATGGGCTTTTTTATTATAAATTCAATTGCTTCTCAGTGCGCCTCTCTGCTTTTTTTCTCTTTTCCTCATAACCTGTGTGTCACCTCTCACTGGAATGCGCCCGTAATCCTTCACGAATGTTTAGTTTTCTTTGAGGCTGACAGAGTCGTTTCTGGTTATCGTTTATGACCGTCTAAACAACATGTCACTTTTATTGGGTCATCCGGGATAGGACCCCCCCCCCCCAATTCAATTCCTCTTTGAAGACAAGTTCAGGAAAAGTTTTGACCTGTCATAAGCCTAATATATTGTATTTTTTCTTTTTAACACTCATATTTTATTTATTTTACAATATATTTTGCGAACATACAGAAATGATTTCACACATAGAAAAACAAAAGTAGGTGTGTGTATTGGGTTGGGGTTTATAGAAATAATAAAATTAAGAGGGGGGACAGGTAGTGAATCTCAAATGATCGGTAGTACAGTTGCGTTGGTGTAAATTAACAAAGATAAAGATTCATAAGTGCCAATTACAGTACAGGTAAACACAAGTGAGTTAGTATCTGAGCGACTTCACTTCAGGTGGGAACAAGAGTCCTGGGGCCTGTGACAGATTTTGATTTAATGTACTTGTGTTTAGGTCAGTTGCCATCAGCAGCTCTCTAGACGTGGGGTGGTACGAACAGGCTATAGATGCACAGTGAAAATGTTAAAATAATACATAGGAGTCATCCAGGGTCTGGAAAGATGATCCTCCTATGCTGTGATATATAAGTCACTGTTGCCTCGCCCTCTGGACTTGGCACATGAATCTCTCATGAAACGTGTCATTCTCTCCATTTGGAGGATAGACCATATTTGTATTCAATATATTTCATAGATGGGAGGTCCGGACCTTTCCAGTGTAGGGCTACGGTGCATCTAGTCACCATCACTGTGTTCGAGATTAGTTTATTTACATATTGGTCCAGCTCTGAAGAAGGCATATTTAGTAGGCATGACCGAGGGCTTAGTCTCCATGTGAAACCTAGTACATTTTGAATCAACCTGTGCACCTTTACTTAGAGTCGAGCCACCATAGGACACAACCACCACATGTGTAGAAAGTCCGCCGATGACCACATACTCTAGGGCACATGGGGAGGTCCCAGAAAATATCCTCAAGAGCCGCACTGGAGTCAAGTACCATCAGTATAGGACCTTCTAAGCATTTTATTTGATAGTCGTGCAGATAGAAATTTTTGAGGCAGCCTCGAACATTTCCCCCCATTCCTGAGAATCAACACCCAATCGAGGTCTGATTCCCACTCATGTATGAACCCACTACTCTCCTGGGTGCTTGTGAGATAAACAGATGAATAAAACAGAGACGTAGTCTTTGACTGATTAGGAGAATTAAGACAAAGCTCCTCAAACATCATTAGGCTGGTGCTGGAAGTAGGTGTGCATACAAAACATCGGAACTGCAAGTAGCAAAAGGTTTCTCCATTGCCCAAGTCATACTCTGCTGATAGAGACTCGAACAATTTAGGCCCGTTGTTTGTTATTAAATCTCCTAACCTAACCAGACCTCTAGATACCCATTCCTTGAACAAGCACACATTATGACCTGGAGGAAACTCCAGATTGGGGAAGAGGGGAGTCATTTAGGAGTGCCCTGTGGATAATTGGTTCTTTTCTCTAACCTGTTCCCAAATTTTGAGGCAGGGATTTAATGAAGGAATGGGGATCTTAAACTTTATCCTTACTGCTTTGGGGTGCCAGAGCACTGCATTAATTTCGTATGGATGTAGGAGCACCGCCTCCAATTCCACCCATCTCCTAAGTGCGCGGTCAGCATGCCGCGCCACCAATTGCCCCAGCTGCTCTATAGTATGAGTAAATGCATGGAACCACGCGCCTTCTTAGGCATACTGAGGGTATTTCTACTAACCTAAGATTTTTTTCCCCCTCAGATAAATGTAGTGATATGGGATTGCAGATCTTTCATGGTTCCCTGTGGAACTGAGATAGGGAGGGTTTGAAACAGATCTAGTATTCTTGGTAGAAGATTCATTTTCACTGAGTGAATTCGTCCTGTCGAAGATAAATTGTGTGTATTCCATTTGGAGAGATCATTCTTAAGGTTCGGCAGTAAGGTGGGGTAATTATATTTATATACAGTAGATCTTCGTATTTGTTATTTAAAGAGATCTCAAGATATTTTATGATTTGTTTGCCCCATTTGAACCCAAAATTAAAAAATATCAGTTTTGTGTCCATGAGCTAAATTGATGTTCAAGGCCTCCGATTTGCCAGAGTTCATTTTGAAACCAGACAATTTACTGAAGTTAGATAGCTCATTGAACAGGTTGGGGAGTGAGGTAAGAGGTCTGGTCAAGGAGAGTAAGATGTCATCAGCATAATAATAATATGTTCTTGTATAGCGCTGCTAGTTTTACTCAGCGCTTTACCGTGACATTTTTGCAGGCACAGGTCTCTGCCCCGTGGAGCTTACAATCTATGTTTTAGTGCCTGGGGCACAGGGAGATAAAGTGACTTGCCCAAGGTAACAAGACCGGGAATTGAACCAGGCTCCCATGCTTCAAACTCTCAGTGCGTCAGTGTCTTTACTCACTGAGCCGCTCCCTACAATGAGATTTTAAATATATGGGTCGCCACTTGTACTCCCCCTACATTTGGGTTGTCTTGGATGCGAGAGACCAGAGGTTCCAGAGAGAGGGCAAATATTAGGGCAAATAAGGAGCAACCCTGTCTAGTTCCACCTCTGATTGGAAAGGGCTCAGATGCTGAACCTGAGCTTAGTATTCTAGCTTTCTCAGCGTCAAAGGACAACAGTAGAGAGTGCTACTGTGTTTGTTTGGCCACTGCAATTATGTCAATTGCTCTTCTAGTATTATCAACTGCCTGGCGGCCTGGGAAATCAATAAAAATGTAAGTGAAAAAATAAAAAGCAGGGGTCCCAGTACTGACCCTGAGGTACTCCACTCACAATTTTAGCCCCAGCTGAAAAAGTTCCATTTATTACAACTCTCTGTTGTCTGTCCTTCAACAGTTTTCAATCCAGGTGCAAATATTTTTACAGAGTCCAATTTGCTTTATTTTGTACACTAACCTCTTGTCTGGATATGAGTTTCCCCTCCCTGATATCACAGCCTTTATTGTTAATATTTACTTTTATTACTGATAAGAAACTGCAGTTCTCCACAGCCCATTTCTGTTATTTAGAGCATTTCCTGTCCAACCTATTTTACAGATAATCCCCTCCATACACAGGAGAGTATTGTGCTGGACTTTGTATCATGTTCAGTTTGTTATGTGCCATAATACAGAAATGTGGGAAATTGTTCAGAGTATCTGACGTGACCTTTACAATAAGAAGTGCAAAAGAACCGCTCACTGCTTCAATGATTCAGTTACTATCTATTTTATTGACTAATTAAATGAATGTTCCTTTCATCTCTTCACTTGCTGGAAGCTGGACAGGTTCCTATACAGTATCTGAGGATGTGTGAAATCGCGGTGATAGGGTTAAGACTAATGAATAACCATTGTAACTCTAAAAGTTCACTCTCCTGCCTCTGCTGAACTCGCTGTGCATCGCAGTGGCGGCTGTCTTATACGCATGCTCACTGTACTGTATATCTCATTAAGGCCTACATACCTTAACCTACAGTAGTAGTAGTAACCTACAGATACCTTAACCTACATTTAACCTACAAAATGTGATGTTAACGTAAATTAACACCCCTTCAATAGTTAGGCTTAATCCACTAAGGACAATAACCTAACGTTAAGTCGTGTTTTCTCCTGTAAAGAGTAGAGATGGGCGCATACACACAAATCCGTTTCCCCGATTTTTTTTGCATTTTCAACCCAAAATCCGTTTCGCGGTGTAAAATCTGCAAACAGATTTGGCCGGTTTTAATCCGCTCGGATTCATCAAAAAATCGCCTTTGGACGGATTTGTAGAATCCAATCCGCGGATTCAGCAATCCGTTTGGCGGATTGCGTCTGAGGAGGATCTTGCGTCTGAGGATTTAAATGATCTTGGTGTACCAGGGACGATGATGATGATGGTGATGATGATGATGATGATGATGATGACAGCATTATCCCACAGTTTGGGAAGCATTGGCAAAAGTGAACAAATTCCACCGCTCCCATGAAAGAGCTCTGGTGCTGAATGGCGATTTATTTAAAATGGCTGTTATAGACTTGGTGCCATTCAAATTTGTTGAATCTCAGGGGTTCAGAAAGCTTATGCAAAGTGCCACGCTACATTGGACCATCCCAAGCAGATCCTATTTCTCTAACAAGGCGATTCCTGTACAGCAAAGGTTTTTTGTAGCAGTGATTGAGGCTTTTGCACAGTCAGCTGGAAGTACACCTCACTACTGACATGTGAAGTAGTGGTCATGGAGGTGATGACTACCTGACTCACCCAAACCTTTCTCACTGACTGCCCCGCACCTCTGGAATACCCTTCCCCTCAATACCCGACTAGCACCATCTCTATACACCTTTAATACCCACCTTAAGACACACCTGCTTAAAGATGCATATGAGTAACACTGTGGCTGATACTTTACGCCTCATACATAAAGCTTGGCCCCCTGCACACACACTTACCAGAACTCCCTCCTACTGTCTCTGTACGTTCTTCCTACCTACCAATTAAATTGTAAGCTTGCGGAGCAGAGACTCCTCTTCCACAATGATACTTTTATATCTGAAGCACCTGTTCCCATGATCTGTTATTTGTATTATTTGTTATTTATATGATTGTCGCGTGTATTACTACTGTGAAGCGCTATGTACACTAATGGCGCTATATAAATAAAGACATACATACATACATACTGGTATTGGCCATAGGGTGTGTTATAGTATTGTCAAAAAACACAGGTGGTGGGGAAGGTAATGCTATTCAGGTCTGGAGGACCCCCTCCCCCCTCTTCAAGCCTATGTAATTAAATTTAACATAAATACAACACGTTCGCCTGTATGAGCTGTGCAGGGAGATTCAGTTTCTCTGATGGAGTGTAATCTAATGCTACAGGCATTTTGCTAGTAAAGCAACTTCAGCTCAACCCCTTATAACGCTGTGCTTGGGGTCCAAAGAATCACACCGCGTTATAAGCGGATCGCGTTTGAAATAATGTACAATTGTATGCATGGTACAATAAAGTATCTAAGATACCAATAATCGTGTTGTAAAGTATTCATAAATACGAAAATTGGGAGCCACGCATGCATCGCGTAACAAGCGGATTCGCGTTGTAACGGATCGCGTTATAACGGGTTGAGCTGTAGCATGAGGCTTTATTTGTTGGAGAAGGAGATAGAACTCACTGCGATAGTAAGGAATTGTGTAACATCCAACACCATTAGTAAAAATCGATGATGGTGCCCCACAACACAACCCCAAACTGTGAAACCAGTGTGATTAATTTGTACGCATCAGTGTATTGGTTGTCAATATAATTCCGTGTTCTATATAGTGACAGACACTGACAGAAAAGGACGAGGTCCGGCCTGAGGAATTTATTTTTCCATTTTAAATTTGGACTGAGCCAATTGCTTTCGCTTTGAGGATTGAAAGGATGAAGGACATCCATCGCCACTTTGTAGAGGAGGAGCAACAAAAGTAACAGGATCATGAGCGCGCAGCGAGTCTGACCACAACCGCCCCAAACGTTGGAATAACCAGGGGGGGTGCAGCCTCAAATGCTCGTTGGTGGCCCAAATCCATGTTTTTTTCAACTAACTCACCATACTATCAAGGTGCCCACAGTAAAGGCAGTGCCCCATCACAGAATGACAAAAAATTGGAAGGACTGTGGCACTTGTTCCATTGTCTCTGGAGTGGTGGTGGATGTGGAATAGAAGGAGGTGGTTCCACAGGCAGGGAGATGGGTGGAGAAGCAACAGAGTCACGTTCCTGGTGTGCTGTGAAGAAGCAGGAGTGGGATGCCTCCATTGGCAGGTGGCGGTGGTGGCACAGAGATGGATCATCACATCTATAGGCAGTTGATGCAGTGAGCCGCTGCCGCTGACTCTCTCAAATGTCACAGTGCTTGTTCCGCAAATGTTTCAGGAGACCACTCATCCCCAGACATGCTCCACGCTTGCCCCTACACACCGCTGCAACACAAAGCATGCAGTGGACTGCCTCAGAAAAGCTTATTGAGCAATAGCTAGACAACTGGAAGTATGCCCACACCATGCTAGTGACTCCTCTGAGCAGGCCACTGCATCTCTGTGATGCCTGAGAGCTAGGGGAGGAGTCTGGAATGCAAGAAGGCCAAGTATGGGAACTCACACAGTGATGTCGATGTCATGTATGCATTATTCTGCCTCACCATCACCACCACCAATGTCACCCTAAGCTTCTACAAGTTCCACTAGTGCACTCCCCTGACCAGATGGGCTTACAGCAGTCCTGACCGCCTGACTGGTTGAAGGGATCCTTGCTACCCTACACATTCATTCTTCCTGCGATTTCACCTCCAGACCCCCCCCCCCCCATGTCCACCTGATGAAGATTCCAGTGCCCAAGCAAGAGCAGCAGAAGTAGCTGTAGAGGGGCTGAGTGTAGCCAACTCAAGTGGTGCAGCTATAACCAGATACAGGGACACAGATTCTAAACCTGTCATGGTGGGCTGTGACAGGCTAGAACTGGACCTTTCTCCAGCAGCTCCAACACCAACCTGACCTGCATGTGTACACAAAACGTGCTGCTGTTTCTGCTCCTCACACACCTGCTCAAGGAACAGAGATGGTCCTTGCTCTAGAAGTCAAAACAGTCTCTGTCTGGATACAGAGCGAATCAGATGAGGTCAATGACAGAGGAAATAGCTACTGAGAAAGTGACATTGACAAAAACTGATTTTCAAACAAACTAGCAATAGCGCCCGGATTTGGATACCTCCTGCACATATACTGGCCGCAGTCCATATATGCTGCAAATGTCTTCGCCGTCTGAGATGGGCTACTGAAAAGTGCAGCTTTGCTAAAAGAGTTTAACATAGCTGACCCATTTTCAGGAGTAAGTGACTGTGGATTATGAACATACTTTATTTACACACCAACGCATTATGCCTGCAAGTCCTTCAATGGTGGTACCGTGACCTATCATCTGCTGGACTCAAGCGGGTCGCAAAGACTGTTGAATTGCTCTGAAGATGTTTTCGGTGGCCACAGCTTCTGAAGGATGCGTCTCTATTCATTCGTTCCTGGGAAATTTTGATCGTGAGTGAAACAAATGCGATAATGACCGTCAGGATTTCTACAACCGATTGACTGTCCTAGTTATCAACCCTGGACCTGTATCTCCATGGACTTTATTGAAGCATTACCCCCTCCTGAGGGTGCTACGGCAATTCTAACAACAATCGATTCCTTTTCTAAACTTGCTCACTTCCTGCCACTTCCCCGGTTGCCCACAGCTCAAGGGCTGACACAAGTTTTAATCAAAGAAGTATATCGTTTACATGGACTCTTAGTAAGATAATTACGAACAGAGGATCCAAATACTGTACATTTCCCGTTGTTGGTCTGAGGTCCAAACCTTGCAACAGTATCTTTGGTGTTTTACTGACACACCCCAGTCGGACTGGACTAAATGAGCTAAACACGCATTTTAATATAAGTTCTAGTGACCACCAGTGGTACATATTCCACCACAAAGACAAGACATTCATTGCATGATTGTGAAGGGAAGTTCCAATCTGAACTCAATACTGTGTATGAAAATTCTTGTAAATACAAAACGTGGGTCACCACAAAACATACTTTTATTCTGTTACATTTAAATTATAAATAAAACAGAAGCCAGGTAATTAAAATACGACCTAATTATTCTAGTGTCATTCACAGACCCAAATTGATGGTAATAATTATTTTCTTGCTGCTAAGTGTTTATTGTTTTATGTTATGTATTTTAATGTCTACTCTGTGGAGCATTGTGTATATGATTGGCACTATGTACACTACAGGAAAATATACACAATCGTATTGTATAGTATTAGCCATGTCAAATCCCGAGAATACATACACAAAGCACAGGTAAGCACCAGAGAGACATGTAAATATTGGAAGAAGTGCTTACAATTCGGTTGTAATCCTGTTTACTGCCTCAGCATCATTTTATGGTGTTTAAGAAATGCTTAATCTGTGTAATCTCCTCAAACCCAAGGGAATCTTCACCAACTGCACTCCCCTTCACCCAGAGTGCTATTTTAAACCTTAACAAGACAATTAGTGCAATTAGAGTCCTACCATCCCTGAGCTCGTGATATGAATCCCAATGTGCTGTAATTGCATCTGATATCTGCACCAGATGCAGGGAGGACGTTAGCTGCTCAGCGCCCAGACACCTCTATTGTCATAAGAAAAAGTTTGCCGATTGGGCCTCTCTTTGTGAAACAATAGGTTTCCAGTTGGAATGCTTCATTCATACTCTGCCCTTTGGCAGCTGTCGAAAATTAATTCCTTGGTTTCTTTGACTGCAGGTTGTATTTGATCCTCAGGTAAAGCATTGACTATTGGATAGTGAACTAAATAAGGGACATGTGATATGCTATACTTATGCTAACAAAGAGGACTGAGATGTAGGTGCAGACGGTGAGAGGACAATGATCTGCAATATTACCAGAAACCCCTCATGTCCACCTGTAAAATACCTTATTGCGGTCGAAGATTTTTGAAAATACCAAATTAGTTACACTGTGAAGAAATATTAATATAAAATAATATTATTGGGAAAGCATCATGTGGATTGTGAACCAAGGTAAAACTGTAGCAATTGTAGGGGGAAATGACTGCCATATGTATCAAAGAAAAAAAATTGCATTGATCTTTCTTTGTTACATATAGTGCCGGCTATTTGCCCCAGAATTGCTCCAGTTGTGCCTTGATACATAAAAACTCTATGAATTGCATGAGAGCTGTTACTTTGTCTAAAATAATGCAGCGTTGTAATACTAGCACGGAAGGTGCCGGCGTCTGTCCTCAGGTGGGTCCGAGATCAAGTGAACTCTCATTTATTGCATGTTATGTGCTATTTGTTTTTGAGTTATTTGGAGCTACTGTGGGTATTTTGGAAAGCTATCAAACATTACACATGTCAATATTGGCCCAGTCCACTCGGTGCATGTTTGTGTTAATTTATTCAATAATACTCCTCCACATCTTGTTCTAATGAAAACAAATGAACAGGATTTCTAAACTTCCTCTCTGGCTTCATGAAATCTCCGAAAAGTCGCAGTGAAAACTCAGACTCACGCAATTCCCTGTGTTTAAGTGGATGATGCAGCAATGCAACACAATTTAACATGGCAGCTAAAAAAAAAACTAAATATTTAAAGCTGCAGTTCAGTCTCCCGTTTTTTTTTTTTTAACTTCAATAGTTTCATGCGCGCAATCTCTACTTACCTAAAGCACTGCGTAGCTGCCGGTCAATTCGTTCTCCGTCTATTGATCGTCAAAGTTTGGCGACATCTTTAAATATTGGGAAATGTAAATGGTTGCTATAGGAACAAGCATGTTTGTTAAAATAGAATACAAGAAAATTGGTCTTTCAAAGTTGTTTTTTTTAAAAACAGAAAATGCTAAAAGTATTTTTTCTTACTACAGAACTGATTTATAAAAAAAACACACATGCAGTTTATTGCCTGAACTGCAGCTTTAATTGAACTCTGAACTATAAAAAGCGTTTTGGCAACATGTTTCCTGGTGTACAGTAGGTTGGCAGTAAACAGCACCGCTTCACTAAGTTAAAGACCAACTTCAGGATAAGGTTTCTTCATGACTGGAAACATGTTACGGTTCCTGCAGGTTTATCTGAAACATGGGGAATTCAGCACGTGAGTATTTAACACACAACAAGCACATATTCCAAGGACCATTCTACTGGGCTTATTTTACTATTCATTTCTCCCACTATAAAATGGCAAGATGATGGCATTAAGTTAGATAGAGAGAGACACCTCCTGGTATGTGTGTGTTCTGAAGAGTCTTTGCCGCCTATATACAATAATATTGTATATAATATTTTGTTGAAATAGTTTTTCTGCATCAAAAGCGTTGTGTTAAAAAGAATTGCAAACCTTAATAAAACATGTGTGATATGTGTGAAGCTCCTTAATGGACTTCCTAAATATGAAGCACAGTTTGTTGTCTAAAATCTCTTTTGACGCAATGAGTCGTGATGCACAGCTGATACAATTAGATAAAAATGAGTTATCAATGTCAAATATGACTTTATTATATTTTATAACAGCCAGACTGTCAATATAATAAATTTTAATTCATACTGCATGAACAATATGTTTGTATGGATGCACAGCACAGTATTACAGGCCTGGAGACCATCAAGACTCAAGGAACCAAACTATCGGGGCAAGCATCATCCTGAAGTCTTGGGACGTTGGACTTCAGCAACTATGCTGTGTGAAGAGCTTATGCAGCATGTCCAATAAATCTACTTGTTCACCATACCTCTGCCTGGGTGTCAGTTCCTGGGCAGGAGGGGTAGGGAGTGCTGTGGTGGGAGCTGACATCCTTCATCCCAGGAGCCCATCACAGCTGGAGGCGCTGAACCAATGAGCAAGAACCCAGAGACCACCCAAAAGCCTGTCCTGTTGCCCTTTACCATCGCGGATACTCAGCTCTCCTGAACCAGCAGGTATGCCTCAGCACCACACTAAGACGTTAATGCAATCCTTCTCCCAGAAGGGAGGGGGGGGAGAGGAACCTGGATTACACATACATTTTAGGGTTCAATGTGGCGGATGATTTTGATGAAAGTGCAAGCGCACAGATACAATTAATTTTCCTAAGTACCATTACATCTGTGCATCATTTGCATCCCATTTGTTTGTGCCAATATACCTCACTAAAGCTATTTTTGACGCTTAAGGCGCACAATAAGGAGAAAACCTTAGCACATAAATGCACACAAGCACAATATAATTTATGCCCGTGCATCAATTTCAAGCCCCACATTTACATTTCCATTACAGTACATACGGAAGGCCCCTTTCTGTCCCACCCATATTAAGCTCTTGTTTGCTGAAGGAGGCACGAGTCCCACATGGGCAGAGCTATCACTTTATTAGCACCTGCCCCAGATACATACAAAGTGGTGGCCGCAGAAAATGGAAGACAACGGAAACTTCAAACATTATTTTGATATAACTCTGCAGCAATATCAGTGAAGACCTCTGACTTACTGACCCAATAGCAAAGTAACCAAAATAAATTAAAAAAAAAAACATCAAAAAATGAATTATTATTTTCCTTGGCATTGGACAGCTCTTGTCTCTTAATGATCACGTGAGTACATTTTTACTTAACACTTTCATGGTTTGTAAAAGCTTTCCAATGGCCAGATTTGGCGGTTTTCTATCACGGTATTATTTTTTATTTCATTTATTCCACAGAATCGTTGGGGAGAGAATTATTGACCCGCCCACGTGTTGCGCAGCAATTAACCCTTTCAGTGCGTGAGAGCCTTTCAACATATTAATGTGCAACCACACCGGGATTTCTCAACAATAAAGCCGGAGTCTTCCATTTGAACGTTGACACGCACACCAGCAGTCTATATCACTGGTCATCGTGCGGTGTTCCAATGACAATACACAAGAGATGTAACACATTGTACATTAGTCTCTAAAAAAATAAACGTAATTCTCAATACAAATGTAGACCAGTCACTATTCAACAAAATGTTTAACATGGCAATGTTACAGTCATAATTCAGGACAAAGATTACAGTTGAAGGATGACGTGTCTGATCCAGCACTTTAACACAGAGCAGCTTCTGCTCAGCTAATACAATATTCCTCTGTATAAACCCAATCTTTTTGCTCTTCTGATAGGCCATGTGCACAGCACAATGTAATGAAGGGTTTCACATAAGCAATCATGGCACTATCAGGAACAGTGTTTACGTACTTTGTGCTTTTACTGTCTGCTACACTGTGCAGAGTTAAATTATGCCCAGGGAGCTTGTTAAAATCTCATTTGTAAGACCAGACAAATAGGAAGGCAGAGAAGTCAGTTCAATGTCTCATGGAGCTTACACTGGGTTGTAAATTGGGATCCCCACTTCAGAGGTCAGCAACACGGAGCTGGAGTATATTTTTATGTTAAGCTGGATCTAAAACCTATTATAAGGGAAGATGTTTATGAAGGGAATGAGGAAAATGTAGAGACCTTGTGGATAGAAATTAGGAGTCGAGGTAAATGTGTAAAGAAAATGTTTGTGGGAATATGCTACAAACCCCCAAATGTCTGTGAGATTGAGAAAGCCAAAATACTTTTGCAAATGGAGAAGGCATCAAAACATGTTTGCATAATGGGGGATTTTAATTATCCAGACATAGACTGGGGCAATAAGATTGGCATTAAAACAAAGGGAAACAGGTTTTTGGGGGAGTGCTTAAAGACAATTATATGACCCAAACTATTGAGGAACCAACCAGGAGAGGGGCAGTACTGGATTTGGTAATATCAAACTATGTAGAAGTAATAACAAATATTCAAGTCCAGGAAATAAATTATCAAAAACAGATTACTTGGGTTCAACAAAGACCTTAAACTTTAGAAAGGCAGATTTTAATAAACTGAGGTCTAATCTACAAGTCATACATTGGGATAATGTTTTTTCCTGGATAAATGTAGACAATAAATGGTCAGTCTTTAAAACATTGTTGGAAAAGCACACTTATCAGTGTATACCCTTAGGTAATAAGTGTAACGGGTTTCCCCCCCCCCCAATCGCAGATATATTGTGGCGGTGCAGGAAACATATGGTGTTACTCGGTGTTGTGCATTACCTGTTGGCTCACAGGAGGGCTGAGCTTCCGCCACGGGGAACCTGGGGCAATATACTAGCATATACAATTACAATGATGCAGCGCCTCCACCTGCGATGGCTCCCACCAGAGGGGGAGTGGTTCCTCGCAGGACAATACCCAATAACCACATACAACTGATTGGATAAGAACGAATATCTTTTTACTGCTGTGACTAGAAACATACAAGGTCAACAGGTAACTACAGGTGTCCCTTTCTAAAGGTAACATGACTCAACGTCTCCTTGAGGTTAACGCTAACGGACACCACGGCGGGTGTCCACACTTTATGCGTCACGGCGGACGCTACTGTCCCAGCACAATGATCCCACCCTCAAGTCCAGTGAGTCCCACCCAAAGTCTCGCACTCCCAGTTCATAGACCAGAATGTGTGTATATGTGTGTGACTGCGCAGCCACTATGTCTGAGGATAGGCCTTGTTGGTGCACTTGTGTGGGTGAATTACCTGCCCGGGCTCCAGCTGCGGGTACTGCTATACCACGGGGGAATCACTGGGGTGTCCTCCAAATGTTGGGATGAATTCCGGCATGGATAATATCACCGCTTCTCCCCGCCGTCTGTACCTTGACGAGAACCGGGCTAATATCCACAGGCCGCAGTCAATCCGTACTGGGCCTCCGCAATTATAGTCTAGTAGTCTCTTAGAGGCCAAGCTTAGGCCCAAGCCTCTCGGCGGAAAGCACAGCGTCCGCTGGATTCCTAACTAGCGTATAGATAAAGGGCAGGGTCCCTAACCTAGGGCTTGTCCTTGTCGCACTCCGCTAGGGTGACTCAGGGCTATCTGGGGCCTAGGGGAGTACTGGCCTAGTGCCGGGAGTCACTGACTCCAGCACCCTACCTCTTTCCCCTAGCTCTTCAGTCACCAACTGCTAACGTGGTCCCTGCGCGCCAAATGTATCTCTTATGTTGCCAACAGAACTCCTCCAGCCCTATTGGCTCCCTGGCGTCATGGGGCCGTTCCAAAGGCTCATGGGACTTGAAGTCCTCTTACAGAGCCCTCCTCCCATAGGCTAGTGCTTCACGGGCTTCCTGGACCTTCCCTGCGCAGGCGCGAGCTCCCTGCAGTCCTCTCGGTGCTCCTAGCCCTTGCGCATGCGCAACGCCCCTAACAATGGCGGCGCCCTGCTCCGTGAACCAACGGAACCGCAGCAACGTGATCGCGGCCTTAACGACGGCCCAATCGCATCCCTGGCATCCGACCGTAACCCTTAGTAACGCGCGACTCGCGCACCAGCAGAAGGGGGTTAATACAGCAAAGGGGGGCCGGCAAGGGGGACCTGGCTACATCAGTATAAAAGAAATAAGTAAAAACCAATGTGGCTAAATAAATAGGTAGGGGAAGAAATGGACAAGAAGAGGAAGGTGTTTAGATTCTTGAAGGCAGAAGGGACGGAGGCATCATATCAGAATTGTAAGAAATGTAACAAAAATGGAAAAAGGGCAATCAAATTAGCAAAAATGGATCATGAAAAAAGGATTGCATTAGAAAGTAAGGTCAACCCTAATAAGTTCTTTAAGTACCTAAATAACAAAAAAAATTGAAAGAAAATATAGGACCCTTTCAGTGTGAGATGGGTAGGCAGATGATTAGAGATAAGAAAAAAGTTATTAAACAAATTCTTTGCCTCTGTGTTTACCAGGGAAGAATCAAGTTCAATAGTAGCACCGCAGGAGGAAGCCAGAACCTCCATATTAATGAACAATTGGTTAACTGGGGAAGAAGTTCATAAGCGGCTTGATAACATTAAGTAAATAAGGCACCTGGCCCCGATGGCATACAGCCAAGAGTTCTCAAGGAGTTAAGCTCAGTAATAGCCAAACCATTATATTTAATATTCAAGGACGCCATTTCCACAGGCTCAGTACCACAAGATTGGTGTAAAGCAGATGTGGTGCCTATATTTAAAAAGGGAGCTAGATCACACCCAGGGAATTACAGACCTGTAAGCCTGACATCGATAGTGGGGAAGCTACTTGAAGGTTTAATAGGGGATAATATTCAGGAATACGTAATGAAAACAAAATTATTAGTAATAGTCAGCATGGATTTATGAAGGATAGATCATGCCAAACTAACCTTATTTGTTTCTTTGAGGAGGTAAGTAGGAATTTAGACCAGGGTAATGCAGTTGATGTGGTCTACTTAGATTTTGCAAAGGCTTTTGATACGGTTTCACACAAGAGATTGGTGTACAAAATAAAGCAGATTGGACTCTAATAATATATACACCTGGATTGAAAACTGGTTAAAGGACAGACAACAGAGGGTTGTCATAAATGGAACTTTTCAGGTTCAAGTCGTGAGTGGAGTACCTCAAGGATCGGTACTGGGACCCCTGCTTTTTAACTTGTTTATTTATGACCTTGAGGTTGGCATCGAGAGCAAGGTCTCCATCTTTGCGGATGACACTAAATTGTGTAAGTTAGTAGAATCAGAGCAGGATGTAATTTCTCTCCAGAAGGACTTGGAGAGACTGGAAACTTGGGCAGGTAAATGGCAGATAAGGTTTAATGCAGATAAATGTAAGGTTATGCATTTTGGAAACAAGAATAAACAGGCGACTTACAAATTAAATGGGGATAAATTGGGGGAATCCTTGATGGAGAAAGATTTAGGAGTGCTTGTAAACAGCAGGCTTAGCAATAGTGCCCAAAGTCATGCAGTAACTGCAAAGGCAAACAAGATTTATCTTGCATTAAACGGGCAATGGATGGAACAGGTCTAGGAGGGGATATGATAACTATATACAAATATATTTGGGGACAGTACAAGGAGCTTTCAAAAAAACTATTCATCCCCAGGACAGTACAAAGGACTCAGGGTCATCCCTTAAGGTCAGCGGAAAGGAGATTTCACCAGCAACCAAGGAAAGAGTTCTTTATAGCAGTGGTCCTCAACCCCAGTCCTCAAGGACCAGTAACAGTGCAGGTTTTAAGGATACCCCGGCTTGAGCACAGGTGGTTCAGTCACAATGATTGGGCCACCTGTGCTAACGAGAGGATTGCCTTAAAACCTGCACTGTTAGTGGTCCTTGAGGACTGGAGTTGGGAACCACTGCTTTATAGTAAGGGCAGTTACAATGTGGAATTCATTACCCATGGAGACTGTGATGGCAGATACAATAGATTTGTTCAAAAACAAGGTTGGACATCTTTTTAGATAGGAAAGGTATACATGGATATACCAAATAAGTATACATGGGAAGGATGTTGATCCAGGGAGTAATCTGATTGTCAATTATTGGAGTCAGGAAGGAATTTATTTCCCCCCTTACGGAGATATCAGTAGATGATATTTTACTGTGGTTTTTATATCCCCCCTCTGGATCAATATAATGTAAGTACGGATATAGGATAAAGTATCTGTCTTCTAAATTTAGCATAGGTTGAACTTGATTAATGCATGTCTTTTTTCAACCTCGTCTACTACTGTATGTAACTATGTAAGTGAAAAATACGTTTTAAAATGCAAATAATAATAAAGAATGGGCTTTTAAAGTGTGGGGTGTTTTTCCCAACACGTTCCGTTGAGTGAATAGAACAAGAGCCTTTGTTAAGCCCAATAAACACTTTGCTTTAAACAGAAAATAGCATCAGATATCCATTGGTATTGTACCTCTGCTGGTACTGTATGTTTGCCCCACTCTAAGAACTGGAATAGAACTTGGGTAAATCCTCATTGATCTATTAGTATGTTTAGAAAATCAGTAACATGTGTGCAGTCATAAAACAAAGGCAGCTCACCGTGACCGCTCTGAATGTGCTGACTGCGTCCACACAATGAACTCCCTGTTCTAAAGCGGGTTCTTACACCTATGAGAACAGGGGTCCACTAGGAAAACACTTTTTTTGTCCAGGTAATGTTTTGATTTCCTGCATAAATCTGTCTCTACGGTTATGTAGTGATATTTATGTTCCCACTGTTCTTTGTCAAAGGGCAATGTGCATTCATGTTATGGGACTGTAAGCTGATTGGGACTGGGTAACCCTTTTGTTTATATTATCATTCACTTGTTACTCTTATCCACATTGTGTGTCATTTATTTTCCTTGTATCGCAATGTGGTAAAGCGAAGCAAACCCTGGTGGCACTATAAAAATAAAGGTATACATACATAAAAGCCACAGGACCTATTATAAATGAAAGTGACCGTGCAAGTGAAGATTCACTGATTCTCTGCTTGTGGGATCTGTAATAATTATAATAATAATAATAATAACAACTTTATTTATATAGTGCTTTTCTCCCAGTGGGAAGTCTGTGACGGAGTTTCAGGGCACTAACAAATTGCCGAAAAAGAACAAAAAAACGGGAACCCGAGTAGTGAACAAAATGTAGAGGCTTTATTTAGAACATTTGGAAGTGGTACTCAGAACAGAGTGTGTCCTCCCACGCGTTTCACGCAAACGTTGCGCTTTTTCGAGGAGTAGCAAGCACCTTTATACAGTATGTGCTGAATAATTAAGAAAACATCAGACACAGCTGATTGTGGCATAACAGTATTTAAACACTTGTTCAATTAATAGGTTAAAAATCACATCAACTGGGACAAAAAGAAAAAAAGAAAAGAAAGAAAACATTTTATTTTAACCATTATGGCTAATATGTGAGCCATAGAAAGTAAATCCATATATATAAATAATATGGATTATAATTGAGAAATAGATTTTAATCTAATGCATCAGTGTATTACTATCTGTTACTACTAGTCATGATAATATACAGCTGCAGCGGCCGTTATTCTAAAACTTCGCCCGGTGTACCGCTCGGAATACCTATGTCATGGCGGGTGATGTTTTCCAACCGTTCCGCCTTAAGACCCGAGTGCGGCGAGTGCAGAAAATGGCATTTAAGAGTTCTGGTTTTTAAACACCTGAAACTGACACAGTAGCACAGTAACACAGTAGCACAGTAACACAGTAACACAGTAACACAGTAACACAGTAGCACAGTAACACAGTAACACAGTAACACAGTAACACAGTAACACAGTAGCACAGTAGCACAGTAACACAGTAACACAGTAGCACAGTAGCACAGTAACACAGTAACACAGTAACACAGTAACACAGTAACACAGTAGCACAGTAGCACAGTAACACAGTAACACAGTAACACAGTAGCACAGTAGCACAGTAACACAGTAACACAGTAACACAGTAACAAAGTAACACAGTAGCACAGTAGCACAGTAACACAGTATCACAGTATCACAGTAACACAGTAGCACAGTAACACAGTAACACAGTATCACAGTAACACAGTAGCACAGTAACACAGTATCACAGTAACACAGTAGCACAGTAACACAGTAACACAGTAACACAGTAACACAGTAGCACAGTAACACAGTAACACAGTATCACAGTAACACAGTAGCACAGTAACACAGTATCACAGTAACACAGTAGCACAGTAACACAGTAACACAGTTACACATTATCACAGTAACAAAGTAGCACAGTAACACAGTAACACAGTGACACAGTGACACAGTAACACAGTAACACAGTAACACATTATCACAGTATCACAGTAACACAGTAGCACAGTAACACAGTAACACAGTAACACAGTAACACAGTAACACAGTAACACAGTAACACAGTAACACAGTAACACAGTAACACAGTGCGGTGCACATTGCAATTCATTCATTTCATTTCAAACAGAATCCATGAAATTCAACAAAGCGTACGCGATAAGCGCGGGTGCCTGGGGCGATTGGCCACGTTCATGCGGCGTGGAGTACAACAGCGCACACGAAATCGGCGCTGTGAAGTTTTAGAATAACGGCCGCTGCAGCGGTGGATGTAGAAATACATATATAAAATACATATATAAAATACATATATAAAATACATATATAAAATACATATACATGGGACAGAGAGAGGAAGGGTCCTGCAGGCAGCTGAGAGCCGGGGCCCGGCCGCGACCAGCAGAGGGGCCTTGCAGAGGTCTGAGAAAATTTGCAGCGCTGGCCGGGCCCCCCCAGCCAGCGGACACCTGCAGACACCGGGCCTGGCTTGACCCAAGGTAATTCTGTATTTTTATATGTATTGAGGGGCTTGGGGATATTTTTATATGTTTTGAGGGGCCTGGAGGTAACAGTAACACAGTAACACAGTAACACAGTAACACAGTAACACAGTAGCACAGTAACACAGTAACACAGTAACACAGTAACACAGTAACACAGTAGCACAGTAGCACAGTAACACAGTAACACAGTAGCACAGTAGCACAGTAACACAGTAACACAGTAACACAGTAACACAGTAACACAGTAGCACAGTAACACAGTAGCACAGTAACACAGTAACACAGTAACACAGTAGCACAGTAGCACAGTAACACAGTAACACAGTAACACAGTAACACAGTAACACAGTAGCACAGTAGCACAGTAACACAGTATCACAGTATCACAGTAACACAGTAGCACAGTAACACAGTAACACAGTATCACAGTAACACAGTAGCACAGTAACACAGTATCACAGTAACACAGTAGCACAGTAACACAGTAACACAGTAACACAGTAACACAGTAGCACAGTAACACAGTAACACAGTATCACAGTAACACAGTAGCACAGTAACACAGTATCACAGTAACACAGTAGCACAGTAACACAGTAACACAGTAACACAGTAACACATTATCACAGTAACACAGTAGCACAGTAACACAGTAACACAGTGACACAGTGACACAGTAACACAGTAACACAGTAACACATTATCACAGTATCACAGTAACACAGTAGCACAGTAACACAGTAACACAGTAACACAGTAACACAGTAACACAGTAACACAGTAACACAGTAACACAGTAACACAGTAACACAGTGCGGTGCACATTGCAATTCATTCATTTCATTTCAAACAGAATCCATGAAATTCAACAAAGCGTACGCGATAAGCGCGGGTGCCTGGGGCGATTGGCCACGTTCATGCGGCGTGGAGTACAACAGCGCACACGAAATCGGCGCTGTGAAGTTTTAGAATAACGGCCGCTGCAGCGGTGGATGTAGAAATACATATATAAAATACATATATAAAATACATATATAAAATACATATATAAAATACATATACATGGGACAGAGAGAGGAAGGGTCCTGCAGGCAGCTGAGAGCCGGGGCCCGGCCGCGACCAGCAGAGGGGCCTTGCAGAGGTCTGAGAAAATTTGCAGCGCTGGCCGGGCCCCCCCAGCCAGCGGACACCTGCAGACACCGGGCCTGGCTTGACCCAAGGTAATTCTGTATTTTTATATGTATTGAGGGGCTTGGGGATATTTTTATATGTTTTGAGGGGCCTGGAGGTATTGTTATATGTATTGTGGAGATTGAGGGAATTTTTATATTTATTGGGGGTCTTGGGGAATTTTTTTATATGTATTGGGGTGCTTTGGGGTATTTGTATATGTATTGGGGGGCTTGGGGGTATTTATATATATGTATATGTCACCCCCAGCGACACTAGGAAAGGCTTAGTTTTGAGGTTGATGGTCCCAGGTATCAGAGGTCTTCCATCAATGGCCACTACCACTACCGGGGTCTCCCTAGTATGGAGGGGAATGGAGTGGAGTTCCGCAAATGTGTGATCAATGAAATTCCCTGCGACTCCTGAGTCCACAAAAGTCTGCGTGAAGATGGAGGCTGGTCCCGACGAGAGCGAAACCGGCAGGAGGAGCCATGCAGGTTGGGGTGGAGAAGTAATAGAAGAAATGCCCAGAGAATATTCCTCTCTCTTGACTGGGCACTGGGGTTCCCCTGATTTAGGACAATTATGGGCAATATGACTTTTGAGCCCACAATAAAGGCACAGCCCCCTTTCATGTCTCCTAGTTTTCTCCTGCTCCGGTACTTTGGTATCACCTAATTGCATAGGTTCCTCATCTTGGAGAGGTGCTGGAAGAGGAGTATTAAAGTGGGGAACAGGCCGAATTATTGGAGTTTTTAAAGGACGGTCTCGCTCGGTCAGCCGTTATTGCATCCGGAGATCTATTTTGATACAGAGAGCAATCCATTCCTCCAGATCTTTAGGGGTGTCCCGGCATTTCAGTTCGTCCTTTAAATGTTCAGAGAGCCCTTGCCAAAATTCTGCCAGCAGAGCTTCTTTGTTCCAGCCCATCTCCGCAGCAAGAGCACGGAATTCAATGACATACTGGCCCACAGTGCGGTTCCTTGCTGGATTTGTAGCAGCGTAACAGAAGCAGAGGACCCGTGACCGGGAGCATCAAAAACTCTTTTGAATGCCTGGAGAAAGGCAGCGACATCATTAATCAGTGGGGATTCCTTTTCCCAGAGATGGGAGGCCCAGGCCAAAGCCTCATCTGTCAGTGGGGATATGACGTATGCTACCCTGGAACGATGGGTGCAGAACATGGAGGACTGGAGTTCGAAATGGATCGAACACTGATTCAAAAATCCTCTACACGTCACAGGGTCCCCTCCATAATGAAGAAGTGTTGGGATCCGTGGTTCCCTGGGCAGCGAGGATGAAAGAGCTGGTGCTGGAGAAGCTGCCAGCAATGGCGGTGCAGGGGTAGAACCCACCTGGAATGTATTCAGCCGGGTGATAATGTCCTGAAGCTGGCTAGAAATGAGTGACAGCTCTTGGTTTTCCTGGGCGAGACATGTCTCATGATCTCCAAGTAGTTCCCCTTGGAGATATATGGCTCGTGCCACCTCAGCGGGGTCCATGTTTGGCCGAGCAAACTGTGACGGTGCTCATCTCCAATCATGAAGCGGAGCCGCAGGGCTGAGGTAGGGATGTAAATAAAGCAACCAGAGCCCTGGGACAGAGTCCTGTAAGAGTATTCATAGTCGGTATGGAAGCAAGGGTTAGGGCTGGCGACAATGGTGCGGAGTCCAGGGGACAGGCAAAAGGTCAGAGCAGGTGGCAGTGGTGCAAAGTCCATGCATCAGGCAATGGGTCAGGGCAGGCAGAAGGCAGCGAAATCAGAGTCATGGTCCAGGGTCAGCAACAAGGAATCCAAACAGGTAACGGAAAGGGCTACAGCAAAGACCGACAGGAGCAGCAGAAACACAGAACTTTGCTCGGCGACTCCCACCAGGAAGTGCAGCCTTATACAGCAGGCTGCCAGTAACCAAAATGGCCAAATAGAGTAGAAAGGGCATGCAGCCTGGAAAACCCGAACTGGCAGCAAAACCCGGCACGGATCGTGCAGAATCCTTACACCCTGCTTACAGCCGTTAACATTGAGCGTGTGGATGTGCAAAGCCATTATATTTTTTTGTCAGGAGTACTGCTTGTACCAGCCACAGAGGCAATTCCTCGTGAGGCCTGATACGGTCGCAGCTGGTTTATGAATTACCAGGCTCGGAGATTGTCCAAACTCCCACAATTTTTGGCCCTGTTGTTGGCCCTTATGTACACCTGGAGAGAGTGAAAGATAAAGGACAGATCTTCCCACTTCTCGAGGGCCAACTGCAACTTCCTGTCTTTATAACCATAGAGGGTGTTCTCTATGAAACGTGTGAGTTCCCTAGCAGGGATGACTGGTTGATCCCCGGGCTCCTACTGGCCGAGGAGGTTATATTCCCTGTCCTCCTCTGTGGGGACTAGCCTCCTCAGCTTGATCTTAATGGACCCTCCTCTTGGTGTCTGAGAAGGAGGGTCCATTTCACCCTCTATGGTAGGGCCTGAGGGTGGCACTGACTGTGTCATATTGAGGGCACATTGGGGAGTGGCTGGAGGCAGAGCAGCAGTGGGTGGGGCATCCTCTATATTAATAGCCTCCTCCACTGCTGCCGGTGCAGCCTGGATGTCGCAGGGCTCAGGGGTTTCCTGGGGAGGGATCACTACAGTGGGACCCACAAATGTATTAATAGAAGGGTCCACTTGATCCCCCTCCTCCATATCCACCTCACTACCTGCTTCATCCTCCTCTTCAGCACCACCCCCAGTTTCCTGAATGGGGGTTAATCCCATGGCATCTCCCTCCACAGATGGATGCTCCTGAGGCGATATAGTTGCCCCAGGAGAGCCACTGGTATGTGGCAGTGGAGGGATAGCCACGGGCTGCCCCTAAATTAATTCTGTTTTTTAATAAATGTATAGCTTTTTAACTCAGTTAGGCTAATGTATCACGGATACATTGTATCACGTTAACGTCTCCTTGATTGTGTATACCTCCTCTAAAGGATTCCCTTCATATTGAAAGAGAGATTCTATTGATTCTGTGGCCTAGGAAATCAGTGGTTGTGGGTTCTAGTCTTGTTGTGTCGATCATCATTCCAGTCTTTCGGTTGGTGCCTCAGGCTTATTTTTAACTCTATATAGTCGGTATGGAAAATCTTTTAGAAAGTGTGGGACGGGAACTCATTTAAACATACTTTGCCTAGCCAGATGGCAGATCCATATTCGCAAACAAAATGTGTCCATCTCTACTAGTAACCAGCAGGTGCTCAATATAACATCTAAATGCTACTTTAATGGGTCACAGCAGCAAAGAAAAGGCAGTGCCCTTAAGTACAGAAAGAGTCAACTCAATGCCAGATAAGTGGCACCATATATTGGTCTGTGGGGATTCACCATCTCCCTTCCCACCCCTGTGCTGTTGCTCTGTGGGGATTCACCATCTCCCTTCCCACCCCTGTGCTGTTGGTCTGTGGGGATTCACCATCTCCCTTCCCACCCCTGTGCTGTTGGTCTGCAGGGATCTGTTCTTGTTGTTTTTGACCCATACAACATCCTTCTTCACATTTCTCAACCCGTTGTTGTTCTGACAATCATCTACTGTGTATTAGTTTCTGCCTTCCGATCTGGGGGCTGACAGAATGGATGGTATTGGAAAAGTGTGAGAAATGGGTCTTAGTTGCTACTTCTCCTAAAGTATCCGTTGTAGATTTAGTTTTAGTATTTTTTTTGATGAGTGGATTGCAAAGCGATTGACAAAAGTGGCACATTCTGATTCTGCTCACTGATTAGTTTTACTTATTATTATTTTTTAATGTTTTGTTTGTTTTATGTCATCATTACAAAGCATTTTGGTATAATTTTGTGTAAACTATGTTATAGGAAATACATATTTATTTGTAATGTATCACTTAAAAAGATTACTATTAACTCTTATAAATAGTATTTCTGAAATCTGGTTTCGTTTTTAATCTGCTGTTGTATTGCAGAAACAATGGGGAAAAAAGACAAAGATAATGGCCATTTCTTGAGGTTGTTTTATTTGGCTGTATTTAAATTAGAAGGGAGCATTTACTGTAGTTTAGTTATCAGTAAACCCTTTGAATATTTTAGGGTTCATGCACTTTACAGTAAAAGAAAGAAATATAAAAGAAAAATACAAATCATTAATACAATCATAAATACAACCATAAAAAACGCTATCCCTTCAAACACATAGGGGGTAGTTTTAGATGCTCCAAAGAGGCCACATTTAATTCAAAGGAGGTTTCAGATTATATACAGAATTTCCCCTTACTTTGTATCTCTTCAATCGTTTATGTATTCATTCAGTTGTGGTTGGCCTTCTATGCTCCCCATTTGTTTTCAGGTTCCCCTGGCGCTGAATGAGTCAAGCAATAGGTTTGCCAATTGCATAAACAGTCTCTACACTGTTCTTTGCCTACCTTGCATTTGTTGAAAGATATCCAAAGTTATGTAGTTTTCCCATGGGAAGGCAAAGAAACAATAGCAATTTCCTTAGCATCAAACTCATCTCAAAGCCAAAGAGTAAACATTTCAAGCATGAGAGTTTTTTTTGTTTTATTTTAAAACTACACAAGCAGAGAATTTACTAACTTGCTCAATTGCTTTGAAGGGAGTTTCTCTAAAAGAAGAAATTATGAAACGACAGAGAAAGTGAGGTGTAGCGCTTGCATTGTTTAAGGTCGGAAGTCATAAACTGCAGCTTTGTTCTGTGTTTTCTGTCTTTATTTTCTTTGTTGCTAAAGCAACTGCTTTATGTATAAAAATAAACATATTTATTATATTGACTTTAGTGACTGACACTGATAAAATGCAGTTACTAAAGATTGCTGAGTGTGACCCATAAAATATATTAACCATTTAACCATATTTAGGAAAACTTCTCAGCCTTGAAACACTATGGATCTTGCTTGACTTAAAAAAAAATGTACAGGACATCTCGGTGATTATACAGTACTAATATCGTTGTGTTTTCTTTTATTTTACAAGTAAAACTAACATTGCTACTATATCATTCAGGAAAGATCATGGGCAGATAGTTAAGTAATTCAGTTGTAAGCCCACCTGGACGCTGCCTTTAGAGTGTTTCATTTTATGTCTGGTGCGTCTTTCTCAGTTTGGCCACTGAAGACCCCTGTACTAATCGTATACTTATACTGGAATTTGCTGATTTCAAATGAATTTCCAAATAACAGCCCATGTGTATATAGCCTGTGTATATGAATGAACAAGTTCCCTCAATGAACATGAAATCTGGACAAGTGAGGCGAGTTAACCGCAATATTCCGACATCCTTCTTGTGCTCTCTTCCTTTCTGTCTGTCTTTCTGTCTTCCTTTTCTCTGTCCTTTGCTCATTCATTATTCCTGTTTATTCCTTTCCTGCCTTCTTTGAGTCACAGGGGCTGGATTAATCCCTATGAGGGCCACACCTGGGAAGCAGTCTCCTAACTGGGCAACCCATGCCTGATGGAGCAGGAGAAACCTTCCAAGGCCTAGGGCCTTAGAGCTCCGGTAACTGAGTTAATATGACATTACGCTAAGTTAACGTCACTTTGTTCATTAATATGATACTTCAAAGCGCAATAGCGTTAGGTTAAGTCATATTTTTGGCCAGAAATGGCATTGCCTTAAGTATAACAAGTGTTAGTGCTAATTATATTCAAAAGCGGTGTTCCCTCTAACACCAATCCACAATGGTCCATTAAAATAGGGATTTGGCAAGGAGAAGAGAGAGATTTATTTATTTATAAAATATTTTACCAGGAAGTAATACATTGAGAGTTACCCCTCGTTTTCAAGTATGTCCTGGGCACAGAGTTAAGACAAATAATACATGGTTACAAATACAGTTATATAAATGAGCAGGGTATACATTATATACAAGACATTGCATGCACACTTAAAGAAAATATATATTACTAGCTGATATACCCGGCGTTGCCCAGGATGTAAATGCGTGAAATGATATGATGTAGTTGTTGTCCAAAAATTATTTGTAAGCACATGGGTGAGAGTGGGGGGTGGGGGGGAGTGTTGTACTTACTTTTGGTGTCCTGGTGAGCGTCTCGTCAGCGTCTCTAGGGTTGAGCAAGCGGGTGTGTGTGTGTGTGTTATGGATGTAATCCACAGGGTAGGCTCACAGATCTCAGGGCTCACACAGTATGAGGAAGCTCTGGGGTGTGAGCAGTCCACACGGGTGAGAGTCTGAAGCGGTGTGAGTGGAACAGTGGTTTCGAGTAGACCGGCCAATGAGAGCCGTGGGGGGGCGGGCCATGGGGGGGGGGGCGAGACACCGGCCAATGAGAGCGTGGGAGGGCGGGCGGACCAACCACTCAAATGGTCTGCAGAGACTCACAAACAAGATTTTCAATTATATAGATATAGATAGTGGTCTCTTTATACTTATGTATATATATAGAAATTAAAATAAATAAAAGCATTCAAACTAAATGGGAGTGCCGGGGACCCCCGCTGTGTTAATCCGATGGGCCATTAGTCTGTCTGCAGAAATGTCACAGAAATGTTGCAGCATTACTGTGAGATAGCCCCTGATTTTCCAAGACAAGTGTTTGGATACTCGTGGCTGCATCTGTACAGTACTTCTCCCATGTACACCTGTTTGCAATTTGGGGAATGCATGTACAAGTTACCTGGGGCACAGATTGTGAGATGTCTCATGTTTGTGCCTTTCTTACTCCCTATTTTTCATTTCATTTGCACCAAATAATTCACCATGACTTCTGCAATTCAGGACAGCAGTTCTAGCAGTGAGCTAATTCAGCTGCTGGATAGCTTCACTGTTGCAGAATACTTTTGAGCTCTCCTGCCAGCTACTGTACTCACACCTGTCGCTACTTATAGTAGTCTTGTGGGCATTCCCCTGGCTTCCTTTAAAAGCAGGCCACTTCCACTTCCTGGTTGCCAGATCAATGTGGTTTTGCTCTTTGCATCCAGCCTTACTTGCAAAGCATTTCCAATCTGTCTGATCTTCTTGCTGCTTGGTTATCTGCCCGCCCTGACGCCAGACTGCTAGACTACACTGTGGTTTTCTGCCTGCCATAGCCCCAGCCTGTTTAAACCTTTACCCTGCCTGCCCTGACCTCAGCCTGCATGACCTTCGCTCCTGTCCATTGCACTGCATTGGCCTGTCGATCCTGCAAGGCACTTACCCTTCACCAACTCTGTGATGCTCAGTCTGTCTCTATAGCAACGCTCCAGGTTTTGTCCAGCTCTGCCTGCTATTGGGATCCACTCTCTCATTGAGCCTGTCATGGGAGACCAGGACTTTTTACAATATTTTACCAGGATCATTCACTAGGCAAAACAAGGTAGTAGAACAAAATGAAGTTTATTCGGGTAAACCCGCGTACAAAACAACGTATACACAAAATACAGATGAAATACACACTTACTGGGGGAGAAATCTAGGCTCAAATAGGTGCAGGGTATCTGCTTCAGAAGGCTTACCCTGACCGGGATATACACCTGGGCTTTCTGGTCCTCTTTCCGGCCAAAGATTCTAGCCACGACCGCTATGTTCTAAAATGAGAACTTGGACCTCGCGTCAGCCCACCATCATTGGTGCCTTACACCCTGCTCCAAGGATTCCCTGCTAACCCCCACAGGCCTGTAACCTCTGACTGGAGGCACTAAGATTAGTGCAGCGAACCTCCTCCATAAGTTTTGGATTTAGATGTGTAACCCCCCTGTGTCTGAAAGCAACACAGGACACTGCCCCCTAGCAGGTTTCTCACTATAGGACATTGACTGGGGTAAGCCAGTTGGAAGGCTGGGGAAGGAGCAGGGACTAGGAGAGAGGGAGGTTGTTAAGAGGGGGCAGGGGGACGCATGCGCGACGGTGATGGCAATGGAGCCTTGATTTATGAGCTCCGCTCCCACCGGCACTTAAAACTCAATTAAAAGCGACAGAAACGAAAACTCAGTGTTGTATTACACAGCATAACACACATAAACACCCGAGGATGGCCGCAAGCAGAGGGTCACGAACCAAAAGTCAGCCGGTCACAACTTACTTCAAGAGGAAAGGGGTGACCCCAATGGAGAAAACTGGGCTTCCCGCGCAGCCATCCATCATGGACCCCGACAGCGATCCCCCGTTGGAGGACGATAGAGATGAGGAGACGGTCCGGCGCAAAGATTTAAAAGAATTTTGCGCTCAGATGAAAAGATTCTTTAAGACCGAATTATGGGCTTTGAGGAAGGAGGTGGATGCACTAGGAGAGCGGACGGACACCCTCGAGAAAAAATCAGATGAAACAACTGCCGCCATTACACAAACTCAGGATCAAGTCTCCTCAATGAACGACAGGATCAGATTTCTCGAGGATAAAGTGGAGGACGCAGAGAACAGAGACAGGAGGTGTAATATATGGCTGAGGGGTGTCCCTGAAAGCGTCCTAGACCCAGAGGATTTTACTAACAACTGGCTCGAGCACATCTTCCCGGATAAGCCAGAGGTCTGAGATTAGGCTGGAACGGTGCCACAGAGCCTTACGAGGCAAACCTCAAAAAGGAGACCCCCCTAGGGATATCGTGGCCCGCTTTCACCACTTCCGAACGAAGGAGGAGGTCTGCAGGATTGCTACGGAAGATAACTCCTTGGAGTTCGAAGGAGTTAAACTTCAAATATACCAAGACCTAGCGCCTGCCACCCTGGCAAAGAGCAAAACCTTAGCTCACATCACTAAGGTATTAAGGGATAACAACATTAAATATCGCTGGTTGTTCCCTTGCGCTCTCCTATCTAGGGACGAAGTGACTCACCTAGTGTAAATATTAACAAAAATATACATAATTATATTCAGTAGTTCATATAGTTGAGAGGTTTATACTATCAATGCGTTGACTAAGTATTTACAGATTTGAAACGAACATATATATGTAACATACATAATCTAACCATTATTGGAGGTTTGATTATACAGTCATAATAGATGGGAAGCATAGAGGTTCCTACACAGACACAGGGATTACATAGGTGTTACACAGAATGGGGAATTCCACTATGGGGCATATATATACTTTAAGGGTAGAAGAGCTATATTAAGGCTATATGGTTTAAGCTGTATGGCCCTCAGGTAATCGTTATAATCACTATATTTTACTGTCAGGTTACAGATGTTATTTAGTTAGGTGTTGTACAGCATCGACACACTTTATTCGAGCAAATGCCCAGTATGTACCTGGCAGATACCTGGAATGCGCCGCTCCTCACCTCTGACAAGCCCCGTTGCGTTTGCCTTCCCAGCCACGGTTCATGCCTGGCTGACGGGGGCCTGATCTGTTAAATGATAATGATCAGGATTTAATAGGCTGCAATGCTTCGCGTGTCCACCAGATGGCATAAATTCATGAATTGTAATGCAGTATATATATATACAGTACTGTATATACACAGTATATATATATATATATATATATATATATATATATATATATATATATATACTGTATAACAACAACCCCTATAAGCCCTAACATACAGTACTGTACACATACAGCACATACATAAATTATACTACTGTATGGGCGGCGGGGGCGAGATGTGTTTGCAGCAGAGAGAGATCCGCTGCTCTCTCTCTGCGCAAACATCGGCACATTAAAAATTATTTTAAATACATTTTTATTGATAGTGTAGATGTGCAGGGGGTCTCCGGAGCTGAACCGCGTTGGTTTCAGGTCTGGGGACCCCCTGCTCCCCGAGATACAGCCCCCTTTATGAGGTGCCGGTATCCCTCTGCTTGGTTTAAAGGTTCCGATCACGTGATCGCGGCCTGTATATATAGCCTATATATATACTGCATTACAATTCATTATAGGGGACGGCTTCAAAGAGAACAGCTCGCAAGCGCCACCATGTGTATTTACACGGCATTGCAGTATTGCAACCAGCCGGAATAAAATGCTTAAATGCCTGCCGGGAAAATAACGCAATGCACTCTGGCAGAAAACGATCAGAAACCTGAATACACCCGGGTATACCCGAATTCGCGGGACTAGCCGAGCGAGAATAAAGTGTGTCGGTACTGTATGTTACGTGTTTTCTAATTATTCCAGAACTGTTATATACAGGTTAAAGAAGTGTTACACGGGTGTTACGTAGGAAATATAAGCAAGGGATGTCTGTCACAGAAGCATATTAGACGACGCACTAGTTAAACGTGTTATGTAGGTTATCTAGGATATATAGAAGATATTTACATGTTATATATTATTTATACTGACGTGTTTTAAATGTCGTTCGTATGGAATAAGAGCCATGTCATTACAGTTATTAAAGAGGTTAATATAATTAATTTAATGTTTAGCTATAATAGTTAGGTGACAATACCCATGTTACCGAAACACTTGTACAGGTTATATTTGCCATATGCTCCCTATAGATTTTAGAAGTCTGACAGGACAGTCTAATAAATGATATTTGATGTTGTTCAAACTAGACGAGACCACAAAAACAGGGACAATACGGTTCATCGTCTCTGGTACATCAACTCAGTTAATACCACCACTAGCCCTGTTATTATTAGCATTGTTTTTATTCTTATAGTTACTATTATAGATCAATAACACTGATCGCTAGTATTGTTAATGTTAACTTTAGGATCTTTAGTTCTACGAAAAATGCTCTCTAAGTCTCCTTTTAAGAATGTTTGCCCTAGTTAAGAGTATATAGTTATCTAATGTGTCACGGTTAACAAGATATGCAACTCAAGAAAGAGTGTCGGGGGAGTTACTCCCCTTCGCGCATGAGTTCCCTATTTCGGTCCCCAGATAGGAGGGACCGATTCCAAGACCCAGGGTGGTCTGTCTCCAGTATAGGAGATTGGCCCATCATTAAGACGGGGCCAGAAGGCCTACCCTCTGGGCACAGGAGCTACTCCCGGGGGCCCCCGAGATGTGCTCTTGTTTTTTGTTCATCCCTTTTTACATTTTTTTCCTTTATTTTAGTATTTCCCCAATCCCGTTTTAGTCCTCTTGTCACTTTCCCTGTTTTGTCTTCCTTTCCCCATTCTCTACCCCCTGCACCCCTCCCTAGGATGCATGGAACCCATCTAGCCCAACTAGCACAACCAGCTGGCACAGCAACCACACGAACGACAGTAAGAAACCTCAGGAATAACATCATGAGTGAGTATACAGATTATTACACGCATTATCTCTTGTACCATATAATATGGCGTTAACGCTCTCACAATGTAAAGGGCTTTAATAGTCATAATCAAAAGAAAGCTTGCTTTTACGGATTACAAAAGAAAACATGCAGATGTGTTGTTTCTACAAGAGACGCACTTTAGTAATAATAACCCTCCTAAGTTCCTTGACAAGTGCTTCTCCCAATTTTACACGGCATCAGCATCAGTTAAAAAAAGAGGAGTGGCCATATTATTTAGCAACACAATTTCATTTGTGTCCCAGACAATCAAAAAAGATGCTGAAGGTCGTTTTATCATTCTAACAGGTACAATACACGAGCAGCCCATCACATTAGCCTCCCTCTACGCTCCCTGTACACAGGATGCGTCTTTTTTTGACAGATTCTTCCGCTTATTGAACTCAGTAGCTAAGGGATATATTATAATAGCAGGAGATTTCAATATCACAATGCAATCTTCACTATACAGATCAGGGGGAAGTGACTCTGATAATAAAAAAGCTCAAAACACCCTGCACAGTACCCTAAAAGACAATCAACTAGTAGATATATGGAGGGAGCTCCACCCTACGACAAGGGACTACACTTTCTATTCCCATCCACATACCTCATACAGCAGAATTGATTATCTCTTTGTTTCGTGCCACTTGGTTCCTAAGGTCACTCATACAATGATCCATGATATTTCATGGTCTGACTACGCACCAATTGAGCTCAGATGCAACAACATTCAGGCCAATCGACCAGGCGCAAACTGGAAACTCAATGAATCTATACTTAAAATACCCGAAACTTGCGAAACAATAGGTCAAGAAACAGCTCAATTCTTTGAGATAAACCCCCCCCCTCTTTTTGGTTCAATATCTCCTTTATACGACCGGCCGGTTGTGGATCACTATGGGTACTTTGTCCCCATGGTGGTTATATGTTCTGAGGTTTTGATCATATTATGTGTTTTTTTATGGCAGTTTAAGGGTTTCCTTTTTCCTCTCTTTTTTTGAGGTTGACCTATTTATACTTATTTTGTCCAGCCAGGCAGGGTTTCAACTAGCAGTTTTTTTTTGTTTTTTCATCTTATTTTGATTCAATACATTACTATTATTATTTTGCATAATTTGTCTGAGTGCTTTTTAGAGGTTTTCTTTTTTGTGTCTTTATATCTTATTTATTCCTCTAGCACCGCCTAGCAGAGATTCTTTCTGTTATTTTTTTCAGTTATTTTTCTGTTAATTATAAGGTTTAGACATTGCATTTATCTTTTGGTTGTAGATGCGGTATTCATTTTTGTGTATGTCCAGTTGCTCTGGCCCCATGCCACGTGTATCCCAAACTGTAATACATATACATAGGTCCATAGGACTCAGGCCCCCACCTCAGCGACTGGTACTCTAGTCTGAGAAAAAGAGGGGCTACATTGGAGGCACTGCTGAGTTTCGCGGAATTTATTGGTGTGATACACTGGCCACGTTCCCCAGTTATAGTGAGGACAAGACGCCATTTTACAATTTCTATTGTGGTGGCGGGTATTTAAAGGGAGTGGTGCGCGCGGGAAGACCAAGACCCTAATAAAGCCCTACTATTAACTATCCCCGATACCATTGATGATGCTAGTATTAGGGAAGTGATATGGGTTGCCCCACTGAGATACAGGGGAAGATGATGTGTTACCAGAAACAAATTGCCTATGTATTGTGCACATGTGATAATAATATTGATCATGTGAAAGTGCCTGACGGTATTGCGGGGAGGGACCGTGATGTGTGGGATATTGTCAATCATGTCTAAACCTGCCCCTGGCCCGAGCAATGTTATAGGGACCACTATCGGAGACAAGATCAAAGAGTTATTAGCCAAAGAGAGGGCCACTATAGATGAAGTCTGTAGTGAAATGTTCCCCGAAGCCCCTAACTCCACCACAGAATCTATTCCTACTTCCCCCGGGCTCTTATCATTGCCATGGGACAGCTAAGGGATCATCACTATTGAAGTTATGTATGTTTTATGGTGTATACCCAGCACCAGCTAGTGAAGATGATTTTGAGAGTTGGATAGAGTAGGCCATACAGATGGTATAGAAATGGGGTGTTTGATATATATATATATACAGCTGAACCCCATTGTAATGTGGTTCTCAGGGTCCACAGAATGAGACCGCGTTATAACCGGGATCACGGGGGAAAAAAAGAAAATAAATGGCCGCTAGAACTTATCCGGCATTTGCAGCTCTCTCTCTGCTTTGTCAGCTTCCAGAGAGCAGAGAGGGGTGGCGAGGGGGTGGCGGGGGTGTGTGGCTCATATATATATAAATATATATTTGGTTTGAAAAAAAAACGGGAGCCACGTTGTAGCGGATCGTGCTATAATGGGGTTGAGCTATATTATTAATTAACTTATTCATTATTTTTTAATATATAGATTTCATTGTATTCTTTATTATTGCTTTCTTACACATTAAGTTTCTTGATTTCATTCATTTATTGTGTGTCAATATACTGGTTATATATTAACTTAGTGTTATGTGTTATTATGTATCAGCTGTGTCTGTGTTCGGCCTGTGTTCGGCCCTTCTAGTACTAGTACTGCCTTTTCCTATTGGTAACCTTTTTTCATTCATTAGTGATCATGTGTGTATTCCATTGCACACCAATGATGAAGTTTTTGGCGATCCAATTATAGAATAGGCAGTGCTACATAGGGGATTAAACAGACGCTTTACCATTTACTCTTTGACAATGTGCCGAACGGGATAAAACACGCCAAAGTGCGCTTGGTGATGTAAAGTTTTTGTCCGGTTCTTCATTAAAACAAGCCTTTTCTATTTAGTTGCGTTTGGAACTCTTTTGATGTGCACCACCTTTTTTTTTTTTTTACATTTTTTCCAAAAAATAAAACACATTAGAATAGAATAAAAATTCAAATTGACAAAAAATGCACTGTTTCCCAACGGGATAATTTCCAGTATTTCGTCTCTGCAAACCGGGTGCACGCCAACTTCGGAGACACATGGATCAACGAGGTCGTGTGTAAAAACTTTCATGATATTTCACTCGACTCTTCAAATTTGTGACAAGAGTATTGTTAGTCTAACTCCAGGAGCTCTCACCCTCTAGTCAAGTGAGGGTCTGTTTTCCACAGCTGTGGCTTCATGGAAGTCCTCTTTGGGTACTATCTTTGGGTTATGCTCTCTACACTGGGGGTAACATATGACCATATCCAAATGTCTGGATTGATTTTTCATTTACTAAATCTTGTTATATCTTTGTATTTGCTGTTATCGTGCAATGCTTTACTGAAATATCATTGTTGTCCAGAGACATAGGGGCCCATTCAGGTAGTTGTATTGTATGTCTTTATTTATATAGCACCATAAATTACATACGCGTCACAGTAGTGATACATGTTGTAATCATATAAATAACAAATAATATCAATAACAGATCATGGGAATAAGTGCTTCAGACATACAAGTAACATTAAGGAAGAGGAGTCCCTGCTCCGAGGAGCTTACAATCTAATTGGTAGGTAGGGGAAGGTATAGAGACAGTAGGAGGGAATTCTGGTAAGTGCGACTGCAGGGGGCCAAGCTTTATGTATCATGTGTTCAGAATATCCACAGTGCTATTCATATGCTTCTTTAAGCAAGTGTGTCTTAAGGTGGGTCTTAAAGGTGGATAGAGAGGGTGCTAGTCGGGTATTGAGGGGAAGGGCATTCCAGAGGTGTGAGGCAGAAAGTGAGAAAGGTTTAAGGCGGGAGAGGGCTCTAGATACAAAGGGGGTAGAAAGAAGACATCCTTGAGAAGCAAGCAAGAGTCTGGATGGTGCATAACGAGAAATTAGGGCTGAGATGTAAGGAGGGGCAGAAGAGTGTAAAACTTTAAAAGTGAGGAGAAGAATTGAGTGTGAGATGCGGGATTTGATCGGAAGCCAGGAGAGGGATTTTCATCTGTTCCCACGTTCTTCTTGCCTGAGACTGAAATCTATCACGAAGGAGAAGAGATAGTTATCCTGCAGAGATTTCTCCTCACATCTCTGGGGGCTGCAAGAGATGGAGGCGCTGTCACCGTGAGTACGATTGGGCCAAGACCCCAGAAAGTTTGTCCTGGCCTTCCCCATAACACCAGGCGGGAGACTCAGGGCCCCCTGTTACCAGCAGGTGTGCACCACACTACCATGAGTAACCAGAGCAGCTTTCCCCGGGAATTACCCTATATGAGATTGGTTGGGGGAAGCAGGGTTACAAGTAGATAACCTTACATGCTGTTTCTGTTACTGGCTGCTCTTGCACTTAATGAGAACATTTAACATTTAACTTGTTCCTGCTTGAATTGTGTTAATTTTTGCATTATGTTCCACGTGTCAGTGTATACAGTTTCCATTCCAAACAGTACTATATTTAGAAGAATGCCTTAGGAACCATAAAGGAATTCATTCTGTGTGATTTCATTCTGTTTCAACATTCTGTGCAACATGTTGATTGAATGCGAATACAAAGAGAGACTGAACCCTGCCTGAAAGATGCCTCTGTTCTCGGTACCTGTCGTGGGTGTTTGGATGCTACACGGGGAAGAAAAGTATTCCTTTGAAGAAGATTTCAAAACTAAGACCTAAGAGCAATTCTCCACGCAGCAAACAGGCGGCATCACCATCAATAATATTGAGAAAATGAAAAACATACTTCAGATAAAATTATTTAAAAGTGTCCTAAGCAACAGTTAGATTTGCCCCTCGGCAATCTGGCAAAATGTTCTATTTTTGTACAAAGCGGTGAGGTGACTATGGAGAAAGGTTTGTCTTTGTTTTGACTGCCTCAAATCCTTACATGTGGGGAGATTCCTTATATCCCAAATGCTATTTGCTGTACCTCTGTTCATTTTTCTTTAATGGACTCTTAATAACTGGAACAGGAGATATCTTTTTTCCCTAGAAATAAAAATGGAAGAAGCAATGTTTGGGCGCCAGTGGGATTGCAATACGTTGATAGGGCCTAAGTTTAGGACCCTGGAACCAAGATAAGTAAAAAAAGCTGATGCATTCTGACTTTCAGAAACTAATTGCGTGACTATTATTTCATGTAACAGGTAGTACACACTAAGGCCTGGGCCAGGGTGGCACTGAGTGGGCGCTCACGCTCCCGCTGGGCACAATGAAACATATTGCGGCAATGTGTTGCCAGCGTGAGCAAGCGCCTGAGCTTGCGCGGCGCTTAACCGAAGCAAGCAAATTTGAATCTATCTCTGGCTCGCGCGTCACGTGAGCGGTTCGCCCAATGAGGGTGAAACAGCTCTGGGAAGTCATGGCCGCACCACCCCGAATCGCCCCTCTCCCCCCCCCCCCCTTGCGCGCGCACCTAGCCATCCACAAATCTCCCAGCCGAGCAGGGAGCGTGACATTGCCGCTCATGAGTGCCAGCGCGCTCGCTCCCTGCCTGGCCGCAGCCTACCCCAACAAAAATGTGAAGAAAGAGAACAAGCACACGGGTGAAATAAGGTAACATCAATAGTATTGAATTCTATTGGATTTCCTGACGTGACCATAATAACTGATGAGGTTTTTTTTTTTTTTTACTTGACATTTTTTACGGGAAGAAACATGAGAGTTGGGCACATCAGATTTTGTTAAATAGATAATTCATTGAGCCATTATAAATCAAACCTTTCAGCTGTGTGATGCAGCCTTTCTCAAGGATGGGTTTCATGTTAATGATAAAAAAAATGATTTCAATGCATACACACCTTAACTCAACCCTCTTCCTGTTGCATTCCTGCACCATTCACAGATGCACGGGTCCTGTACAACGAGGTCAGAGCGCTGGCCTGTGAGCATCATCGAGCCCTGGGGTGTCAAAGCAATGTATGTGTAGCCATGTTTAAAAATGGTATACAGTTCTCTCTCATGCTGGCAGTAAGCCTGGTAAATATGCAGGATTGCCAGCATCAATCATGGAGGTTTGCCCTCACACCCTGGTGAGGTGTCATATGTATTCAAGGGGAGTGGTAACAGACTCTGAGTCCACTGTTAGTGACATAAGAGGTGTGGCTATTTCCTAAGGTATATAAGACCCAGCACTGCCCAAAGTTAGTGTTCAAGGTCAAGTGTGTTACCTAAGAGTTCTAGAGAGTGGTTCTATAGAAAGTAATCAAGATCTGCAGCAGTAAGGCTGCACAGTGCTTCAGATGCTGCATCTGAAAAAATGGCGGTGGATCGGGATGTGAGGTAGGGAAGTGACCGCCTCTCTGGAACATCATTGCCACGCCTCCAAATATTCATTGCCACGCCCCCAAATCGCACCCGCTGCATACTCTGCAAAGCCATAAAAAAGCTCAGGCTTCAGCAAGAGTATTGCAGCGTGTGTGCGCCTCCCCTCCGTTCCGCTCCGTCTGCAATACTATAGACGTAGCCTTATATGTTGGAGGGGAGGTGTTCCCTACCTGTCTTCTGGGTTAGGGGGGATTCCGATGTCTCCCGTGTGAAGCTTGAGAGTCAGATCTGGAAGAAAGCAGTATAGGTTATTTCGGTGTAGTATAGGGCAGTTAAGATTTATAGGGTAAATAAGATATCCAGATCCATAGTGTGAGACAGAGTGTGAGAGACAGAGAGAGACAGAGTGGGAGAGACAGAGAGAGACAGAGTGCGAGAGACAGAGAGATACATAGTGCAAGAAACAGAGTGACAGAGTGACTGACTGACTGACTGGGAAGGTGACTGACTGACTGGGTGGGTGAGTGAGTGACTGACTGGGTGAGTGACTGACTGGGTGGGTGACTGACTGACTGACTAGGTGAGTGACTGACTGGTGACTGATTGGGTGGGTACTTCTGGTGTCACACACACACATATACACTCTCCCACACTCACACTCACACACTCTCCCATACTTACACACTCTCCCACACTCCCACATACTCTCTCCCACACTCACACATACACTCTCCCACACTCACACACACTCTCCCACACTCACACATACTCTCTCCCACACTCACACATACACACTCCCACACTCACACATACTCTCTCCCACACTCACACATACACTTTCCCACACTCCCACACACACTCTCCCACACACACTCTCTCTCACACACAATACAGGGATTGAAAGGACAAATAGAGGTCAGCCACCACCGTTGTAACCGCTAAGGTAATGAAAGGGTTAACTTCTACTGCCACCCTCCCGCAAGGCCTAAACACAAACCCTGGGGCTACTAAAAGCTTTATCTACACCCTGTACCATCAACAAATCAGTGCCTGCTATTTAATCCTTTCATTACCTTAGCGGTTAGCCACTAAGGTAATGAAACTGGCTGCAGTTTTATTTTTACTGCATAGAATTGATACCGGGGAGACCCCGCGGGAACCCCCAGTATCAAGCCTGTGCAGTAAAACTAAAAGAAACTCCTTTTATGCATATTGCAATTCCTTTAGCACCAGTCTCTAGCTGGCGAGAAAAGATTGCACGTTTTATATAGTACTATATGCATATCGGAGTTTAGTGAATAGCAGTTTCTGGAAGTTTTTTCAATTTTGGGCATTTTTTGGCTTATCGCATGGCTTGTTATAGCCAAATTGTTATAGTACTATAAAAAGCCGTTTTAGTGAGATATTGCCCGGTTATCAGACCTTTGTGAATAGCAACACAGGCGATATAACACTATAATTGCATTTATAGTGCTCTAAGTATGTTTGGTGAATAAATCCCAAGGACTCCATTTCCACAGGCTCAGTACTACAAGATTGGCGTAAAGCAGATGTGGTGCCTATATTTAAAAAGGAAGCTAGATCACAACCGGGGAATTACAGACCTGTAAGCCTGACTTCAATAGTGGGGAAACTTCTTGAAGGTTTAGTACGGGATAATATTCAGGAATACCTAATGGAAAACAAAATTATTAGTAATAGTCAGCATGGATTTATGAAGGATAGATCTTGCCAAACTAACTTTATTTATTTTTTGAGGAGGTAATTAGGAATTTAGACCAGGTTGATGTGGTCTACTTAGATTTTGCAAAGGCTTTTTATACGGTTCCACACAAGAGGTTAGTGTACAAAATAAAGCAAATTGGACTCCGTAAAAGTATTTCCACCTGGATGGAAAACTGGTTGAAGGACAGACAACAGAGGGTTGTCGTAATTGGAACTTTTTCAGATTGGGTTAAAGTTGTGAGTGAAATACCTCGGGGATTGGTACTGGGACCCCTGCTTTTTAACTGGTTTATTAATGACCTTGAGGTTGGTATAGAGAGCAAAGTCTCCAACTTCGCTAATGACACTAAATTGTGTAAAATAGTAGAATCAGAGCAGGATGTAATTTCCCTCCAGAAGGACTTGGAGAGACTGGAAACTTGGGCAGGTAAATGGCAGATGAGGTTTAATACAGATAAATGTAAGTTTATGAATTTGGGAAACAAGAATAAACAGGCGACTTACAAATTAAATGGGGATAAATTGGGGGAATTGGAGAAGGATTTAGGAGTGCTTGTATGCAATAGTGTCCAATGTCATGTAGTAGCTGCAAAGGCAAACAAGATCTTGCATTAAATGGCAATGGATGGAAGGGAAGTAAACATAATTATGCCCCTTTATAAAGCATTAGTAAGATCACACCTTGAATATGGAGTACAATTTTGGTAACCACTTCTTAGAAAAGACATGATGGAACTAGAGAGAGTGCAGAGAAGAGCCACCAAATTAATAAAGGGGATGGATAATCTGATTTATGAGGAGAGGCTAGCTAAATTAGATTCATTTACCTAAGAAAAGAGGCGTCTTAGAGGGGATATGATAACTATATACAAATATATTCGAGGACAGTACAAGGAGGTTTCAAAATAACTATTCATCCCAGGGGAAGTACAAAGGACTCGGGCCATACCTTAAGGTTGGAGGAAAGGAGATTTCACCAGCAACAAAGGAAAGGGATCTTTACAGTAAGGGCAGTTACAATGTGGGATTCATTACCCATGGAGACTGTGATGGCAGATACAATAGATTTGTTCAAAAAAAGGTTGGACATCTTTTTAGAAACAAAATTATACAGGGATATACCTAATAAGTAAACATGAGAAGGATGTTGACCCAGGGAGTAATCTGATTGCCAATTCTTGGAGTCCGGAATTCATTTATTTCCCCTTATGAGATATCAAAGTATGATATGACACTGGGATTTTGTGTTTGCCTTCCTGTTTGGATCCAATATACTGTAAGTACAGATATACACTGGCGGCACACTTTATTAAAGTGCGGCCAGTTCCGCAAGCCGGGAGATTTCCCGGCTTGCTAGTGGCATCCCCTCGGCGTGCCGCGCGTCACCGATGCGCGGTCACGCGTCATCGGGTGCCTGCGCCCCCTGCACGCGCGTCCAGGGCTCCCCGAGGGAGCCCTGGTGTCCCGCGATGTGGGGGACGGCGGCAGGGGGTTCCGGGGGACCCGGCGGACCCGGCAGCGGGAGGAAGAAAGCCCCGATCGGAGGGCGCTCCTCCGCTGCTTCGGCGCGAGCCCGGCACCCTCCGGCGCGCGCCAGGTAACTGCTGCGGCCGAGAACGGGCAAATGCTCGAATAAACTCGGCCGCAGCAGTAGGATAAAGTGTCTGTCGTCTAAATTTAGCATAGGGGGCACTTGATGGACGCATGTCTTTTTTCAACCTCATCTAATATGTAACACTGTAACTATATCACAATATATAAAACAGATACATATTTAATTATAAAGAAAATTTGCGTGACACATGAAACTATATTTGAAAATTGCACTCAGACATGTTTTAAAGTAGCAGTGAATAAGATGTCACCAAAAAGGTAGAGCTTATTAAACACGTCAGGGCAGATGTGGGACATTTTGCAGTCTTGTGCTCTATGTGTCTCTGAATGAAGAATTTTTAGGAAGTCTCTTCGTGGCAGCTGGTCTTAGATTAGTTAAAACACCCACAACCTGTTACTTTGCAGGGCTGTACTTCCAACTTAAAATAGTATTGGGGTTGGTAAGAGATGTGTACAGAGGTATGCACGTGGAGTCCTATTTGGGTACAATTACAGATGCAGTGGCTGTTGTTCGAACACTTCACGCAGTGTATACCTCGGAATACCCATGCCGTGGTGCGTGATTTCTTCCAACCGTACCACCCCTTCTCGCCTTAAGATGCGAGTGCGGCGAGTGCAGAAAATGGCATTTTAGTGTTCTGGTTTTTAAACACCTGAAATTGACACAGTAGCACAGTAACACAGTGACACAGTGACACAGTAACACAGTAACACAGTGACACAGTGACACAGTAGCACAGTGCTGTACACATTGCAATTCATTAATTTCATTGCACCCAAAGAAACAGAATCCATGAAATTCAAACAAAGCAACCGCGATAAACACGTGCGCCTGGGGCGATTGGCCGCGTTAATGCCGCGTGGAATACAGCAGCGCACACGAAAACGGCGCCGTGATTTGTTCGAATAACTGCCGCTGCATCTGTACAGTATATCTTGGCTTTATTGAGCCTGTTCCTTTATCCAGGCAAAACATGAATGTATGTATGTCTTTATTTATATAGCGCCATTAATGTACATAGCGCTTTACAGTAGTAATACACATGGTAATCATATAAATAACAAATAATACAAATAACAGATCATGGGAATAAGTGGAGTGGACTTTAGATACAAAGGGGGTAGAGAGAAGGCATCCTTGAGCAGAACGTAAGAGTCGGGATGGTGTATAGCGAGAAATTAGGGCTGAGATGTAAGGAGGGGCAGAAAATGATAATGCTTTAAAAGTGAGGAGGAGAATTGAGTGTGAGATCTGATAGGAAGCCAGGAAAGGGATTTCAGCAGGGGAGACGCTGAGACAGATTTAGGAACGTGTAGAGTGATTCTGGCAGCAGCGTTTAGGATAGATTGTAGGGGAGACAGGTGAGAGGCAGGAAGGCCGGACAGCAGGAGGTTGCAGTAATCGAGACATGAGAGAATGAGGGCCTGAGTCAGAGTTTTAGCAGTCGAGCACGCTCTCTGAGTGACTGAAGTGTGGTGGTGACTCATGGCCTGTGTATAGCCTATCAGATATAGGTACAGACCTTGAGCCCTCCCCTTCTGGTTCCTCACAGGGACAGTGCCAAATTTAGTTAGTCTGTTCCCCTCCTTCCTAAGGAGTGGGAGTGAGAGCTTCTCCTCCCCGCTGGGAGTGAGAGAGACCAGCCAGACCTCATGGCTGACTGGTCATACAAGATCTGAATGCTCCAGACTCAGAGAGCAAGCACCATCCATAGGCCTGGAATCCTCTGAGCCTTATGCACGCTGCGAGAGATCTACAGTGAATGATCAATAAAGAATCCCTGGTTACTTTTTACACCTTTAAAACCAGAGACAGAACATAAAACACAGACAAGGCTCAGTTTTAGCACATCCAGTGAAACTCATACATGGTACAGTGCCTAAATATATATGTATAAATATCTATTAAGTGGCTCAGGGGCTTACAACAATTTTGGCCAAAAATGTCAAACTAAAAGACCATTTTACTTAATAGATATTCATACATATATATTTAGGCACTGTACCGTGTATGAGTTTCACTGGATGTGCTAAAACTGAGCCTTGTCTGTGTTTTATGTTCTGTCTCTGGTTTTAAATATATATTGCCATGCTCAGTAGCACTCCTCTGTGACACTCATATGCTTATATATATGTTGTGGTTATTTTGGGGGTTCAATAGGAGCTTGTTAGGTGTCCAGTATATTTTACTTTTTACACCTGCCTGGATTTGAGTCAGTGGGCCTGGGTGTAGGATATGGGCTTCAGATGGGACTGCCTCTACGAACTCCTAGAGCTTAATGAAGCTTGAAGCGCTGAACACCAGATGACGAACCCAAAATGACACCAAAAGACTGATATTGGATTGAATATGTAAGTAACAAACTTGCTAGGTATTTAATAATCTTGGATTGCTCCTGTTAACATTTTTACTGCATGTTTCACTTCCGATGCCAAAACTACTGCAGCGCTGAAGCTATTGTGCATAGTGCTCCAGGTCTTCAGCGGCTTCACTTATTCAAGGCTTGATAATGATCAATAGAAGCAAACTGGCAAAGGCATGTTGGACTTTTTTCAAAAGCATACCTTAAAGCTACTAGAAGTGAGAGATCTGTGTGAATGCCATTTTGGCAAAGGGAAAGCATATTGTCTCGGCACTGTGGGAAAATGCTTAATACTCAAACATTTCCTTAAAATGAGATTACAAGGAAATATCATAGGTCATACTGTTAACTGCATCACTGCTGGACATGCCTTGTATGGGGATACAAAACCCCTTTCTGACGCAATGGGGTTAAATATAGTCTGCTTGTTTGAAAGACAACATAATTAATTTAATCTGCATCCCATTTCCGATCTAAAGGATTAATGGAGAGTTTTAATACTTCTATTATATCTGCACTGTGGATAATGTCAAGCCTCCTTCAAGAAGAAGCCGTTATGCAAGTTGTTTGAATTTGTACATCTTGACCGATTCATTTATTTTGTCAAAGCACAAAGAAGCTACTTGATAAAATTCCAGCACAGAATTGCTAATTGTGTACCACAACACATATACATCTCAAATTAACCCAATGGCTACTTCAGTGACCTGCAGGATCATCAGGAAACCAGGGATTAAAAGAGCATTCCATCCTCACTAACCTTCATTTTATTTTCCTTACAGGGATGGAACTGGAGAGTCTTCCAGAGCTGAACTGTACTATTTTCTATTTCTTTTTGTTTTTTAAAGGGAATGTAATTAGTCATTAAAAAGGAAGCCCCAGCCGATGATTTTGCAACTTCCCATTGGCCCAAGATTTGGCAGCCATTTTGTTTCCATTGAGGGATATTTATACTGTAGGGGGAGAAAGGGGGTGGCCCGGGATTAAAGGGGTTACACTCCATTTGGCCATCCCCTGACCTCACCCGGGAGTCAAAGGGTTAACTGGGCTAAGACCCAGAACAGTGATTTAACCCCTGGAATGACATGTACATGTGTATTCCCCTGTTCCCCTGTTCCATCGTAATGTCTGGTTTACTCAGTGTCTGCATCACACACACACACTAGAATCTATCCGGGAGCACAAGGGTTAATAGTCCTTTAATGATTATAGCTCTTTGTGAAGTTTTCCCGCCTTTTCAGGCACCATTTTGCAGGTCCCCATTGGCCGCCATTAGGGCTCCATGCATTCTAATGGAGAATCTTGTTGTTTTAGTCCTGTTTCCTGTAAAGACCAGCAGGTGGCGTCCGAGAGGGAGAGCGGCGGTTTCCCATTGAAAGTCAATGGGCTCATCGACTTCAATGGAGGTTCCTCGAGGTAACTTTCGAAGAACAAGTTGGCTGCCGTCCAGACCGCAAACCGCAAAGCGGATACATTTTCAATAGGAGAGCTTTGATCACTTACAAGTCAAGGTCAACGTCAAGTGGCGTGGGAATAAACAGCTCTAGGGCCCTAGGAATAAAATTCTTTTTGCCCCTAGTCCCTAGGCGTCCCCCCACTCGACCACAACCGGGTCCCCACATCCTGGACCCCCAATAAGGGTCGCACCCAGAAGAACGGGTCGCGCCATAGGCTTTGCCGGCGGCGGCAGAAACAGCTAAGAAAAATGACTAAGTGTGAAATGCTGTATTTTGGTACTCCATATCTCCGGTTCCGGAGGGCCCAGCGGATCGAGGTTTGGGGTGTCTGTAGTCACTGCTCCGGCATCACTGCAGAACCATCCTTGACCCGCCTGGACCAACCCGACGGGGTGTGGACCCCCTTGAAGGTTCGGGACTTTTCCCATAGACTTCAATGGCGGAGAAACCCCATTGACCTCAATGGCGGCAATTTGCCATTGAAAGTCTATGGCGGAGAAGCCCGTTGTTTTCAATGGGTTTTTAGTGAAAAGCTGAGATTTCTTTGTTAGCGGAGATTTTTGTATTAAAATGAAAAATTATTTAATGTGCATTTGTGTAACTCCGGTTTCATAGGTCGTAGCAAGTCGCTTTTTGGACCATATGGTGTCCCAGTTCCGGCCATGAGAACTGGGAAGTTTGGTTCTGCTAGACCCAATGGAACCGGATATTTTAATACGTTTATGTTTTATGTTTGATACTGTGTCCCAAGGTATGGACAAAGACTCAGAGGAAATTCCTTTGTCCACCAGGATAGCAGATGGCCCAAGAGGCGCCCTAATGTCTAGGATTTAAGTGTTGTTCAAAGGGTCTTGTCACCCTCCCTGATGATTTAAGGGCGGAGGAGGCTCAAACCAGAGCAGTCTCCAAGTGTCCCAGTTATCACCTTCCAACAAAGGTTATCTTGCTAGAGATCCAGATGGGTAGACTGGCTGGCATTCCATTTGCCTATGGGGGGTTACAGAAATGAGACCCCAGAGTTCTACTGCGCATGTGCCAGCTAGCAGGGGGGCCTGTCCCAAAATGTGTTCCCCATCAAAGATTGGCTGGAGATAATTGAAAACCAATCACAGGTACTTCAGGTTAAGAATAGAGGGACAAAAGATATATAAACTGCTGTTCCCCATATTCCTTGGTTAATCTTCCTTTGCTGGTATGGTTACCTGATATCAACTGAATGATTACCTGATTGCTGAAGAGAAATGCTACATCTAACTTCTCATTCCCCAACCCCTAAGTAAGTGTTCTTCTTGTCTGTTACTGTACTATTCATGTGTTCACCTTTATTCTAAGGAATAAACTCACTTTATTATATCTAAGACTAGTTTCAGTTCAGACCCAGTGATAAATATATATCATCTGTTATATATATTTATGTGACCTTATACAGCCTGCCATAATCTGCCTGCCATAATCCCACCGTGACATATACCCGTTAACTTCACCGGTAAGTATCTCAGGAACCTGTAAGAAAAATGGGTGCTAAAAAAGGACAGATATAAAGTTGGAAAATTCTCCCTCACTGTGTTTTCCCTCCAACTTTCATGGACCAAACTCCTGTCTCAAAGATCCTCAGTTGCTTATAACCCCATTTCTGTATCATTGGAATTGCTGCAACTGTCACTGTTTTGTACACTTTGAAAGCACTTTCAATGCTTAGAAGGGAAAACAAGTTTTTCTTTCTGGAAATCGATTTTCCTCAGAAAACACTATTGTGATCACTAAGGCCTGTAATATAGTGTGCACGCATGCGCGTGTCAATGATAATTGCCTGTGTGAGGCTGACGTTGCTATAGTTGAGACGGGCACGCAGGGCCGTGAGCGGTGGCGCGTCAGATCAGAGGAAATACAAGAAATTTATATTTTCGCGCTGTTGCCGCACCACATGAGGCTGAGAGCCAATCACAGTGTGGCCTAACACTGTGACGTCAGATCCACCCCCCTAGCCGTGCGAGCCACCTCTTGCCCTATAGAAACTAAACGCGTGCGCCCGCACTATATTACAAGTCTAAGTCTAAGTCATGCGAACAAAGGTTTTTGCTCACAGCAAAGATGTGAATTCCATTTGCACCTGAATGTAAATCCTTGCTGAGTTCTGCTCATAGTTGCTCTTATAGGGTGACGGTGGGTGTATGTTCTGCAAGTAAAACTTCTGACTGGTGGAGTTATGCTCATTTTATCTCATGCTCAATGCCAATGGTGAAAATAGCTTCTAATTCTTTGCTGTGGAAACACTATCGGGACAGGTATTGACCAGACAATGCTAGGAGCACCTGAAAGATCCCCAAGGGGCAAAATGTTTAGAATACTGCTTACATTCTTTGTGCTACGCGCATACCTAAAAGAGAGAGAGAGAGAGAGAGACCTCTCCCTGTGAAAATCTTGCTGGAACAGGGGGTCTCTGGAGCAGAACCGCATTGATTTCTGGTCAGGGGACCCCCTGCTTCCCAAGATACAGGCCCCGTTATGGTATGCCGGTATCTCCTATGCTTGATATCTTGTATCTTTCGTGTCATTCGTCTGTTCATTCATGCTGGAACAACAATGAGCTTTTCCGCAAGAAAACAGAAAATAAAAATGATAGACTAGTTGATCAGACACTTTTGAATAGTTTTAAGTATACGAGTTTTTAATGTACTATGTATTGTTCCTGTATAAATGCTATATTTTCCCATTTCCTTTGTACCTTTGCTGCTATTATTTTAAACCATTTGGTGATAATTATTGTAGTTAGTTTAAGTTTGTTTTATGCTTATTATGATGTTGTTGCAAGCAATAGCAATAAGTATGCTGTACTAATTCTAGGTTTTTTCATGAACATATTTGTAAATTGATATGTATGTAATACTCAATTTATTTGTTTATTTTATTTATAGAATATTTTACCAGGAAGTGATACATTGAGAGTTACCTCTCGTTTTCAAGTATGTCCTGGGCACAGAGTAAAACAAATAATACATGGTTTCAAGTACAGTTACATAAATGAACATATACATTATATACAAGACATTGCGTGCACAGTTAAAGAAAATATATATTATGAGCGTATGAAACAGTTACAGACCAGGTTAAAATGTGAGACAGCCTTAGATTTGAAAGAACTTAAACTGGTGGTGGATGTGAGAGTTTCTGGTAGGTTGTTCCAGTTTTGGGGTGCACGGAAGGAGAAGGAGGAACGTCCAGATACTTTGTTGAGCCTGGGGACCATGAATAGTCTTTTGGAGTCTGATCTCAGGTGATAAGTGCTGCATGTGGTAGGGGTGAGGAGCTTGTTCAGGTAGCTGGGTAGCTTGCCCATGAAGAATTTAAAGGCAAGACAGGAAAGGTGAACTTTGCGCCTAGACTCGAGTGATGACCAATCTAGTTCTTTGAGCATTTCGCAGTGATGTGTGTTGTAGTTGCATTGGAGAACAAAACGACAAAATGAATTGTAGAGGGTGTCAAGTTTGCTAAGGTGGGTTTGAGGAGCCGAGCCATATACTATGGGCCTCATGCAGAGAGCATAGAATTTTAAAATTGGCGAATTTCATAAAAAGTAGCTTTTTTGGAGAGTTTTATTCTCCATATGCAGAAAAGTGCGAATTCTGCTATGTTTAACATGGATGCGTGTGGCGAGTTTAAATTGGCGAGATGCGCGCTTCAGAAACGTGTAAAAACAAATTCGCGCCTTTTTTTTCCCCTTTACTTTAGGCGGCGAGCGCCATCTTTTCCTGGCGCGGCAAAAATGCGAGAATCGCGCCATTTTTTGGCGCGAACAGCCGCTACATGCCGTTCGCACCTCTCTGCATTCGGAGAGTTTTAAAAATGGCGAGATGGAGGTTCTCGCCAGCCGCGAGGCGAGTTTTAGACATAGGAAAAAAAAATTGGCGCGTTTTTCGTAACTCGCCATTTTCTGCCGTTTTCTGCGCGAAATTGAACAAAAAATGGCGAGTTTTGAAATAACGATGCTCTCTGCATGAGGCCCTATGTCTCCATAGTCAATAATTGGCATTAGCATCTGCTGTGCGATACGCTTTCTGACTAGGAGACTTAGGGAGGATTTGTTCCTGTAAAGTACCCCTAGTTTGGCATAGGTCTTGGTTGTCAGGGTATCAATGTGCATCCCGAATGATAAGTGGGAGTCAAACCATAAGCCCAGGTATTTAAAACTAGTGACAGGTGTTAGGTTGGTGTTAGCGTTGGTTCTAATCAGGAGCTCAGTCACTGGAAGCTTTACAAATTTAGTCTTGGTCCCAAATACCATTGTTATAGTCTTGTCAGTGTTTAAAAACAGCTTGTTTTGGGAAATCCAGTTTTCGAGTCTCAAAAAGTCAGACTGAAGTATGTGTTGAAGGTCAGAGAGGCTATGGCTGTGTGCATATAGGATTGTGTCATCTGCATACATGTGTATAGAGGCTTCCTTACAAGCTGTGGGAAGATCATTAATGAACACTGAGAAGAGTAGGGGCCCCAGAACAGAGCCTTGCGGGACACCACAGGTGATATCAAGGGGGTTGGAGTTAGAGCCTGAGATGGACACATGTTGGGATCTTCCTGATAGGTAGGACTGAAACCAGTTTAAAGCATGCTTCCCTATTCCAGAGCTCTGGAGTTTGTTAAGCAGGATAGCATGATCAACTGTGTCAAAAGCCTTTGCAAAATCTAGGAATACTGCACCAGTGAGTTGTCCCCGTTCCATTCCACACTGGATTTCATTGCAAACTTTTAGCAGGGTAGTTATGGTGGAGTGTTTGGGACGAAACCCAGACTGGAATTGGCTAGGGAAATTTGTCTTGGTATAGAAATCGGTTAATTGGGAGAGGACACATTTTTCCATGACTTCGGATAGAATTGGGAGAAGTGAGATTGGCCTGTAGTCTGAGACAGTGTTTTTGTCCCCACTTTTGAAGATTGGGACAACTCTGGCAGTTTTCCAGGTCTTAGGGATATGGCCTGCAGACAGGATAGAGTTGACTATGGATGCAATTGGTTTGGCAATGGCTGGGGCACCAAGTCGTAGGAACCTAGATTTTAGTAAGTCGGGTCCACATTGGCTTCTTAGTTTTAGTTTGAGGAGCGCTTGTATAATCTCCTCTTCAGATACTGGGCCAAATTGAAAATTGTGGGCTGTGTTGGGAGGGTGTGGGACTGTAGGGATACACCCAGGATGAGATTCATGTTTGGGGTTTGGGCTGCGTTTCGCTAATAATTTAGTGGCACACCCCACAAAGTAATCATTGAATGCATTTGCAATGTCAGTGGGGTTTGTCAGAGTAATATCCCCCTTAGTGATATTACTTGGTTGTTGATGGTTAGGAGGCTGGAATATATTGTTGATAACCTTCCAGAAGTTAGCTGGGTTTGATGTATTCTGGTGGAGATTGTCAGAGTAATACAGTATTGTGCTTTTGCGTGCCTTGTTTGCCTTGTGCACATGTTCCGCATGCATCTGTAGTGATTGAGATCCTTGGTAGTGCCAGTTACTTTGTAGCTTTTCCACAAGGCATCCCTGAGCTGGTAGAGTGCTATAAGGTCAGTTGTAACCCATGGAAGATGGGCCCCCGTACCGTTATTTTGCGTAGTGGAGCATGGGTATTGCAGAGTTTTAAGAACTCAGATTGGAAATAGTCGAGCGCAGAATCAGGGTCGGGAATTAAATCGATTCTGTGCCATGGGCAGTTGGTAAGGTCATCCAGAAACTGTTGTGGGTTAAAGTTTTTAAATGTTCTAGTGAGGAGAACTTTAGGGCTTGAATGGGGCGGTTTAATTTTCCTTACACAGTACACTATTGCACGGTCACTGAAAATATCAGGAAGGATGCCAGAGGATTGGATTCTGCTGGGGTTTGAGGAGAGAATCCAGTCTAGCAAGGAATGGTTGTGCGGTTTCAGGTTTATCCGTGTAGGTTGGGAAATGAGTTGCGATAGGTTAAGTGACTTGAGTTGTATCTGGATTTTGTGGTTTTTAGGGTCAAGCCAATTGAAGTTGAAATCCCCAAGAACTAGCAGCTCACTCTTCTCATTCAGAGAGGAAATGGAGCCAAGAAATTGGGTGATATCAGTCAGGGATTGTAGAGGGGCTTTAGGGGGACGGTAGATGCCAGCAAGCAAGATGGGCTTAGAAAAGGGGAGGCAGATTTTGCCAACTAGAATTTCAAAAGAGGGTGGGCTTGGTGGGCAATTTAACAGTGTAAATTGTAATGTGTCTGCAATATAAAATAACACCCCTCCTCCTCTCTTTGACCTATCACTCCTAAAAATGGAGTATCCCTGAATGGCAATATTTGCATCAGGGGTTTTAGGGGATAGCCATGTTTCCGTAAGAACGATGGCTTTTGGTTTATGCATAAGGCACCATGCCCTTAGTTCGTCCAGTTTGGGCAGCCGGCTCCGGATGTTTATTTGGGCGACAGATAGCCCTTTTTGGAATTTAAAGGTGGAATTCTCAGGGGCATGGGACAGAGCTGAAATGGGAGGACCTGGGTTAGGTTCAATATCACCTGCTAAAGAGAGTAATAGTATGAGTAGACATTTGGGTAGTTATTTGCAAGTTCTAGATTTGTGATGTTTGCCATTTGAGTGAGCAGTGGTTGGTGTGCTGGTTTTTAGAGTTCTCCACCAACATTCAGTAGAAAGGCTTCTGAGTAGTCCAGGGTGTATGGTGATGTTGGGTGTGGGCCAGGATGGAGGAGTTTGTAGTGGATAGAGGGAGTAACATCTCCATGAGGCCAGGAGAAAGAAAACAGTTAAAATACATAGCAGGTTCATGATGCCAGAGGTTATGTAGGGTTCGTCATTTGAGTACTGGAGCGGATATTTAGTCTTTTTGTAGCATCGAGCATGGGCTGATACTACTGATGCTTGATTATTAAGTATCATATAGACAGGTGTTACCGTTACCGCTCCGGAGAAATGAGGAACTTCTCATTACTTTATCATTGCTGCTAGCTGTGTAGGTAGCTTGCTATACCCAGCGAAACGCGTGGAATCCAGGAGGAGAGTGGAAGGAGTGACACGGAGTGAGAGAGAGAGCCCCGTGGAGTGCAGCTGCTGATTCCAGGCGGCCGCAATAGGAAGCATCACCATCCCGACATCGGCGTTCAATGGCGTACATCCAATCAGTACGAGAGGGGCGGTGAGATCGCCGTTGCTCCGTGATATACTCTGTACCCTTTTTTTGCTGCACTTATTGTAAGTGCGTGTTTTTGAAGGTTTATTTTAAATGTTACTTTATTAAGTTGTGTTCGTATAGTCTGCGCTGTGGTGCTCTCCTGTCTTGTACCCCAGTATACCCACACGGCGTTATACCTAAGAGGTCATCTTACATCATATTGAATCCTTGCCTGCTCACCAGAGTGTGGAGTGTGACACGCTTTATTGACTCATATCTTTGTGAGTATAATGTTTGAAGGTTAACAGCGCTGTATCTGTTACTTGTATCGGCAATACTACTCGCTATATTTGTTTCTTACTATTTTTTGTATATGACGTATCCCGCTCCCTCATTCCGTTTCAACCTTATCTCTAAGAAAAACAGAAGACTCTTTCCTATTTGAAGGTCGAGTGGGGACGTTTTTGCTTTATTCATTATCTTTATTTTCTCTGTATCACTTATAGAGTCTCGCTAGTTAAGGACTTCTTTCACTTGTTTTGTGGCTAGAGTGTATTTTCACCATTCACCACTGGGGGTCACTATTCACTTATTCTTTTATATCCTCCACTCATCTTATTGTGGTTAAATCTCAGCACACTGTTATAAGTGCCAGTCCTGTTGTTTTGTGTGGCAGTCCTACAGGTGAGCAGACTTTGCCTGCAGAGTTCCTAGCTCACACAGGCATCTCTGCATACTTATTCTTTTTCTGTACTTTGGTAGATTCAGTAGTACTCGGCACACATGCTTTCTCTTTATCATTAGTGGTACTGAATGTGCACTCCCTTAAAAAAAATTCTGCATTTTCCTGCTGACCACAGCGCATTGCTTCCTGCTGCTGCCGAAGAAAATATTCCTCTGGCTGCTGCCCTTTTTACGAAAATGTGTAATGGAAGTGAAGTAATTCTATGGTGCTTGCCGCGCATGCGCAGAAGGGGCCGTCGCCGTGCACATTCACAGAAGCATCCGTCACCGTGCGCATGCACAGAAGCAGCCATCACCGCGCGCATGCATCGAAGTGGCCGTCGCCGCACATGTGCAGCAGCGGCCTTCACCATACTCATGCATAGCAGTGGCCGGTATCGCTTGCGCATGCGCAGAAATGGACAACACCGCATGCGCAGAAACGGCCAGCGCCAGCTGCGCATGCACAGAAGCGGCCAGCGCCAACTGAAGATGTGCATAAGCCGCCAGAGCTGCTTGCACATGTGCAGAAGCGGGCAGAACCAACCTGCGGCCAGAGCCGCTTTCACATGCATAGATACGTTTCCTGCGGTGTTGTGTTGGAGAATAGAACAGGCTTCTGGGGTAGTAACTGATTCGTACTCACAGTGACAGCGCCTCCATCTCTTGCAGGCATCAGGGATGTGGGGACAATCCCTACAGGAGAACTTCTTTCTCTCCCCCTGATAGATTGCAGTCTCAGGCAGGAGGGTATATTGGAACAGGAACACTCTTTATTCATACACACTGCAGATGGTCAGCATACACCGCTCACACAGTGGTTACAGCAGTTCTTGGGGCTTCACCCTCAGGAAGTTCCCTGGACCTCCACTATTGGTACAGGGCCCCCACAGCAGTCCTTGCTCTTCCCTGACTACCTATTAGAGCCAGGGGTATGGTCTCACTCCTAACTCCCCAAGGGGAGACGGCAGTAAGTGCAAAGCCATCCGCACTTCTGGGTGAGAACCTGTCTCTCTCAAGGGTAGAGACAACTGACTAACTTTGGTAGTGCAGTCCCCCAAGTACAAGAAAAGCAGGAACCAGGTCTGAGTCCCTGATTGGACACTCAGGCCTAGTTGCACCACCTCCCCTGTGACTCACAGAAGCTGCTGGGGGTGGGGAAAGCCCAGGATTAGTCCTGGCAGGCCTGCTCTGACCAGGGCTTACTGCCAGGAGAAGTGCAGACTGGTAGCCAGAAACCAGTCCTGGCTACATAAAAATACATTAACACTCGGCTTTAGATTACCTTAGCGGCTAACTGCTAAGGTAATGAAGGGGTTAAATACCAGTGCCCATTTTATTGGGGGTAGAGGGGCAATATGGACATGGATTGCCACAATGTCAATAAATGGGCAACCTAAAAAAAAAGAAGCACAAAATAATTTAAAGTGAAACAATTTGTAAATCCGATCATGTAGTTGATCTACTTCTATGTCCCTGTGGTCTACAATATGTGGGCAGAACCGCACGACCATTAAGGGTAAGAATATTGGAACATACGTGTAATATAATTATGGGATTGGAAACTCACAATGTTTCTTTGCATTTCAAAAAATTTCATAAATCGGATCCAACAGGCCTTACATACATCGGGATAGGGTAGGTGTCCCTAAATTGAGAGGGGTACCCAGTAAAAGAACTACTGATCTCTCACGCTGGGAACACTTTTGGATATTCAATCTAAACACCTTGCATCCAAAGGGATTAAATATAGACATTGATGTGAATTCTTTTGTTAATTAATTTTTTCTCTCTTTTCTTCTCTCATTAATATATACATTGATATATGTGCTGATGTATACAATATATGCATTGGTATTATATGGATTGATATTTATATTGGTGTTCTTTAATGAGTTACTATTGCTCTCTTCCACCATCTTGTGGCACTTTGACTAATTTATCAAGTGTACATATAATTCACAAACTTCTAATAATTTTGGTGTGTGATTTTTAATTATTTTAAATATTCTGTCAGAATATCTTAATTATTTTACATGTATTAAAGGTTTTCATTATGTTTTGCATGTCAGTGTAGATTGTATTAAGCTGTTATATTAATTCACAACATTGGAGACGGACTTGGGACATCATAAATTAATGGGTATATAAAGAAGCACAACATGGCATCCCATAATCCCCGAGGAAGCTCAGTCACTGAGTGAAATGCGTTGGATTGGTGCCAGCAATTTTTGGTCCCACAGTGTCCTTCAGCTCTGTGTACTTCCTGTCCGTCCTCCTGCACTGCGCGAGTACCATCGGGGGGTCCCGAGTGACGTGTCACGTTTTCAAGCAACCGGTTTGGAGGAGTGGAGCAAAGCGGAAGAAGTGCTTGGAACACAGAGAGACACAGGACCGGCGGGCAGAAAACAGTTTTCAGTTACAGGAATACAAGTTTGTCAGTTGCTGAGAGAGGGACTAAGTGACAATCTATAAGGAAAAGACAAAAGCATAAAGCATTTCCAAACAAAGATACCAACTGAACTCAGCCTCTTTAACATCAATTTTCTACACAAGCTTGTCGTATATTTTAGTTATCTATCCAAAATAATTTTGGTTCTTTATATCTTCAACTAGCAAGATAAAAAAAAATATATATATTTTTCAGATGGCAGTTACAGGCAATAAAAAGAATAAAGCTTATCCTATCCCTTCAACAAAGTCACATGATCAGTTTTGTGTGGAAGCTTTGTTTAAAGAACTGGCAAAGATGAAGTCGATGATTATCGCTATAAATGAACGAACAACTTTAATTCAAAAGGATGTACTCACTTCTCAAAAACAAATACTGGGGGCGGTAACCAGAATTACTGAAGTAGAAAATGGAGTTGGTATAATGGAGGATTCAATTGCATTAATAGATCAAATGAGACATCAAATAGATGATCTATAAGTGCAAAAAACTGAACTGAAGGATCGCCAGAGAAGGAACAACATACACATTTGGATCAATAAGTAAGTATAGATATAGGATAAAGTATCTGTTGTCTAAATTTAGCATAGGTTGAACTTGATGAACGTACGTCTTTTTTCAACCTCATCTACTATGTAACTATGTAACTATGTAACATTTATGGTGTACCATAAGAAATTGAGAAAAAGTCACCTGAAAAGTTTTTGGATCAATGACTTCCTAAACTCCTCAAAACAACATTTGATCCTCCTCTTGACATTCAAAGGGCACATTGCATCAGATCTAGCAAGGAAAATGTGAAAAAAGGTCCAAGGCTGATGATTGCATATTGTTTAAGATATCAGCAAGTTACGGAAATTCTTCTTATTGCTAAAAAGATGAAAACCTTTCAATATAATGGCCATCGAATTTCTTTCTCAACTGACTTTTCTAGAGAAAATGCTAATCTCAGGAAACAATTCCTTGCTCTTCAGCCGGTGTTTCATAAATTGCAAGCCAGGTTTGGTCCTGTAGATCCGTTTTTGGAATGTCATGATCCTTCAGAGTTAGCGGCATATATTTCCTCACAAAGTGTTACATTCATGGATACGACGGAACCTCCTTCGGATCAACAGAATGCTGGTCTTCCACATCGAGAACCACATCTGGAAAATAAAGACAGAGAGACTAGACTTCTTCCTTTTAAACTTCATTCACAATCCTTGTCTCGGAAAATAAACTAAAGAGGAGAATTGGAACGGAGATCCCGCAGCATTTCCAGATCTCCTACTGTATTAAAGAAAGAAAGATTCCTACTGAATGATGATTTCTTGCTGTCATTTATATAGATCCCATCTCTAAATAGTTCATGATTTTTGCAGACGTTAGGAGTTCACTTTATAGGATTTTAGGGTAGTATGAATTAGTTGTTATATAAAATGCATAAAAACCCTATAGCATATAGGTTATCAACTCACACTTTGATAAAAGAGTGCAGGCAGGGAGAGAATTGGGGCGGACTGTGTCTCTCACACCCAGATATGGTAATCTGCCAGAACTATGTCCATTTAATACGTGACAGATCGATGTCCTGTGTCCCAGGAGCTCGGTCCTCTCCTCTACAGTTCCAAGCTCTGTGTCCCACAGCTATGCCTGGAGCGAGCAGTGCCGACCCGCTCCTGCGTCCGCGTCTCCCTTTCCAAAGAGGCTCTCCGCTTCCGTGTCATGTGCCGCGACGTCGTCACCTCCCTTCTCGCGCGAACATGGGATTCTCCGCCGCCCCAATTCTCTCATTGCCTGCACTCTTTTATCAAAGTGTGAGTTAATAACCTATATGCTATAGGGTTTTTATGCATTTTATTAAACAGTATTTCACTACGTTTGCTCTTCATGGATTTCTCTCCCTATGATGCTTCATTGAGACCAAGTACCAAGTATCCCTAAAATAGTAGGGATCCTGCAATAAGACGACATCTTGGATAAAGCATCTTTGGCTCCGTCCCACACTGATACCATCCCTGTTTCAGACGCTGGAGAAAAGTGTGTATTCTCTACTTAATTGTAAGTGCATTCATCACCCTCCTCTAGAGGCTAAGTCCAGACACACTGCTCTATGTTCTCTCTCCCCCCCCCCCTCCTCTAGAGGCTAAGTCCAGACACACTGCTCTATGTTCTCTCTCCCCCCCCCTCCTTTTTGGCTTTTTATTTGCACCTAGATCATCTTCACTCTACATTTCCTCTTGGCTCGTGTGGGGTCGAGGACCTAATTGGCTGCATTTATTTAGGGAAAGTCACTGTTTAACACCTCCTTTCATTGATTATATATATCACATGTCATATGTATTAGAGTGTTTTTTAGTATTTGGTAATTGTTTTTTGTAGCGCTGGGTGCTATGGAGGGTTTTTGTCACTTTTTTTACTCACCATAACTTAACTCAATATTATATATATATATATATATATATATATAAAAGTATACATTACCGCATAGCAGCAAAAAGGGAGACAGCACTCAGGTGAATGAAAATAAATGTATTAAATACAGCACATAACTCCTACATAATATATATATTCCATTATTATTTATATATATATATTCCATTTATTATTTATTATAACTTTTGATTGTAATATGTTATTTTAGTTTAGACAGAATACACAATATAGATGTTATTGATATATTGATATGTGTGGAGATCCTTGAAGAAATTAACTCTTTAAAGTCAAAATGGGTAAAAAATTAAAATGCCGTTTAATTTTACTTGGCCACTAGATGGCGCCAAAGCGTTCTGAAAAAGGGAGAGCTAAGACTAGTTAATTGCGATTCACGCGCTGATTTCTGCCAGGCAGCATTAACATTATTGCTCCTGTTTCATGTACTCCATATCTAGGAGCTCTCTCCACCTGAATAGAGGCAGCACAGTATTGCCTATCAGAGTGGAATGGTGCAGTACCAGTAAGACTAAACACTGTCAGCACTGGCTCGCAATCACATCATAAAGGATAAGGAGTGGCTCAGTGAGTAAAAGACACTGAGATTGCTGCAGGGGAGCCCGGTGTCGGCTCCTTGTGACCTTGGGCAAGTCACTTTATCCCCCTGTGCCTCAGGCACCAAAAAAACATAGATTGTAAGCTCCACGGGGCAGGGACCTGTGCCTGCAACTATGTCTCTGTAAAGCGCTGCATACAATTAGCAGCGCTATACAAGAACATGCTATTATTATTATTATTATCATTGGACCTATAACAATACATGGTTTACAGATCTACCTTTTAAGTTTATTTCTATTATTTGATACATCAATAAAGTTTTACAATTTTAACAGCAATCCATTTGTGCATCCCCAGACCTACATATAATATAACTAGATAGGCCTGCTGTGCACCATTAATAGGGTCTTTTCTACATGGGAAGTGTTTTTCCAAACACAACTCATTCCTTTTCGGATATATTTCACTACCCTGGTAGCACAAACATCTACGATACTAAAACATGTATTCACAGCGGTTGGAGCGGGGTATATCCTCCTCTGTATCTAATTTTACAGGGATTCATTTTTTAAAGCAATATAGATCATCTTTTATAATATAGAAGGATAGATGACTTAGGAAATGATTGCAAATAGGTAAATATATATAAGTGTAGCAAGGTCCCCCCAGTTGCTCCGCGACCCCCGTTACCTCCGCTGATGGGGGGGGGGGGCTGCCGGAGCCAAGCGGCAGCCCCGCCGGCGTTCCTGGAGGGTGGGGGCCGAGCAGGGAGCTCTGGAGGCCCCCGGCGGCTCCCGCGAGGGGCGCCGCCATCTTCAATGTAGTTGCGCATGCGCAATGGGTCGTGGTAGCCAGCTGCCACTACAGAGGTTGGCGCATGCGCAAAGGAAGTGCGCGCGAGGCCCCCACAAGGGAGAATAGCTCCCAAGAAGAGTCAGCCCCCAGGGTGCACAGCGGCAGAGTCAGGTGATGCCAGGTAGCAAATAGTGTTGTAGGATCTCCCTGCAGGGGAGATTGGATACTTTTCGCGCGCTGAGCCCATGTTAGTCTGCGTCAGGAGCAGCTAGGGGAAGCAGGTAGGGTGCAGGAGTCAGTGATTCCCTGCACTAGGCCAGCAGCCCCCTAGGCCCCAGATAGCCCTGAGTCACCAGTAGTGTTGTGTTGTTCAGGGACAGGCCCCAGGTTAGGGACCCTGCCCCATTATTATTATCCAGAGTCAGTTAGGGACACAGCAGACGCGGCGCGTCCATCCAGAGGTTTGGGCTCAGACCTCCGCTGCGGCTGCAGCAGCCATCCGGGTGGGATCGCCCCGGATGGTAGTTCCTGTATTCACTCGTCAGCCTTCGGATCCTTTGTGAAGCTCCTTGGCAGGCCCGGGCACCGGAGTGCTCGGCAGGTAATCTTCAAGTGCACCAACTATACCATTTGTTCATACAAGACATAGTGGCTGCGCAGTCACACATATATTATCTCACTTGAGGGTAGAGGACATATTGTGTGGGGTTACTGGACACGGGGTGGGATCACCCGGTGAAAGGGGGTAGCGTCCTTTGAGACGCAGTAGTAGTGTCTCCTCTAGAGAGGGGCACCTGTTGATATATATATGATTAAGTACGTTTGCCACAGTAAAGTTATTGGTTGTTTTACATGCTGTGTGTGTGATATATATTAATTGTCCTGCAAGGATCACTCCCCCCTGGTGGGAGCCATCGCAGGTGGAGGCGCTGCACCGAGTACGAGGTTACTCCTATTATTATACGTGCCCCAGGCTCCCCGTGGCGGAGGCTTAGGCCCCCTGTGAGCCTAACAGGTAAAGCACCACACCTGGTAACATTAGGTTCCCCACATACACATACCATATGCTTTTGGGTGGGGGAATACCCGTTACATAAGCATTTACAGATATGAATAACAACATCTTGAAGTATATAAGTATAGGTCTATAAGTGGGGGGGGAGGGGGAGCAGGGGTGCGTGAGGTTTTCTTAGGGGGGGGGGGCGCGGCGGTTACAGAGGTCCCGTGTGCTCCCCTAAGGTGTTTAAATTAAATGTCGGGGGACCGCGCGAGGCCTCTGTAACTGACTTACCTTAGCTTCCAGCGACGCCTCGTTATGGTAATGGTCAATGGTCATTTGACACCGGAGCCGAGCAGGGGGGGGGGGCACCGGAGCCGAGCAGGGAGAAAAGATTGCGCACCCCTTTGTTACACTCTCACACTTGTGTTTTAGGCTAAGGCCCCGCTCCCTCTGCGCTGACAGGCACAGACCGCGATATGCGGTCTGTAAGGAGCCGGGAGCCGGAGTTGGAGGGAGGGGGGCGGGACTGGGAGGGAGGGGGGCGGGATCTGATCGAGGTGCCGTCCACCCCCCCACACACATACATACACACACACACATACATACACACACACACATATACATATACACATACATACACACACACACATATATATACAGTATACACATACATACACACACATACATACATATACACACACACACTTTAACCTGCAGCTCCTTCCCTGCTCCCAGCCCAAGGCGCCTCCCATCTAGCTCCTTCCCTCCCCTCCTCCCCATTGGCTGACTCGCGTACCATGTGACGCGTCGCCGCACGGGAACACAATTCTCTGGTATCCCCTGCTGGCTGACGCGTCACAGTACGTAGTCAGCTGGCAGTGAGGAGGGACTGGGACCGGATCGCGAGGCTACAAGGCAATGGCGAGTAGCGCTAACGCGGCCGCCCGCGCCACCGGGCGCAGCGGGTCCCAGCCCTTAGAGAGAGATTCTCTACTTGCCTCTTCAGGCATGGGTCAGAGTTTGTTCCATTTTCTCTTATCTTCTCCTTTGAGGATAGAGATAGCTGCTGCTGGGGGTTTATGTAGCTATTTTTAATTATTGTTATTGGGTTTTGTTGTTGACAAGAATTATTTTTTTTGATGCGCTTCTATCACGATATATATGTTTCAAATGTGAGAACTTTGTGAACTGTTAGCGGTATAGGCATCTTTTATCTTTTTCAGACTGCTTTAAAAATGTAATGTATTTTGATTTATGTCTAAAATAACATCCTTTAACATTAAAAGCCTCAGTAGTCCCAGAAAAAGGAGATTTATGAGGTTATTTTTGGATTGAAAATCGGTTATAGTATGCTTACAGGAAACTCATTTTACCGCTAAAGGAGAATATTTTCTTAATAATAGGAAATATCCCACTCAATATTTCTCCTCTGCATCGTCTAAAAGAAGAGAAGTCGCCATTTAGCTTAAAAAAAAATATTCCCATCCAACTTCAAAAAGAAGAAAAAGGATAAGGAGGGTAGATATTTAATGATTAAGGGGCATGTGTTTTGGGGAAATTATTACTATAATTAATATTTACGCTCCCAACACTAATCAGTATAATTTTTTTCATGACCGTCCTCCCATTATGGAAGGGATCGCTATCTGTTGCGAGGACTTTAATTTAGCTTTCGATGCATTGATGGAAAGATCTCTGTCGAGTGCCACAAGAGAACTCAGAAGCTGGACAATCAGAGAGAGAATTAAAACAATTGGGTATAATTGTTTCATGGCGTATGTTAAATCCTACAGGTAGAGATTATACATTTTAATCTTCTTTTCATGATACCTACTCCAGGAGCGATCATATATCCAGTCAAGCGTCACATATAAGACATGCGAATATAGATTGTATCTCAGTCTCAGACCAGGCTCCCTTATCGGTTTTGTTGAAACATTTTCCGGTTTCACCAGAGACATTTGACTGGAAATTGGGTTTTAATTTACTTCTAGACAAAAATATTAAAGAGGAGATTAGAAAGGATATAATTTCATACTTTGATTTAAATAGGCCGGAAGACACTTCTACTTCTAATGTGTGGGGCGCCTTAAAGCGGTAATTAGAGGTAAAATAATTTGTTTATCTTCAAGAATTAAAAAAAAACAAAAACATGGAAATAGATAATACTAAATTGAAATGATTGGATCTTGAAATGGAGCAGAATCCAATCCTCTGGCATCCTTCCTGGCATTTTCAGTGACCATGCAATACTGTTCTGTGTAAGGAAAATCAGACCACCCCAATCAAGCCCTAAAGTTCTCCTCACTAGAATATCTAGAAACTTTAACCCACAACAGTTTCTGGCTGACCTCACCAGCTGCACTTGGTGCAGAATCAACTTAATTCCTGACCCCCGATTCTGCGCTCAACTATTTCCAATCCGAGTTCTTAAAACTCTGTGATACCCATGCACCACTACGCAGAATAAGAGTACGGGGGACGCACCTTCTGTGGGTTACAACTGACCTTATAGCTCTCTACCACTTTAGGGGTTACTTGTGGAAAAGCTACAAAGTAACTGGCACTACCAAGGATCTCAATCACTACAGATGCCTGCGGAACATGTGCACAAGGCAAACAAGGCACGCAAAAGTACAATATTACTCTGACCATCTCCTCCAGAACACATCAAACCCAGCTAACTTCTGGAAGGTTATCAACAACATATTCCAGCCTTCTAACCATCAACAACCAAGTAATATCACTAAGGGGGATATTACTCTGACAAATCCCACTGACATTGCAAATGCATTCAATGATTACTTTGCGGGGTGTGCTACTGTGTAACATTTAAAAAAATTGAACCACTGCCACCTCAACCACTGCCATCTCAACCATTGCCACCACTGCCACCCCAACCACTGCCACTTCAACCATTGCCACCGCTGCCCCCTCAACTACTGCCACCTCAACCATTGCCACCACTGCCCCCTCAACCACTGCCATCTCAACCATTGCCACCACTGCCCCCTCAACCACTGCCATCTCAACCATTGCCACCACTGCCATCTCAACTACTGCCCCCTCAACCACTGCCACCTCAACCACTGCCACCCCAAATGCTGCCACATCAACCACTCCCACCTCAACCACAGCCACCTCAACCACCGCCACCTCAACCACTGCCATCTCAACCCTTGCCACCACTGCCACCCCAACCACTGCCACCACTGCCACCCCAACCACTGCCACCCCAACCACTACCACCTCAACCACTGTCATCTCAACCATTACCACCACTGCCAACTCAACCACTGCCACCCCAACTGCTGCCACCCCAACCACTGCCACCTCAACCACTGCCACCCCAAATGCTGCCACCTCAACCACAGCCACCTCAACCACCGCCACCTCAACCACTGCCATCTCAACCCTTGCCACCACTGCCACCCCAACCACTGCCACCACTGCCACCCCAACCACTGCCACCCCAACCACTACCACCTCAACCACTGTCATCTCAACCATTACCACCACTGCCAACTCAACCACTGCCACCCCAACTGCTGCCACCCCAACCACTGCCACCTCAACCACTGCCACCTCAACCACTGCCCCTCAACCACTGCCACCTCAACCACTGCCACCCAAATGCTGCCACCTCAACCACTGCCACTTCAACCACTCCCACCTCAACCACTGCCACCTCAACCACTGCCACCTCAACCACTGCCACCCCAACCACTGCCACCTCAACCACTGTCACCTCAACCATTACCACCACTGCCAACTCAATCACTGCCACCCCAACTGCTGCCACCCCAACCGCTGCCACCTTAACCACTGCAACAAGGGATCAATAATTATTTGGCATTTTGTTGACCCTCAGCATCATTAATGGTTAGCTTGGTAATGGCAGTCCTCGCATGATTGAGGGGTGACTACCGCATCACCAAATACACAATAAGAAACGCGAGTTATAAAAAAAAATATGCCCTGCATAACTCTCCTCTCTTATGTCCTTATAACACAATATGCCGGAAGGCTGCTTCCCCGTGCCAAAGAACATCTCCCCAGCACTGCATCCTCACGGCATTTTAGATAGGAGCCTTGGTTCCGATGCTTTATTCCCCGGCCCCCTTTACTCACCCCAGGTGAACTTCCCTCGGAAGCCGATATTCTGCACAGACCTATCAGTGTGGAACTGCAGCAGGAGCCAGCTCACCGAGGAGATCAGCACTGGGACTGTCCTGGTACCACAGAACTTCTGTGGGTTCGAGGGGCCAGGCCGAGATCCATCCAGGAGGGACACGTAATCATAAATGCAGTTACGGGAGGTCTCCAGAGCGAAAGAGGTCATATTCAGCAACACCTGCAAGAGAGCAACATCGTAGGAAGAAGGTATGGAGATTTCCAGATGTGGAGACCAAGGGCCCAACTCAGTGAGATAGAGCACGCATGGATCTAATGACGACACCATGATGTACCCGTGCTGGAAGGCACATTACAGCTTATTTACTTGAATGGGCAATGTTTACTAAACGGTGTTACTACAGGAGACACCATTCAGGCCTGAAGACATCTTACAGATCATGCCCTTGAATGGGCTAGATTTACCAAGACGCGCTGGGAGGTGTCTTAGAGTAGCACTACCATAGCAAATATGGGGCTGAATGTCATTTTACTGGAATAATTGTGACTTATGTGAGAGAAAAAATATACACAGAGACACGTCATTTTATAACCGAAATCCCCCCCCCCCCCAAATGTTTGTACAACTGCCGTGCAATTACCATTCTAGCACGGGAAGGGCTGGAAATGCACTACAAAGTTCCAACTTTGAGCCCCAGTGTACACCACAGACAGGGTCCTAGCCATACAGCTTCCACTTACTCTGTACGCAGGAGAAGCAACAATGGTCCACGTGCAGTCAATGGAGGGTGGGTACCCCATGGAATATCCGGGAGATGTCAGGGTTCTGTTCAGGGCGGTTAACGTTCCCCCACATTTTACTTGAAAGGCAAAAATGAAGAAGTAGAGAGTATTGTGGCTTTGTAATAAGCCAAGTGTAATAATCCCTCATAGCATTCCTGAGCCCGTTTTAACCAGTGCACGATACATTGGACTCAAGCAGGTAATGTTAATATGGACTCTTTTTACCTGTTGGAATAGGTAACAACATTGATGAATACAATGTAAAAAAGGGATATGTCACAATTTCATGTATGCATCATGTGTATGCTTTAGGGCAGGGGTGCTCCATGCCAGTCCCCAAGACTCCCCCAACAGGTCAGGTATTAAAGGAGCAGTTCAAACAATATCCTACCTACATGTGTGTGTTTTTTTTAATAAATACTATGAGAAAATACTTGTAGCACTTTAAAAAAAAAAAAAAAAAAGAATGTTTTAAAGGCATTTTTAATGTTTCTAATGTAGGAAGCATTTCCAAAGTGACAGCCCTCTTCCCCTTCTGATAGGCTCTGTCTCTCGAGCCCCGCCCTCTCTCTAGCAGTGCACCAATTGTATCTAGTAACTGCCCCGTCAATCATATTCTAGGAACTACATTTCCCAAAATTCTGTGCAAGAACGGAACTAAATAGCCCCGAGCAAGCGATGGATTACAGTCGATTACAGGAGAACGGATCGATCTGCAGCTTAGCCAATCACTTGTCAGTGCGCAGCTTGTATTGATGCACGTATTGAATGGGGAAAAAAAAGTATATATTTTAAACGGCCGCTTGATGGATACTCCTGCTTCAGCATAGGTGGCACAGTCAAAGACTGAGCCACTGATTGAGCTACATGTGCTGAAGCAGGGACTGATTGAGCCACCTGTGCTGTGCAGGGACTGATTGAGCCACCTGTGCTGTGCAGGGACTGATTGAACCAATCAGACTCTGCTTCAGCACAGGTGGAGCAGTCTTTGACTGAGCCACTGATTAAGCCACCTTTGCTGAAGCTGGGATATCCTTAAAACCTGACCTGTTGGGGGGTCTTGAGGACAGGAGTTGAGCATCCCTGGCTGTAGAGCAGTGTTCGGCAACATGATGTACTACAAGGTCCGCATGTACTACAAGGTCCGCATGTACAGCCCTTAAACCCTCAATATAAGTTACTTATATACGTGCACAGGCAGAAGGGACATTGTAGCCTCGGGTAGGAGCTTTCCCTGACCTAGCCAGCTTCCTAATGCTGCCGTGCTGGTGAATACTATCCCATCCTGCCCCTTACACTGGGCACGGGAGGGGAGCAGGGCAGTAGGTATCAGCGCGTGGTCATTAAGCAGCTGAGGGAGCATGAGAAGCTACATTTCTCCCTCTGCATTGGGGAAGCAAGCTGCGGCGGGGGGCCAAAGTCTTTGGCCACAGGTAAAGCCCCCCACACGGCTAACCAAAGTTCGAATTTGCTCCCAAAAAAATTTTTCTCCACATTTTCAAAACATTTGCAAAAAAAAAAAAATATATATATATTTTGTGTAATTTCTTAGAAAGTTACAAATGGTCTAAAAATATCAAAAGTTCCAAAAAAGAAAAAAATCTTTCGATAACACAAGTTCTACAAAAAAGTTCTGAAAATAACAACAACCCTTGAAATTTTTGAGAAAAAAAAAGGGTAAATCCCCTTTACCCCCCTCAAAAATAGATTCTCTGGCACAACTGAACTATTTTTGAACTTTTTGTTCCAAACAGAATTTCGATGAGTTTGCCCGTCTCTAACATCCCTCAGATAATTGGCCGAGATGCTTCAGCAGATCCCTCTAGAGCCGGAGTGGCCAACACTAGTCCTCGAGGGCCACCGATACGTTAGGATTTAAAGATATCACTGCTTCAGCACAGGTGGCTCAGTCAACGATTGAGCCACTGATTGAGCCATGTATGCTGAAGCAGGGGTATCCTTAAACCCTTACTTGTTGGTGGCCCTTGAGGACTGGAGTTGACCAATACTGCTCTAGATTGTCAGCTCCCAGGAGCAGGGCTCTCATTTCCCTCTTTGTCCGCATTTGTATTGACGGACGAATTTGCCCAAATCCGTTTCCACGATTTTTGCTGATGTTATCCCCCAAACTCCGCTTCGCAGTGTACAATCCGCACACAGATTTGGGCGGTTTCATTCCGTGGTGATTCACGTGTGGACTCAGCAGAATCCGTGGCTTGGACGCTACACATTCTTCCGCAGGTTGCAGAATCCGCGGAGTATATTAGTAATACTAATAATAAAGAATCCTCAAAACTCAAATCGCCCTTTGTGCCATTGATCCGCTGATACCCGCTGCCTAAAGGAACCAGCGTTGCCGCCTTCTACTGAAGGCCAACCCGGAGGGGAAAGAGAAGCCTTGCTTGGCGGCGTGCTGCGGCGGCGGCGCCTCCCGGCATCCTGCTGTAATTCCCCCTCCAACTGCACTGAACATGGCTGTGCGGCGTCAAATGACGCCGCATTGCCATGGCAACGTGCCACCGCGTAGCATCATGGTGTCCCGCGCCGCCATGTTAACTGCAGTTGAAGGGGGAATTGCAGGAAAATCACGGAGAATGCCGGAGACGCTGCTGCGCCACACCGCACCCCGCGCCTCCCGGAGATTGACAACGGCAACCTGATGTAAGTGCCCGAAACCCGGAGTCTCCGGGTCAAACCCGGAGAGGTGGCAACCCTGAAAGTAACCGGCCGATCCGCTCTGGTTCTGAAGTCGCATAAAACTATTCGCCCATCTCTACGTATTTGTTATTCTTTTTATGTGATGATCAATTCTCTGTACCCCCCGGAATATGTTGGTGGTAAAGCCAACAATAACAAACGCTAATAATCTACCTGTGCGGTAAGAAGCTGCGAAGCCGGAAACGCCATCGCTCACAAACTCAACCAACATCAGGCTTCCAGAGGCCACCAGTGGAGGGGGCTGCCCTTTCCCACACGTCCTGTCCAGTAACAGAGGGGACGTCCTGCTAGCTCCATCATAAACTTTAATATAGTCAGAGGTGCAGCCTGCGGAGGCACCAAAAGCATCAAACTGCAGGAACACCTGTCAGAGAAAGGTTCCAGTTAAACATGCAAAACCAGCAAGGGAGAGAGGGTAAGAGTGGGGGAGAGAGGGAGGGAGAGAGAGAGGGGGGTGAGAGGGGGAGAGAGGGGGAGAGGTAGAGAGAGAGGGGGAGAGAGGGGGGAGAGAGGGGGGAGAGAGGGAGGGAGAGAGGGAGGGGAGAGGGAGGGAGAGAGGGAGGGGGGGGAGAGGGCAAGAGACGGGGAGAGGTGGAGAGAGGGGGAGAGAGAGAGGGAGGGGGGAGGGGGAGAGAGGGGAGAGAGAGATAGAGGGGGGAGGGAGAGAGAGGGAGGGGGAGAGAGGGGAGAGGGGGAGAGAGGGGGGAAGGAGAGAGAGAGAGGGGGGGAGGGAGAGAGAGAGGGAGGGAGGGAGAGAGAGAGGGAGGGAGGGTGAGAGAGAGATAGAGGGAGGGAGAGAGAGGGGGAGGGAGAGAGAGGGGGAGGGAGAGAGAGAGAGGGGGTTGAGGGAGAGAGAGAGGGGGAAGAGAGGTAGAGAAAGAGGGGGTCAGAGAGGGAGAAAAAGAGAGGAGAGAGAGAGAGGCAGTGACAGCTGTTATTGTTAATTCAGCAATACAGGTTTGATTTCTTTCATTCTTTTTATTACACAATTGAAGCTGGAGGTCTCCGGTGTGAACTGTGTTAATTTCAGCTCCGGGACCCCCTGCTTCCAGAGATATTTACCTCCGTAGGGGTGCCGGGATCTCTGCAGGCAGGGAAATAGTGTGCCTAACATAATGGCAGTGTTTAAATGTCCCGCGTCACACAGGCCAATAGGAAGCCGTGATGTCATCCGGTGTGGCTTCTTATTGGCCCACATGGCTGGGGGCTTTAAACTGCACAGAGATACCAGCACCCCTGTACGGAGGTAAGTATCGGGAGAAGCAGGGGGTCCCTGGAGCCCAGATTAGCGCGGATCAGCTCTGAGACCCCCTGCTTTAGGCTGCACTTATAGTGTCAACAACGGCGACGCGACATCGCCCGAAAACAAATGCATTGCCGCCGCCGCGTGTGCTTATAGTGCGTGCGACAGAGCGACGTCGCGAAAACTGGTAGCCGGCAAAATTAGATTTTTCCAGGGCTGTCGCCTCACGTGATGGCTCTTGAACCAATCAAATGGCCGGAAACCCGCGACGACGACGCCCGTCGAAATATAACTGTCGCCAATGGCGATGCCGACGGGTGACGTCACCCCTCGTGTCGCAGTCACCATCGACGGCACTATAGGCACCGCCTTATTTTGTAAAGAAAAAAAATGTAAATAAATAAAACCTGTCCTGCTGCTTTAATGCAATGCGCTTTCTGTCCGAAAACAGCACCTAGAGCTGCGATAATGAGCTTTGAAGATACGCTTTAGCACTTGGGTTATCTCAGGGTAACGCCTCGTTAAGTCAATAACAAACCTCTGTGGGCCTGGGACTAAGTCTAGTACTTTTACTCTTTGCTTAAACCCCCTTTGGGGTCACAGGCGACTGTTCTGCAATGCATTGCAGGTCCCTCTGGCTATTAAGGGGTTACACCAAGGGTGCTCCACAACCCCCCCAAACAAGTCAGATTTTCAGGATATCCCTGCTTCAGCACAGGTGGCTCAATCAGAGGCTCAGTCGAAGACCGAACCTCTGATTGAGCCACCTGTGCTGAGACAGGGACTGATTGAGCCACCTGTGCTGAGGCAGGGATATCCTGAAAACCTGACCTGTTTGGGGGTTTTGAGGACTGAGTTGAGGACCCCTGGGTTACACATTTAAAATGTGTTTAGACAAGATGCAAATTAGGCCCCAAAGTTTAAAGAGCAAACAGCATTATAATAAATAATGTACACGTCTCGTATCTGAGTACTGAGTATCTGAGCATCCCGCAAGAGCTGCAGTGATCAGGGTAATTAGGAAACAGTACAGTGCTCACCTGCCCCGAACGCTAAAACACCTAGTTACACCGCTGCACAGAATCTGTTGTAAATGATACATGTGATTGTATTTCAGCAATATACAAATGTGGAGACTTCCCCATAACTCTTCTGTTTGTGTGGGGTGAGGGTCAGAGCGTTGAGACTTCCCCATAACTCTTCTGTATGTGTGGGGTGAGGGCCAGATCGTGGAGACTTCCCCATAACTCTTCTGTTTGTGTGGGGTGAGGGCCAGAGCGTGGAGACTTTCCCATAACTCTTCTGTTTGTGTGGGGTGAGGGTCAGAGCGTGGAGACTCCCCCATAACTCTTCTGTTTGTGTGGGGTGAGGGCCAGAGCGTGGAGACTTCCCCATAACTCTTCTGTTTGTGTGGGGGTGAGGGTCAGAGCGTGGAGACTTCCCCATAACTCTTCTGTATGTGTGGGGTGAGGGCCAGAGCGTGGAGACTTCCCCATAACTCTTCTGTTTGTGTGGGGTGTGGGCCAGAGCATGGAGACTTCCCCATAACTCTTCTGTATGTGTGGGGTGAGGGCCAGAGCGTGGAGACTTCCCCATAACTCTTCTGTATGTGTGGGGTTAGGGCAGAGCGTTGAGACTTCCCCATAACTCTTCTGTTTGTGGGGGTGAGGGCCAGAGCGTGGAGACTTCCCCATAACTCTTCTGTATGTGTGGGGTGAGGGCCAGAGCGTGGAGACTTCCCCATAACCCTTCTGTTTGTGTGGGGTGTGGGCCAGAGCGTGGAGACTTCCCCATAACTCTTCTGTTTGTGTGGGGTGAGGGCCAGAGCGTGGAGACTTCCCCATAACTCTTCTGTATGTGTGGGGTGAGGGCCAGAGCGTGGAGACTTCCCCATAACTCTTCTGTATGTGTGGGGTTAGGGCAGAGCGTTGAGACTTCCCCATAACTCTTCTGTTTGTGGGGGTGAGGGCCAGAGCGTGGAGACTCCCCCATAACCCTTCTGTTTGTGTGGGGTGTGGGCCAGGGCATGGAGACTTCCCCATAACTCTTCTGTTTGTGTGGGGTGAGGGCCAGAGCGTGGAGACTTCCCCATAACTCTTCTGTTTGTGTGGGGTGAGGGCCAGAGCGTGGAGACTTCCCCATAACTCTTCTGTTTGTGGGGGTGAGGGCCAGAGCGTGGAGACTTTCCCATAACTCTTCTGTGGGGTGAGGTCCAGAGCGTGGAGACTTCCCCATAACTCTTCTGTTTGTGTGGGGTGTGGGCCAGAGCGTGGAGACTTCCCCATAACTCTTCTGTATGTGTGGGGTGTGGGCCAGAGCGTGGAGACTTCCCCATAACTCTTCTGTGGGGTGAGGGCCAGAGTGTGGAGACTTCCCCATAACTCTTCTGTATGTGTGGGGTGAGGGTCAGAGCGTGGAGACTTCCCCATAACTCTTCTGTTTGTGTGGGGTGATGGCCAGAGCATGGAGACTTCCCCATAACTCTTCTGTTTGTGGGGGTGAGGGCAGAGCATGGAGACTTCCCCATAACTCTTCTATTTGTGTGGGGTGAGGGCCAGAGCGTGGAGACTTCCCCATAACTCTTCTGTTTGTGTGGGGTGAGGGCCAGAGCGTGGAGACTTCCCCATAACTCTTCTATTTGTGTGGGGTGAGGGCCAGAGCGTGGAGACTTCCCTATAACTCTTCTGTTGGTGTGGGGTGTGGGTAAGAGCGTGGAAACTTCCCCATAACTCTTCTGTTTGTGTTGGGTGTGGGCCAGAGCGTTGAGACATCCCCATAACTCTTCTGTTTGTGTGGGGTGAGGGCCAGAGTGTGGAGACTTCCCCATAACTCTTCTGTATATGTGGGGTGAGGGTCAGAGCGTGGAGACTTCCCCATAACTCTTCTGTTTGTGTGGGGTGAGGGCCAAAGCGTGGAGACTTCCCCATAACTCTTCTGTTTGTGTGGGGTGAGGTCCAGAGCGTGGACACTTCCCCATAACTCTTCTGTTTGTGTGGGGTTAGGGCCAGAGCGTGGAAACTTCCCCATAACTTTCTGTATGTGTGGGGTGAGGGCCAAAGCGTGGAGACTTCCCCATAACTCTTCTGTATGTGTGGGATGAGGGTCAGAGCGTGGAGACTCCCCCATAACTCTTCTGTTTGTGTGGGGTGAGGGCCAGAGTGTGGAGACTTTCCCATAACTCTTCTGTTTGTGTGGGGTGAGGGCCAGAGCATGGAGACTTCCCCATAACTCTTCTGTATGTGTGGGGTGAGGGCCAGAGCGTGGAGACTTCCCCATAACTCTTCTGTATGTGTGGGGTGAGGGACAGAGCGTGGAGACTTCCCCATAACTCTTCTGTTTGTGTGGGGTGAGGGCCAGAGTGGGGAGACTTCCCCATAACTCTTCTGTTTGTGTGGGGTGAGGGTCAGAGCGTGGAGACTTCCCCATAACTCTTCAGTTTGTGTGGGGTGAGGGCCAGAGCGTGGAGACTTCCCCATAACTCTTCTGTTTGTGTGGGGTGAGGGCCAGAGCGTGGAGACTTCCCCATAACTCTTCTGTTTGTGTGGGGTGAGGGTCAGAGGGTGGAGACTTCCCCATAACTCTTCTGTTTGTGTGGGGTGAGGGCCAGAGCGTGGAGACTTCCCCATAACTCTTCTGTATGTGTGAGGTGAGGGCCAGAGTGTGGAGACTTCCCCATAACTCTTCTGTATTTGTGGGGTGAGGGCCAGAGCGTGGAGACTTCCCCATAACTCTTCTGTTTGTGTGGGGTGAGGGCCAGAGCGTGGAGACTTCCCCATAACTCTTCTGTTTGTGTGAGGTGAGGGCCAGAGCGTGGAGACTTCCCCATAACTCTTCTGTATGTGTGGGGTGAGGGCCAGAGCGTGGAGACTTCCCCATAACTTTTCTGTTTGTGTGGGGTGAGGGCCAGAGCGTGGAGACTTCCCCATAACTCTTCTGTATGTGTGGGGTGAGGGCCAGAGCATGGAGACTTCCCCATAACTCTTCTGTATGTGTGGGGTGAGGGCCAGAGCGTGGAGACTTCCCCATAACTCTTCTGTTTGTGTGCGGTGAGGGTCAGAGCGTGGAGACTTCCCCATAACTCTTCTGTTTGTGTGGGGTGTGGGCCAGAGCGTGGAGACTGCCCCATAACTCTTCTGTTTGTGTGGGGTGAGGGTCAGAGCGTGGAGACTTCTCCATAACTCTTCTGTTTGTGTGTGGTGAGGGCCAGAGCATGGAGACTTCCCCATAACTCTTCTGTATGTGTGGGGTGAGGGCCAGAGCGTGGAGACTTCCCCATAACTCTTCTGTTTGTGTGGGGTGTGGGCCAGAGCGTGGAGACTTCCCCATAACTCTTCTGTTTGTGTGGGGTGAGGGTCAGAGCGTGGAGACTTCTCCATAACTCTTCTGTTTGTGTGTGGTGAGGGCCAGAGCATGGAGACTTCCCCATAACTCTTCTGTTTGTGTGGGGTGAGGGCCAGAGCGTGGAGACTTCCCCATAACTCTTCTGTATGTGTGGGGTGAGGGCCAGAGCGTGGAGACTTCCCCATAACTCTTCTGTTTGTGTGGGTTGAGGGCCAGAGCATGGAGACTTCCCCATAACTCTTCTGTTTGTGTGGGTTGAGGGCCAGAGCATGGAGACGTCTCACCTTGTTAGCAGGGACCCGAATCAGCCAGACGCAGTTCGATTTTTTCAATGGAACAGGATTTTTATACTCAGAGCTCAGCGTTCCCGAAGGATCAGAAAGCAGAGCGCTGCACACATCTGGAACGGAAAAGAGGACCGCCGCAGAATAAGGTCACAGGGGGTCTGTACACCATCAAGATATACTAATAAGTAAGCACGTTCCCAGGTGCTGGACTGTAAAACCCATGGGAGAAAATAATAATAATAATAACTTTATTTCATATTGTACTTTTCTCCCAATGGGACTCAAAGTGCTTCACTATTACAGTTCAGCGCGTGGTATCAGCACAAATGATTATTGCAGACACAGCCCCTGCTTAGGTGAGCTTACAATCTATGATTTTAGTGTTTGAGGTACAGGGAGATAAAGTGACTTGTCCAAGATCACAAGGAGCCGACACCGGGAATTGAACCAGGTTTCCCTGCTTCAAACACAGTGTCATTGGTATTGAGCATTATAATCTCGCTTGACTCATTAATGGGATTCACGCACTTATTCTGAGCCTTTTGAGATGTATGTCAGCTCCCTGGCCACCCTGTCCCACTATGTTACTTTTTCATTACTGTTTATGCTTACAATAAAGTGATACATGAGTAACAGGTATTCCCCCACCCCACGGGAATCAGCAGCTGCTACGGTACTGGTGCTACCTGTTGGATGTACAGAAGGCCTGAGCCTCCGCTCATAGGGATCCTGGGGTGACTATGTGTTCTGTATATCTCTATATGGCGCAGCGCCTCCACCTATGAGGATCCTGGGGTTACAGGATTGACTCTTCATAGGACTCGTATACCTAGGGTATACTCCAATAACACACTCACAATCAATAAAATATAACTCCGTTACTGTGGTCCCACAGAAAGCATAACATGACACTTACAACACAATGCACTGTAATACAATAGTAACAACAATAGTCCAGGGGTAGCTAGCCCCAAATAGTACCTAGGATACTCGGCCACCTGAGACTCAGTGTCCTGCGAGCAAATCCCTCCAAATGTGTGTGAGGGCATCACTACTCTCTCCCTTTGCGTTAGTTCACAATACCTTCCTGGCTTAAGGTCCATCCAGGCCACACTTCCAGCAGGAGCAAGAACAGCAACTGTGTCCCACGTTGCAGGGTCTCCAACACAAGCCCCTCACACCTTAGGGTCCCGGGTCTTGTGTGGTCCAGTCTATCAGTAGGATTTCTTATCCATTACCCTGGTGAATTAGTGCAGCAATTCGATCATTAATCCCCCCTTCCCCCGCCCCCTTTATTTCTTATTGTTATTTATACCACGACAATATATTCCGTAGAGCTGTATTATTATGGATAAGTAACCTTAGTGATAGACTGGTGGGTGTAAAGGAGCTAAAAAGTCGACTAGCATCTGCGCCGTGATGTCCGCAGTCTGCTCCTGGTGCCTTCACACTGTTGTGGACGCCGTGGGTTTTAAACATTCCATTATCTGCTGCCGCTTTTCAGCTTCAGAGCAGGACCACTCTTCTAATACTTGTAGGGTATGGTCCTTCCACTCCTCGAACGGCTCTTCCCCTGCAGGTGTTGGCAACTCTCTGGAGAAAGCATTCAACGTACGGTGGTGCACCGGGGACGACTGGCTTAGGTTCCCTACCAGCTGCTGTATTGCTCCAGCGAGTACTTGATCTTGGCTTGGAGGATGAAAATAATGTGGCCATGATACATAGGGAATGGTGAGATGTAAGTTCAGTTATATCATTTCAAGTGAATGGTAGGAGAAGAAGGGGACGATATATATTGTTGGAAATGTTATATCTGTAGCAGGGATCACTCTTCTTACCTCCAGGGGGGAGATCAGCTCCATTGCTCAGGAGAAGCAGCAAAGTTGCGTCGGCCACAGACTATTACAATTCGTGTTGTGGCGGCCATCTTGTTTTTGGCACCGCTGGAAGGAGAGGTCCTGAGAAACAGGATTTCCTCCGCGGGACCAAGGTGACTTTGCCAGTTGATCCAGAGCCTGGAACGAGTGAGGTAGTGTCCGTGGAGCCCGTCAAGCTCCCGGACTAGGCCTGAGGCATCCACCTCTAGGCCACAGGTAGTTCCTTCACCTTAGCAAAGTGTGCAGGGCTGGCCATATAGTTAAGGAGATCCCTGTAGTTAGTGAGTGCAGCGGAGCAGGATCAGAGTGCAGGGGGATGTTCCCACAGCGGGCCGTGTCGCCATACAGCATCCGGAGGTGAGGCGTGAGGGGCTGCTGTTGGAGACCTCACGACGTGGGACCCTGCCATTGACTCTTCTTCACCTGGAATATTCCCTTGTTAGGCCTTTAACCAGGAAGGTATCTGTGCACCACCACAAGGGGGAAGGTAGCTCTGCCCTCATACACACATTGTGAAGGGTTGTTTGCCAGACACTGGGGTATAGGTGCCCAAGCACCCTAGATATTATTGGGGCTAGCTACCCCAGGACCGATCCTATTGTTATTATTGTTATTATTGTGTATTGTGTCAGTGGGTAATATTTGGGCCTACTGTGGGACCACAGTAAAGGAGTTATTATATACCCGGTTGTGAGTGTGTTATTGGGGTATTCCCTAAAGGTAAACAAGTTCTTATGAGGAGCCATCCTGCTACGCAGGATCTACATAGGTGGAGGCGCTGCACCAGAGAGAGAGAGAGAGAACACACCATCACCCCAGGCTCCCCAGGAGCGGAGGCTCAGGCCTTCTGTAAATCTAACAGGTAGCACCCGTTACCCTTAATAACCACTATTTCCCATAGGGAAAGGGTGTTACATATCATACTAGTTTTCAGGCCTCTTGTGGTTAAAAGTCTATCACAGATTACTTTACTGTTGTTACTAAACAGTCATCCAGTGGTGGACACTACCATACTGTTACTCAACTTGTGTATTGCCTTATTGCCTATACATTTGTATAGTAGCTCTCGGTTATAGGTCCTGTGTTTTTACCCTCTACTCTCGATAGGAAATACAGGCCTGGAAATCTCAGAGATGGAAGCAAATCACAAAACAGAGCTGTCTTTATCCGTCCAATGCTCCCCCGACAACGACAATTCTTTTTGTAGCTGTAAATTACAGCGACAACTGCAAAACTCCCAGCTTAAGCTGTCCCTCACCACACTGATAGAGCCGGTTTATCTTCACAACGTCCAGGCTGCTCAGTCCGTACCTCTGCCCAATGGTGACAGTGCTGTCAGGCTTGGGGACGATGGTGACCTGTCCAGGGACATTGGTGAAGGCGTATCTAGAGAAATAGAGGCACAAGGAACAATGAATGAGGGAAAAGTGGAATGGTCTGTCTGGTCCTGCAACGTGTTGCAGAGTAATGTTTAAGATCCTGCAGCACATTGCAGAGCTATCTTTCAGTACCTACTAAACCCCTCTTGGATTTTTTTTGGTACTGAAGCCTTACAACAGGACTGCTCAACTCCAGTCTGCACAAGCCACCAACAAGTCAGGTTTGCAGGATATCCCTGATTCATCACAGGTGGCTCAATCATATGGTGACCAGATGTCCTGGTTTAGCCGGGAAAGTCGCGTTTTTTTAATGTCTGTCCCGGCTGCCCGACATTCTTTAAAATGTCCCGTTTTTTTGTGGCTGTCCCGATTTTGACCATCAGAGCAGGGGGGGCAGTAGAGAGCAAGAATGCTGGCAGGGAAGAGAGCAGGAGGCTGGGTCTGACTGCAGCTGCAGAGGGTGGGGGCGAGGTTAGCTGCAGAGGGTTGGGATGGGATTAGCTGCAGAGGGTGGGGGCGGGGTTACCTGCAGAGGGTGGGGCGGGGTTAGTGCCAGCGGAGCCCCAGCAGTGAGAGCTTTCGGTGTCTGCTGCCAGGACTCAAGATGACTCCCCCTCTGACCCCCTCCCCCCGCACGTTCCAAAGTGACACACACACACAGCATGGGGAAAGAGAGACACACACACATTCACTCACTATAGAAAGAGACACACATGGCATGGGGAGAGAGAGACACAGAGAATGGGGGAGAGAGAAACGGAATGGAGGGGAGAGAGAAACACAGAGAATGGGAGAGCGAGACATACTCAGAGAATGGGGGAGAGACACACAGATAATGGGGGAGGGAGAGACACACACAGAGAATGGGGGAGAGAGAGACATACAGAGAATGGGGGAGAGAGAGACACGGAGAATGGGAGAGAGAGACACAGAGAATGAGGGAGAGAGAGAGACACACAGAGAATGGGGAGAGAGAGAGACACAGAGAATGGGGAGAGAGACACAGATAATGGGGAGGGAGAGACATACAGAGAATGGGGGAGAGACACACAGAGAATGGGGGAGAAAGAGAGACACACAGAGAATGGGGGAGAGAGAGACACAGAGAATGGGGAGAGAGAGACACAGAGAATGGGGGGGGAGAGAGAGACACACAGAGAATGGGGGAGAGAGAGAGAGACAGAGAATGGGGAGAGAGAGACACACAGAGAATGAGGGAGAGAGAGAGAGACACACAGAGAATGGGGGAGAGAGAGAGACACAGAGAATGGGGAGAGAGACACACACAGATAATGGGGGAGAGAGAGAGAGACGGAGAATGGGGGAGAGACACACAGAGAATGGGGGAGAGAGAGAGACACAGAGAATGGAGAGAGAGAGACACACAGAGAATGAGGGAGAGAGAGAGAGACAAACAGAGAATGGGGAGAGAGAGAGACACAGAGAATTGGGAAGAGAGAGAGACACAGAGAATGGGGGAGAGACACACACAGAGAATGGGGGAGAGAGAGAGACACAGAATGGGGAGAGAGACAGAATGGGAAGGGTGGTACGAGAATGGAGGAATGGGTGGGGGAACGGGGATGGGGTGGAACGGGGATGGGGGGAACGGGGATGGGAACGAGAATGGAGGGATGGGGAGAAAGAATAAGCTGTGTGTGTGAGACGGGCGGAGAGACATAAAGGAGACATAAAGCGCAGTTGATGATGTCATTTGTTTTATAAATATTTTTTTAATGTGTCCCGGTTTTTACTTTTGTAAATCTGGACACCCTACTCAATCAGTGGCTCAGTTTTCATCTGAGCCATTGATTGAGCCACCTGTGCTGAAGCAGGGATATCCCGAAAGCCTGACCTACTGGTGGCCTTTGAGGACTGGAGTTGGCCACCCCTGCCTAACACAGACCGCCCCCTCAACTTTACCCTCCTCTCCCTGGGTCAAGAATCCCCACCAAGCCGGTGATGTTACCAGGAGTCCGCTGTGTGACGCTGCGTGTGCACCGCGGCGAGAGGACCTCTTCCCACGCGTCGCACACACATGTTCAGTAACCACTCACCGGCCGTAGTGCATGACAGACGTGTAGTCATACTGCAAGGCCAGGTTATTGGTCTCAGGCGCAGACTTCTCAAAGTTGCTCACAAAGGCTGTAAACATAATTACAATACATATAGTGACATCATTCTGCACAGCCTGGTATATAAGTATAGTATGAATTTGCTTTTCATACAGATATACTTCAGACTGATCCAGTTTATTCAAATCAGCATATGGTAAAGACGTATCATACTCATTTGTATATGCTATATGTATACAGGCATACCCCGGTTTAAGGACACTCACTTTAAGTACACTCGCGAGTAAGGACATATCACCCAATAGGCAAACGGCAGCTCACGCATGCGCCTGTCAGCACGTCCTGAACAGTAATACCGTCTCCCTACCTGTACCGAAGCTGTGCGCAAGCGGGGAGACTATAGCGCCTGTTACACATGCGTTATTTACATCAGTTATGCACGTATATGACGATTGCAGTACAGTACATGCATCGATAAGTGGGGAAAAGGTAGTGCTTCACATTTCGCTTTACATACATGCTCCGGTCCCATTGCGTACGTTAATGCGGGGTATGCCTGTATGTTGTTTGCATTTGATATAGGCACTGTATATATTGATCTTTAAATGCCTAGGTTTGTTCACTCAAAATATTGGTCCGTTGACAGGTATCACAACCTGAAAATGAATCTGCATTTCCCCAATGTGGCTACTGTAACTCTGCTCTACACAGGTAGGTTTTAATCTAAGGTTGAGTCTGCGGACGATCTGCGGCCCTCGTACGTGTGCGGTTTACCATCTGGGATGTGCGTCCACTTGATGTCCACGTAGCTGTCACGGTCACTCCTCGTGTGCTCATGGATGAAGCCCAGCACGTGATTCAGCTCGTGCTGCACGATGCCTTTGGATATGCAGCCGGTACTCAGCAGTGACAGATCCTGAGCCCCTCCAATCCTGCCCAGATAGGACCAGCACCTAGGGGGAGGTGGGTGGGTGTCTCAGCATTATTTGTGTTCACTTGTTTTGTAGCCCAGCACTGCTTGGTGCTGTGACTGTGCAGAGATCCTTAAACACCTCCCAAATTTGGAGATTTATATCGTTTGCAACAATGCACTTAACCCCCTGGGAATGTCACTTCCTCAGCTGTCTAATTATAATGGTAACTGTGACTGTATCTGTGTATAGCATGAGACATACAGTACACACCTTGCGGTGCATGCCTCTCTTTCCTTATACCTTTCCATGAACTCTGTAGCCCAGATGTGATGATCTCTGTTTCCTTCCGCAGTAAGGCTTGAATCAGTATTCTTAATAAGCCCTACACTATCTATTGCTTCAGCGAAGCTAAGCATATGGACACTGGTAACCTGTTTGGGGCCCCTGAACCCCCCTAAGACGGTTCAAAGAATCACTGCACACAGGGTATAGTCAACCAGGCCATGTCCGCCATCTTTATCTATATTTGTAGAGTGCAGAGAAAAGTGCACACAATGTTTCGGGGGGGGGGGAGGTGGTGTCCCTTTGCCAGGCAGTTGGTACCTACCCGTCAATGGAGCGGATCTGGATGTAGTCTGTCTCTGTGTTCCGTCCCACAAAGCGAATGCAGGTCAGGGTGATGTACTCCTGGATGGCCGAATAGATGATTGCAGAGTCAGCAGCCGCTGGAGAGAACCAACAGAAGAGGTTCAGGATCACACTATCCCTATTATTTAGTTCTCTGTGACGGATAGGGTTGTTAACTTTAGGATTGTGATACCTGCGAATGGACCAACAAGACAGAGTTCTCCCACGGTCTAGATGTGCCCAGGTTTTTAAGAACTCCTACAGTAAGTTCTTCCTTCTTCAGTTACTTTGTAACCTACAATACAGCTGGCGAACAGACAGTCAGATGTATGACTAAAACTATGAAGAACTCCCATGTTGGTTAGTTAAAAGGTCTCACAATCTTATAGGGACATTAGGAGGCTTCAGAGACACAAAAGGGTCCAAATACAGTATGAAAACATCAGTCATATTCTTCTGTTGCTATGACAATAATGTAAATAATACAGCATTGCTTCTTTTCCACCATCCGTTGAGAGCTGACTCAATAACACAAAACTAGAGAAAGGGGACACACCATTGTGCAATGGGCACATTGATCCAGCTTGTGTAGATTAGATCTGGTGCTGTTCACCAGGGATCTGATGAGGATTATATAAAAAAAATCTACCCCCAAGAATGGGTGTGGCACTATATATAATAATACTATGATTGTTATATACATTCATTGGCTGTGATATATACTGAAAAATAAAAATACGGGCGGAGGTTTTAAAGCAGTTTATTTATTCACTTACTGTAGTCAGGTGAAAGGGTGTATGGCACATGGACAGTTCCCGCACTGGACTTAGGCCAGAAGCAGCCTCTCCCCGGGCAGCCCAGAGCACTGCGACTGAGCCGTATAGCGATATCCCCCTGATGAATCAGCTTCTTACTCCCTGCGAGGTGAAAAAGTTTTCTTTAATACAGACCAGGCCATAAATATTCTCCACAGCCGCGCATGGGAAGTGCAGAAATCATTGTCAGTGTCTGTGTCACTGTGTGCCACTGTGTGTTACTGTGTGTCACTGTGTGTCACTGTGTGTCACTGTGTGTTACTGTGTGTCACTATGTGACACTGTGTGTCACTGTGTGTCACTGTGTGTCACTGTGTGCCACTGTGTGTTACTGTGTGTCACTGTGTGTCACTGTGTGTCACTGTGTGTTACTGTGTGTCACTGTGTGTCACTGTGTGTCACTGTGTGTCACTGTGTGCCACTGTGTTACTGTGTGTCACTGTGTGTCACTGTGTGCCACTGTGTCACTGTGTGCCACTGTGTGTCACTGTGTGCCACTGTGTGCCACTGTGTGATGATCGGGACAGACTCCATGGGTCTGTTCTGTTTGCGTCACAGTGTTAGTCTGCACAGTGAGCAATCCCTTCCTTCTGCCCATGCCGAGAGGGTCTGACTTCACAGATCTATTCCATCCAGGTCAATGTCACTTTGTGGCTGGAAAGTTTACTTAATTCCTGGAAGGGTTTTTTCTACATGTAAAACAGAAAACAAAACGACGCACTGACATGAAAACCTAGGTGCCGCACGCCTTGTTATAGCTCTCTTCCTCTAGTATTTATCTAACACTTTAAGCTATTGCCAGGTGTATGCAGATGGTTAAACTAACCTGATACTCTGTGAAACATGTCCAAAAAGCATCTTTTGATGTTCAGGGCACCATCAGATGTGATACATAGCCCCTTTTTGCCTTATCTCCTGTCTATGTTACCCTGTGAATCAAACGTTGCTAGATACTTTGTAGTATGTTTCACTTCAACCCCGCACTGCCACAGGGTTCTGCAATTCCTCTAGGGTTGCCAGGTAGCTTCTCCAAAAATACTGGACACAATGGTGAAAGTTGCGATGTGCTCGGGCCACACACACCCATCTCACGTCTCTCCGCTCCATGATGTTTCCTCCTCTCCTTGGCCTCACCCCCAGGCTCCTGCCACCTTGTTCTGATTGGCTGCATTACCCAGCAGCAGCCAACCAGGGTGGAGTAAGCTGCCCAGCCTCCTAGCAGCAGCCCTGCTCTCTCCCTGCTCAGGGAAATTCTGCGGTTCCCCAAGCCGGTCAGGTCACTATGTCCAGAGACGTAATACTGGTATACACATACATGTCAAGTATCACCTCTGCATTTTACGGGACAGAGTGTCCAAATACAAGACAGTCCAGTCCAATACTGGACACCTGGTACCCCTAAATCCCTCCCCAATGCGTGGCAATTTACTGTCTACACAGGGCCATAGTGGAGAAGGAATGGGCAGGAACAGAGTTATATTAGCCGTGGGAATGGGGTACCGGCAGTTCCATATTATTTATTTATTTATTTATTTATAAAATATTTTACCAGGAAGTAATACATTGAGAGTTACCTCTCGTTTTCAAGTATGTCCTGGGCACAGAGTAAAACAAATAATACATGGTTACAAATACAGTTACATAAATGAACAGGGTATACATTATATACAAGACATTGCATGCACAGTTAAAGAAAATATATATTATGAGCGTATGAAACAGTTACAGACCAGGTTAAAGTGTGAGACAGCCTTAGATTTGAAAGAACTTAAGCTGGTGGTGGATATGAGAGTCTCTGGTAGGTTGTTCCAGTTTTGGGGTGCACGGAAGGAGAAGGAGGAACGTCCGGATACTTTGTTGAGTCTTGGGACCATGAATAGTCTTTTGGAGTCTGATCTCAGGTGATAGGTACTGCATGTGGTAGGGGTGAGGAGCTTGTTCAGGTAGCTGGGTAGCTTGCCCAGAAAGTATTTGAGGGTGAGACAGGAAAGGTGAACTTTGCGCCTAGACTCTAGTGATGACCAATCTAGTTCTTTGAGCATTTCGCAGTGATGTGTGTTGTAGTTGCATTGGAGAACAAAACGACAAATTGAATTGTAGAGGGTGTCAAGTTTGCTAAGGTGGGTTTGAGGAGCCGAGCCATATACTATGTCTCCATAGTCAATAATTGGCATTAGCATCTGCTGTGCAATATGCTTTCTGACCAGGAGACTTAGGGAGGATTTGTTCCTGTAAAGTACCCCTAGTTTGGCATAGGTCTTGGTTGTCAGGGTATCAATGTGCATCCCGAATGTTAAGTGGGAGTCAAACCATAAGCCCAGGTATTTAAAACAAGTGACAGGTGTTAGGGTGGTTTTAGCGTTGGTTCTAATCAGGAGCTCAGTCACTGGAAGCTTTACAAATTTAGTCTTGGTCCCAAATACCATTGTTACAGTCTTGTCAGTGTTTAAAAACAGTTTGTTTTGGGAAATCCAGTTTTCGAGTCTCAAAAAGTCAGACTGAAGTATGTGTTGAAGGTCAGAGAGGCTATGGCTGTGTGCATACAGGATTGTGTCATCTGCATACATGTGTATTGAGGCTTCCTTACAAGCTGTGGGAAGATCATTAATGAACACTGAGAAGAGTAGGGGCCCCAGAACAGAGCCTTGCGGGACACCACAAGTGATATCCAGGGGGTTGGAGTTAGAGCCTGAGATGGACACATGTTGGGATCTTCCTGATAGGTAGGACTGAAACCAGTTTAAAGCATGTTTCCCTATTCCAGAGCTCTGGAGTTTGTTAAGCAGGATAGCATGATCAACTGTGTCAAAAGCCTTTGCAAAATCTAGGAATACTGCACCAGTGAGTTGTCCCCGTTCCATTCCACACTGGATTTCATTGCAAACTTTTAGCAGGGTAGTTACGGTGGAGTGTTTGGGACGAAACCCAGACTGGAATTGGCTAGGGAAATTTGTCTTGGTGTAGAAATCGCTTAATTGGGAGTGGACACATTTTCCCATAACTTTGGATAGAATTGGGAGAAGTGAGATTGGCCTGTAGTTTGAGACAGTGTTTTTGTCCCCACTTTTGAAGATTGGGACAACTCTGGCAGTTTTCCAGGTCTTAGGGATATGGCCTGCAGACAGGATAGAGTTGACTATGGACGCAATTGGTTTGGCAATGGCTGGGGCACCAAGTCGTAGGAACCTAGATTGTAGTAAGTCGGGTCCACATTGGCTGCTTAGTTTTAGTTTGAGGAGCGCTTGTGTAATCTCCTCTTCAGATACTGGGCTAAATTGAAAATTGTGGGCAGTGTTGGGAGGGGGTGGGACTATAGGGGTACTCCCAGGATGAGATTCAGGTTTGGGGTTTGTGCTGCGTTTCGCTAATAAGTTAGTGGCACACCCCACAAAGTAATCATTGAATGCATTTGCAATGTCAGTGGGGTTTGTCAGAGTAATATCCCCCTTAGTGATATTACTTGGTTGTTGATGGTTAGGAGGCTGGAATATATTGTTGATAACCTTCCAGAAATTAGCTGGGTTTGATGTATTCTGGAGGAGATTGTCAGAGTAATATTGTGCTTTTGCATGCCTTGTTTGCCTTGTGCACACGTTCCGCAGGCATCTGTAGTGATTGAGATCCTTGGTAGTGCCAGTTACTTTGTAGCTTTTCCACAAGGCATCCCTGAACTGGTAGAGTGCTATAAGGTCAGGTGTAACCCATGGAAGGTGGGCCCCCCGTACCCTTATTTTGCGTAGTGGAGCATGGGTATCGCAGAGTTTTAAGAACTCGGATTGGAAATAGTCGAGCGCTGAGTCAGGGTCGGGGATTAAATCGATTCTGTGCCATGGGCAGTTGGTAAGGTCATCCAGAAACTGTTGTGGGTTAAAGTTTTTAAATGTTCTAGTGAGGAGAACTTTGGGGCTTGAATGGGGCGGTTTAATTTTCCTTACACATTACACTATTGCATGGTCACTGAAAATGTCAGGAAGGATGCCAGAGGATTGGATTCTGCTGGGGTTTGAGGAGAGAATCCAGTCTAGCAAGGAATGATTATGCGACTTCAGGTTTATTCGTGTCGGTTGGGAAATGAGTTGCGATAGGTTAAGTGACTTGAGTTGTATCTGGATTTTGTGGTTTTTAGGGTCAAGCCAATTGAAGTTGAAATCCCCAAGAACTAGCAGCTCACTCTTCTCATTCAGAGAGGAAATGGAGGCAAGAAATTGGGTGATATCAGTCAAGGATTGTAGAGGGGCTTTAGGGGGGCGGTAGATGCCAGCAAGCAAGATGGGCTTAGAAAAGGGGAGGCAGATTTTGCCAACTAGAGTTTCAAAAGAGGGTGGACTTGGTGGGCAATGTAGCAGTGTAAATTGTAAGGTGTCTGCAATATAAAATAACACCCCTCCTCCTCTCTTTGACCTATCTCTCCTAAAAATGGAGTATCCCTGAATGGCGATATTTGCATCAGGGGTTTTAGAGGATAGCCATGTTTCTGTAAGAACGATGGCTTTGGGTTTATGCATAAGGCACCATGCCCTTAGTTCGTCTAGTTTGGGCAGCAGGCTCCGGATGTTTATATGGGCGACAGATAGCCCTTTTTGGAATTTAAAGGTGGAATTCTCAGGGGCATGGGGCAGAGCTGAAATGGGAGGACCTGGGTTAGTTTCAATATCACCTGCTAGAGAGAGTAATAGTATGAGAAGAAATTTGGGTAGTTGTTTACAAGTTGTAAATTTGTGGTGTTTTCCATTAGAGTGAGCAGTGGTTGGTGTGCTGGTTTTTAGAGTTCTACACCAACATTCCATAGATAATGAAAGGCTTTTGAGTAGTCCAGGGTGTATGGTGATGTTGGGTGCGGGCCAGGATGGAGGAGTTTGTAGTGGATAGAGGGAGTAACATCTCCATGAGGCCAGGAGAAAGAAAAAAGTTAGAAGACATAGCAGGTTCATGATGCCAGAGGTAGGCAGTGTTGCATGGAGCTGTTATGAGCAGAGTGAGTGTGTGCAGACTAAACAGCAGGGGTGAACCTGTACCTTGTCATGTGTTTTGCTGCATTGCAATGCTAGGGTCAAGTCAGGGTTTCAGTGTTTTGTGCAGTCAGTTTTGGGAGAGGCTGCAGTGAAAGAAGTTGTAAAGGGGTGGGGGGTTAAACTATGCAGGCTAACAAGCATGGGATCATAGTGTGATCTGAATAGCTTACCATTTGTTGTCTTGAGTTAAAGAGTTTGCAGAGAAAAGCAGTCCCCAGTCACCTCTAGTCAAACTGTAGTCTAACTGTATCACTTAAAAACCTCACTTTAAATGCCTCACTGCCTAATGCAGTTCTAATTGGCATCAGGAGGGTCACTTATGGAGATAACTCAGGGGGCAGACAGTATATATCGCCCCTCCAGTTTTAGTGACTGTTTTGGTGTGCACTATTATATACTGTATACATACAGTGCTAGCTGTTCATTCTCTGACCTGTGAGTTTTTTGTTTCAATGTATGGGGTATATTCACTAAAGTGCAATACCCTCAGGTGTGATGCTTCTGTGCATTGTAACAATGAGGGTGCATGTTTGCATATATTTTTTGTTCACAGATGCATCAGATTCAATCTCACCCACCCCAGTGTACATCTGCGTTGCCCCAAAGGTGCACAGCCTTTGGTGCAGCCGAAGGGCAGCCAAAGGGTGTCAGCCGTTCGCTGATGTTAAAGTGATGTTAAAGCTGCTCTATTTCTATCTGAAACTCATAAGCCCTTTATCCCCTGTACCCAATTTTCCAACTCTATCTGTCCATGAAATTCCTGTGAATTCACTGTATCACCCTGTTCTTTTAATGTAACCATGTATTTTTTATAACTCTGTGCCCAGGACATACTTGAAAACGAGAGGTAACTCTCAATGTATTACTTCCTGGTAGAAAGTGAGGTCTCCCAAGGAGGGAAGGAATGGGACTCAAAGCATGTGGGGTGCACTGAGAAAGGAACAAAACGGATTACAGGCAAATCCTGCAGTTCCTTAACCTGAACAATGTTGATAATACAGCAGGGGGCACCCTAAGCAAGTCTTAATATGACTCCATAAGCAGATATAGGAGTCTGGTGGAGGTGTAAAGAATCCCAGTCAGATAAATGCAATGTAGCAAAATGAGAAATCCAACATCCAGTGGAAACCTCCTATTGCCAAGACTTCATCCATATAACAGGATAAACAAGTACTCACATAGAGATGAGGAATCCTTCTCGTTTAGTGTGAGTCCACTCTATTGTTGAGGAATCTTCACTTGATGGGTGCCATCCCTAGAGGGCGTAGCGCTGTAGAGGTAAGCATAGAGAAAAAAAGGCAAAAAAAAGCTTTTTTGCCTTTTTTTCTCTATACTTCCTGGTAAAAGATTTTTATAAATAAATAAATAAATATATGTTAATGGGTGTAGGTGTATGTAAGCGGAATGGGACATTTGGATGTGGCTGCTTCGCCGCGTCCAAATGACCGCCAGCATTCGGCCACAGAGGGACCCTCCGCCGGAGCTGATCCACCGCTGGAACCTCGACCGCCGACCGCTTCTAGGAGAAGGTAAGTTATAGTGGCTGGGTATGGGGTTAGTTTTAGGTGTTTTAATGGTTATGGTATGGGGTTAGTTTTAGAGGTTTTCGTGGTTACGCTAGGGGGTTATCTTTTAGGATTTTAGTGGTTAAGCTAAGGGGTTAGGGTAGGGAGTTTTAGGGTAACGGTTTAGGGTAGGGGGTTTTAGGATAAAGGTTAAGGTTAGGGACGATAGGAATTATGCTTGTTTTAACGTTTTTTATTGCAGCCTAACCCAGATGCGGGTTCCTGGGCCTGGTGGGGGACAAAGCATTTACAAATACTCTAAACTGCCCAGCTCGTAGATACAATACAACGTACGTGGTATAGTTCTCAGTCAACATAGTGCTTTTCAAATCTGGGCCCCACAATCAGTGCCGTCTTAACGCATGGGCACGTTGGGCAGTTGCCCGGGGCCCGCGAGCATAGGGGCCCCACGCTAATCTATGCACAGACCAGAATTTAACACTAATTTTCCGATCACCCGCCTCAACATTCAAATCCCCCGCTAACACGGTAGAAGGAGAAAAATAACGAGAGTAGCGGAGAGGGGCGTGTCTGCATTCGCGAGAGAAATTTTGCAGGGCTCTGTGCACTGCTCTGCCCGGGGCCCTATAATGCTGTTATGACGACGGCCCTGCCCATAATACCTTGGATCTGCTGAGAGTTCCTGAACCTTTTTTTTTTTAGGACTCTAGCACAGAGTCTACGTGAGATTTTGCTCCATGGGGTCTACGTATCAAGCCAATTCGGGGGCAAAACTGGGGTCTTTTCATCTTTCACCTATGTATCAAAGCATTTGCACCAATTATGCCCCATCTGCCCCAGCTTGCACCTTGGGGAGAGTCAGTAGGAGGAGTTGGGGGGGGAGTTACATGGGGCACAGATTATAATGAGAGGTATCACATTCTGCGTCTCTCTGCACCACTCTTTTCCCCTTATATTTGTCTAAAAAAAGCTCTGCTCTAAAAAACAGAGCAGCCTGTTTAAACACCACTTTTCTATATGTTGAGACATAGAACCCCACCCCCCTACACCCCATACATCTCCTCTTCCTTATAAATTTACCCATCAGAACCTTTGAGTCAGTCCATGCTGGCCTGGCATGACATGGACACATGCATGCACATGCATTCACATGCACACATCTTGTACCTTGGTTGCTTTTAGTGATAATACTGCACACGTCCTCTCCATCTTGTTCAAGTCTCCCATTGCCTTCTGCGGAGAGACAAGCACACGAATCACCTGAATGGTCACCTTGTCCTGCTCTTTGGCCTGTAACCAGTTCACTGCAAGCGGAACACACTCCATTGCTAGTGTGCCTGGCCCTGAAGAGTTTAATGCTCTTACAGTGGAGGGATTCCCTGCGAGTCTGTCTGATAATGAAAGGGTGGTATGGCAAGATGCTTATCTATCAGAGAGAGGGTTAATAGAGCTATGCTCTGTCGATCTCTCTGGATTTAGGGGCATTCATAATACTGAAAAGGGATAATGAGGCTCTATCCAGGTGTCACTGTTATTGGGAGGGTTGAGTGTGTTAAACATGGACTTGTAAAGGGTTTGGGATATCTAATGTGGATTCAATGGCAATAAGGCATGGTAGGAGTAGGGTTACCACCAGGTAGTTCTCCATGACTCCGTTTGGAAGTAACACTCACCCTTCTGGTTATCGACGGCAATGGAAATCTGCAAAAGCAAAATAGTCATTGTGATGACCACTTTATTTCCATCAAATCACCTTCAACGTTGACACTACGTGGCTGGGTTTTTGGGTGGGGAGAAGATGGGGTCCGCTGGAGATACAGTGAGTAAAATGTACCACTAAAGGAGAGAACTCGAGTTTTCACAACAAGGAGTCTGCAAACCACTGAAGTCATCCCAGAAAGGTTTGATCAAAGTTACAATTGTAGTACACAGCAATCTATCAATAATCCATTGTTTTCTAAATGGTGGGAGTCCACTGGAGATACAGTGAGTGACCACAGATTTTGTGGTCCATGTATAAAGTCGATATAATTCAGCCGTAAAAACACTGCACCAGATGGTGTAATTGTCTTGCCCTATAATTTCACCACCTCTGCTTCAATTCATAGACCCCATAATGTTATCGGGAATTCAAGACCATTTCCCGGTTGCAGGCAAAAATGAGCCATGCTGCAAAATGAGCTGTGCCACTCTACTACACGCAACATACACGCAATGTACACGCAGCACCTTGCAAAGTAATCACGTACATGGTGTTTCCATTGGCCATCAAAACTGGGGTTTTCCAACCCGAGCACCAGGACATAATCTGCATTATGTCAATAATGGGCTACAGGCAGTCCTCGTTTTACAACGCTTCGCTTTACAACGAATGGCTTATCCAACGCTGTGCAATGCATACCTATGTTCATTTTTACAACGCCAAAACGGCTTATCCAACGCTCTTACGACGCTTTGCAACCTTTTGTATGTGTATATATACATACACATTTCACATAAACAACGTTGCAAAGCACCGTAAGAGCGTGTATATATAATATTATACTATATAATATTATTTTATACTATATAATATATTATATTTTATGTTATATTATTTATATATATATAATACAGTATATACACTATATAATTTATGTGTGTGCTGCATATCTTATAGCTTGCATAAAATATTTGGTGTATTTTAGTGTTAAAAATGCCTTCAGGAACGGAACCTTTCATTTAAACAGCGTTCCTATGGGAAAACGTGTTTCGCTTTACAACGTTTCGCTATCCAACGCCATTTCGAGTAACACATTGTGTCGGATAACCGAGGACTGCCTGTATTGTGTTTGTGTGGATCCGGTCCTCATATTACACATCAGTGACATACAAATTTAGGGGGTTGCGTATAAAGACATAAATGGGGCAAAACAAACTGCACCGCATGTATCAAAGAAAACATCCTTGATACATATTCCTTTTAGCATCTCACCTGCAAAGGTAAACCGCTGGCCGCTCCTAGCAGACAGGATAGGAAAGGGATGTATATTCCAACATCCACCATGATGCTGTGTAGGTAAGGATCCTGCCCCCCTCTTTCTCTGCATCTCCGTATGATCACCATGATATGATATGACCCTCTTATCCAAGGATTGAAGATAATACCAACCAATCAGCTGGCAGGATGAGAGTGTTGACGAGCTTGGACAGGCACACAAGGAAGTGGAATCCTCTTACCAGCACAGTATCATATTATTTTCATGTTTCAACCGCAGGGTAAAACACATCTCAGGGGATATGGGCAGGTAATTCAGGTTCACCCATGGAGGGTTATTCATTCAACTGCGATAGTGCCGATCAGGACACGGCAACTCCAACTTACTTCAATCTGAAATATTGCAGTTTAATGAATAAATCGGTCCCACCATGCCCGCCATAGAAAGAGGGGGCCTACAGAAATAACCCTTTCCTTGCCAAGAGGTCCTGTACAAATAAGTGTGCTTTCCGCACTCTGCATTGCGCTCTTATCCTGCTTGGGGCGCCACACCAGGGTCGGCTTGATGGCGGTTCTATCGGTGTGAGTGCAACGAGCAGCGTGGTTACAGAGGCCCCGCGGTTACAGAGGCCCCGCGGTTACAGAGGTCCCGCGGTTACAGAGGCCCCGCGGTTACAGAGGCCCCGCGGTTACAGAGGCCCCGCGGTTACAGAGGCCCCGCGGTTACAGAGGCCCCGCGGTTACAGAGGCCCCGCGGTTACAGAGGCCCCGCGGTTACAGAGACCCCGCGGTTACAGAGGCCCCGCGGTTACAGAGGTCCCGCGGTTACAGAGGTCCCGCGGTTACAGAGGTCCCGCGGTTACAGAGGTCCCGCGGTTACAGAGGCCCCGCGGTTACAGAGGCCCCGCGGTTACAGAGGCCCCGCGGTTACAGAGACCCCGCGGTTACAGAGGCCCCGCGGTTACAGAGGTCCCGCGGTTACAGAGACCCCGCGGTTACAGAGGCCCCGCGGTTACAGAGGCCCCGCGGTTACAGAGGCCCCGCGGTTACAGAGGCCCCGCGGTTACAGAGGCCCCGCGGTTACAGAGGCCCCGCGGTTACAGAGGCCCCGCGGTTACAGAGGCCCCGCGGTTACAGAGGCCCCGCGGTTACAGAGGCCCCGCGGTTACAGAGGCCCCGCGGTTACAGAGGCCCCGCGGTTACAGAGACCCCGCGGTTACAGAGGCCCCGCGGTTACAGAGGCCCCGCGGTTACAGAGGCCCCGCGGTTACAGAGGTCCCGCGGTTACAGAGGTCCCGCGGTTACAGAGGCCCCGCGGTTACAGAGGCCCCGCGGTTACAGAGGTCCCGCGGTTACAGAGGCCCCGCGGTTACAGAGGCCCCGCGGTTACAGAGGCCCCGCGGTTACAGAGGCCCCGCGGTTACAGAGGTCCCGCGGTTACAGAGGCCCCGCGGTTACAGAGGTCCCGCGGTTACAGAGGCCCCGCGGTTACAGAGGCCCCGCGGTTACAGAGACCCCGCGGTTACAGAGGCCCCGCGGTTACAGAGACCCCGCGGTTACAGAGGCCCCGCGGTTACAGAGGCCCCGCGGTTACAGAGGTCCCGCGGTTACAGAGGTCCCGCGGTTACAGAGACCCCGCGGTTACAGAGGCCCCGCGGTTACAGAGGTCCCGCGGTTACAGAGGCCCCGCGGTTACAGAGGCCCCGCGGTTACAGAGGCCCCGCGGTTACAGAGGCCCCGCGGTTACAGAGGCCCCGCGGTTACAGAGACCCCGCGCTCTTCCCCACAACAATGAAACTGATTGCAGGGGTAGAATGTGGGGGCCTCTGTATGAGTCTTTCACCTTGTCCGGCGGCATCTTCTCCTACAGTGTCCCGTTATCATGGCGCCATGATGTAAAATGGCGTCGCATTGCCACGACAACATGACAGAATGGCGCATGGCACCATGTTTGCCACAACAATGTGATGTTGCATTGCCATGACAACATGGCGCTGTGACATCAAGTGACTTATTGAGTGGTGAATCTCTGCGATGTCATGATGCTGAGTTGTCTGAGGAGGAGATGCCAAGCCGGACAAGGTAACAGGCCCCGCAAAAGCCCCTGCACCTAGCCCTGCGCAAATCACAGCGGCCCTGGCCACACACCGTATATATCCACCAAATAAAGATCCTATTTCAGGTGTTGATACTTTTTAATAGTTGTTCATGGTTACAGCCGGGTTACATATTATGCAATAAGGTTTTAGATGCACTGTGTGGTTACGGACGCTAGGACTCTGTACCTCACCTTAAGATCGCGATTATAGTAACTGCGACGACATGCCATGAGAATAAATCTGTGGATGTCAATGATGGCGGCCATAGTGCACGTGAGCGCAGGCGGGATGCAGAGCGACCACGTGGCAGAATTTTCAAGCGTCAAATTAATTCGTTTTTTCCCTCATGATGGCCGCGTCACATGAACGGTTCAGCCAATGAGGGTGAACCAGCCTGGTGACGCATCTGCCACGGCTCCCCATCGGCACCCCATTTGCTTCCAGCTCAGTTCACCCATCACTCGGGCGAGAGGCATGTGCGTCTACTATAAACGCAGCCTTAGGAAGATCATCTTCACGCTCATTGCCAACAGCGGCTTGGTGATACTCAACACTTTGTTTCTCACTGGCCTGCGTGCCTGAGAGTTCCCCGCCTGAGCAGGGTGAGGAGAGACACTATTACCCGGTGAGAAGAGTGCGCCAGGGCTCAGCGCTTCCATTCATTTCTGTTGCCTATGTATGTATCGTTTAACTGATATAGCAGCAGCGCTGTATGCAGGATGTACACGAATTACAATGAAAGGTAAATACATCACAAACAATGGGGATACGTGCAACAGGTAACTGACAAGATACGGCAAAGGGAGACTCTGCCCCAAAGAGCTTACAATCGAAGTGGATGTTTTTAACACTTTATGGGAGACTCACAGAGACATACAGTAGCTAATGGTATCAGGAGAGGAAATTCAAGGACATTACACGGAGATGATTTACTTCCTGCTGTAAGTGATAGATTTGGTACACTTTTTTTGTTATACATTTGCAGCTGGGAGTCTGTGATAGATATTCTCTATACCCTTCACACCCTTTTATTTCCTGAACTGCAGGTGGGGAGGGGGGGAGAAAGGGGGTCACTGATGGTCAGTCTCCAGTAAGTCCCTGTAGTGAGTTTCTGTCTGACAAACCTGAGATTGTAGACCAGAGGTCTTCGACTGAGCCACTGATTGAGCCACCTGTGCTGAAGCAGGGATATCCTGAAACTTGCCCCACCTCTGGTCTACAATCTCAGGCCTGCCAGACAGAAACTCATTACAGAGACCTACTGGAGACTGACTAACAGTGACCCCCTCTATACCCCCCCCCCCCCCACCTGCAGTCCAGGAAACCAAAGGGTGTGAGAGGGATAGTGACCCCCTCTATACCCCCCCCCACACCTGCAGTCCAGGAAACCAAAGGGTGTGAGAGGGATAGTGACCCCCTCTATACCCCCCCCACACCTGCAGTCCAGGAAACCAAAGGGTGTGAGAGGGATAGTGACCCCCTCTATACCCCCCCCCCACCTGCAGTCCAGGAAACCAAAGGGTGTGAGAGGGATAGTGACCCCCTCTATACCCCCCCCCCCCACACCTGCAGTCCAGGAAACCAAAGGGTGTGAGAGGGATAGTGACCCCCTCTATACCCCCCCCCCACACCTGCAGTCCAGGAAACCAAAGGGTGTGAGAGGGATAGTGACCCCCTCTATACCCCCCCCCCCCCCCCCACACCTGCAGTCCAGGAAACCAAAGGGTGTGAGAGGGATAGTGAATCCAAAATCTCACAGGCTGCAAATGTATAACAAAAAAAGAGCACCAAATCTATCCAAGAAAAGATTCTCATAGAATTTTGGGGCTTAAATAAATGTAAGGCAGTTACTGTATGTTTGCATCAGTCTCCTCCCAATTGTAGGAGACATTCATACCGTACATAGGTCCCTGTGTCTCTTGTATTTCTGTTGATTTATTTAATTATTGTGCTGTGTATGTAATTGTGTATGTATAATAGTGTGATACAAAAACCATGAAATATATTTATATACCGTCAACGGCTTTGTGCCAGATGTGCCGCCTTCATTGGTTTACAAGGTAATATAATTATATATATATATATATATATTATCAAAAAATAAATAGATGATACCGTTCTGTGGCTAACGAAATGCTTTTATTTGTACGAGCTTTCGAGATACACTGATCTCTTCTTCCGGTGATGTTAACACGGTACTGATACCTCTACATGTATATATATATATATATATATATATATATATATATATATATAGCAGAAAAAAAGGTGTGCTCATCCTCAGAGAGTAAACAACGCTGTGTAGTGCTCTAACACAGACCTGACCATTTGCTGGATAATGTGTATGAAAACATAATTCCAAATCCTTGAAGTGTCCCACGATTAATAACCCTTTAAAGTATCACACCACTTCCATTGCATCAATAAGCTGGAAGAGCAACATCCCTTGCTTGATGAATACTCACACTTGCTTGTGTCCAGTCTCATACATTGAATAGGATATCTGTGGTGTAAAAGGAGCAAATCACTCACTGTTAGATGGGTCTTTTGTGGGTCTTTTCTTCCATGGACGTGTGCTGCCTGTTCTCCAGGATATTCAGAGGTTTGATGAGGAGAGATGGAGCACTACAGGAAAAAACTGCTAGAGAGTTGTGTTCCCAATAAAAAGGTTTAATGGATTAGAGCATAGTACACAAAAAATGAGCCCTGGGGCCCCCACCAACGCGTTTCGAGCTTGCGCTCTTTCTCAAGGTGCACCTTGAGAAAGAGCGCAAGCTCGAAACGCGTTGGTGGGGGCCCCAGGGCTCATTTTTTGTGTACTATGCTCTAATCCATTAAACCTTTTTATTGGGAACACAACTCTCTAGCAGTTTTTTCCTGTAGTGCTCCATCTCTCCTCATCAAACCTCATCCTCAGAGAGGCTGCGGAGAAGTCACGGCATTGGATGTATTTTAACTTTATTTTTTCACGGACATTTATGTGGACTTTTCATTTGATTGTGATTAACTTCTCAATATTTATATATTTGTTATTGATTTAATATTTGACTATTTTTTAATTAAATCGGGCACTATCTTATTTGTTTATATCAGTATATTTTGTCTAATATCTTCAGTTGTTCTAGCACTATATTGTCCTTATCATATACCCTTTCATTGGGTTTGAATTAATATTACAATATTATTTTAATTGGATATATTGAACGAGCGTTTACAGTTCGTTATACTGTATATATATATATATATATATATATATATATATGTATATATATATATATATATATATATATATATATATATATATGTACATCTTCTGTAATAAATAGGACAGCAGCTTGGCCTCGGGCAGTGGAAGACAGTAGAGGGTGGGATTGGGTGTAATTCCTCAGTAGCAGAAAGAAAACCCATAAATCTGCACAGTGATTAAGGCCAGATCCCTGCACCCCCCCTCCTCCCCCCCCAGGTCCCCAGAGATATAAAAGACAGACAATGACACCATGATAAGAATTAGAGAACGCTATTGAATTCCTTTCAAACTGAAATAAAGATCATCTTTGTACAGATTTTGTGTATGTGTATCTGATACACGTACCAGGAAAAAAGTACTTTTTAAATAATGTATCCATGTATTTGGCTTCTTTAGAAATAATCAATAACTCTTAATGTGGCAATTTACTTTTTATTTTACATCCTGTATTCTTAACAGTTTGTGTAAAATTCCTACAGTAGCTGATTATTGTTAGCCTCCCGTTATACCTCTTTGTCTGTACAAAATCTGCCAAGAAAAAGATTTTTCTTTCTATTTTTTTAAACCAGTTACACAGTTACCTAGACAGTTACATAGTCACACAGTTACACAGTTACACAGTTACACAGTTACCTCATTACACAGTTACACAGTTACACAGTTACACAGTTACCTCATTACACAGTTACACAGTTACACAGTTACACAGTTACACAGTCACACAGTTACACAGTTACACAGTTACACAGTTACACAGTCACACAGTTACACAGTTACAGAGTTACACAGTTACAGAGTTACACAGTTACACAGTTACACAGTTACACAGCTAGTTAGACAGTTACACAGTTACCTTGTTACACAGTTAGTTAGACAGTTAGACAGTTACATAGTCACACAGTTAGTTACAGTTACACAGTTACCTCGTCACACAGTTAGTTAGACAGATACATAGTTACATAGTCACACAATTAGTTACACAGTTACACAGCTAGTTAGACAGTTACACAGTTACCTTGTTACACAGTTAGTTAGACAGTTAAACAGTCACACAGTTAGTTATGCAGTTACAGTTACCTCGTTACACACTTAGTTACACAGTTACATAGTCACACAGTTAGTTACACATTTACACAGTTACCTCGTTACACAGTTAGTTAGATAGTTACATAGTCACACAGTTAGTTACACAGTTACACTGTTACCTCGTTACACAACTAGTTAGACAGTTACACAGTTACCTCGATACACAGCTGGTAAGACCGTTACACAGTTACCTCGTTACACAGTTAGTTAGATAGTTACATAGTCACACAGTTAGTTACACAGTTACACAGTTACCTCGTTACACAGTTAGTTACATAGTTACATAGTCACACAGTTAGTTACACAGCTACACAGTTACCTCGCTACACAGTTAGTTAGATAGTTACATAGTCACACAGTTAGTTACACAGTTACACTGTTACCTCGTTACACAACTAGTTAGACAGTTACACAGTTACCTCGATACACAGCTGGTAAGACCGTTACACAGTTACCTCGTTACACAGTTAGTTAGATAGTTACATAGTCACACAGTTAGTTACACAGCTACACAGTTACCTCGCTACACAGTTAGTTAGACAGTTACATAGTTACATAGTCACACAGTTAGTTACACAGCTACAGAGGTACACAGTGACAGAGTTACACAGTAACCTCGTTACACAGTTAGTAAGACAGTTAGATAGTTACACAGTTACCTAGACTGTTACATAGTCACACAGTTACACAGTCACACTGTTACACCATTACATAGTCACACAGTTACACAGTTACACAGTTAGTAGACAGTTACATAGTCACACAGTTACACAGTTAGTAGACAGTTACACAGTTACATAGTTACATAGTTACATAGTTACATAGTTACATAGTTACACAGTTACACCGTTACATAGTCACACAGTTACACAGTTACACAGTTAGTAGACAGTTATATAGTCACACAGTTACACAGTTAGTAGACAGTTACACAGTTACATAGTCACATAGTTACACAGTTAGTAGACAGTTACATAGTCACACAGTTACACAGTTAGTAGACAGTTACATAGTCACATAGTTACACAGTTAGTAGACAGTTACATAGTCACACAGTTACACAGTTACACAGTTACACCGTTACATAGTCACACAGTTACATGGTCACACAGTTACACAGTTACATAGTCACACAGTTACACAGTTACATAGTCACACAGTTACACAGTTACATAGCCACACAGTTACACAGTTAGTAGACAGTTACACCGTTACATAGTCACACATTTACACAGTTAGTAGACAGTTACATAGTCACACAGTTACACAGTTAGTAGACAGTTACACCGTTACATAGTCACACAGTTACATGGTCACACAGTTACATAGTCACACAGTTACATAGTCACACAGTTACACAGTTACATAGTCACACAGTTACACAGTTACATAGTCACACAGTTACAGTTAGTAGACAGTTACATAGTCACATAGTCACATAGTCACACAGTTACACAGTTACATAGTCACACAGTTACACAGTTACACAGTTACATAGTCACACAGTCACACAGTTACACAGTTACACAGTTAGTAGACAGTTACACCGTTACAGTCACACAGTTACAGTTAGTAGACAGTTACATAGTCACATAGTCACATAGTCACACAGTTACACAGTTACATAGTCACACAGTTACACAGTTACATAGTCACACAGTTACACAGTTACACAGTTAGTAGACAGTTACACCGTTACAGTCACACAGTTACAGTTAGTAGACAGTTACATAGTCACATAGTCACATAGTTACACAGTTATTAGACAGTTACATAGTCACACAGTCACACAGTCACACAGTTAGTAGACAGTTACACAGATACATAGTCACACAGTTACACAGTTAGTAGACAGTTACACCGTTGCATAGTCACACAGTTAAACAGTTAGTAGACAGTTACATAGTCACATAGTTACACAGTTAGTAGACAGTTACATAGTCACACAGTTACACAGTTAGTAGACAGTTACATAGTTACATAGTCACACAGTTACACAGTTACTAGACAGTTACACAGTTACAGTTACACAGTTACATAGTTACACTGTTACACCGTTACATAGTCACACAGATACACAATTACACAGTTACACAGTTAGTAGACAGTTACATAGTTACACAGTTACACAGTTACACAGTTACACAGTTACACAGTTTGTAAGTTAGTTACACTGTTACGTAGTCACACAGTTACAATTAGTAGAAAGTTACACAGTTACATAGTTAAACAGTTACACAGTTAGTTAGACAAATACATAGTAGATGAGTCTGAAAAAAGACACGCATCCATCAAGTTCAACCTATGCTAAATTTAGATGACAGATACTTATACTATATTTGTATTTACAGTATTTTGATCCAGAGGAAAGCAAACAAAAAATCCAAGTGACACATCATACAAGTTGCTGTTTTAGCCTTATTTTTAATTGTATGTATGTATGTCTTTATTTATATAGCGCCATTAATGTACATAGCGCTTCACAGCAGTAAAACACGTGACAATCATATAAATAACACATACTACAAATAACAGATCATGGGAATAAGTGCTTCAGGCATAAAAGTAACATTTAGGAAAAGGAGTCCCTGCCCAGAAGAGCTTACAATCTAATTAGTAGGTAGGAAGAACGTACAGATACAGTAGGAGGGAATTCTGGTAAGTGCGTCTGCAAGGGGCTAAGGTTTATGTATCAGGTGTATAGTATCAGCCACAGAGCTACGTATATGCTTTGTTAAGCAACTGTGTCTTAAGGTGGGTATTAAAGGTGGATAGAGAGGGTGCTAGTCGGGTACTGAGGGGAAGGGCATTCCAGAGGTGTGGGGCAGTCAGTGAGAGGTTTAAGGCGGGAGAGGGCTTTGGAACTTCTTCAGAAGTGAGAAACTAAAAATGCCTAATGACTAATTAATGTGAGAATCTAATCCAGTAACCCTCCCATGATATGTTATCTCTGTGATGGGAAACCTTGTGAGAGGCACAGGAAGAATTCAATGGATCATTAAGAGCTTTTGTCTCGCTAATTATTTGAGAACAGGAGTTTCTATCTTTGAAGCACTGTCACTTTAATATGACTGTGTCTTTCACACAAAGGATGCGCAATGTAAATAAGTGTCTTTGTTGGGTCCCTGGATGATACTCGGGCAGCATACTGTAACTGGGGGATAACATTGTTAATAGTGGTTTCATAGTTTAACAAATGTTTAAAAGTGCTGCAAATGTAGGTCTTAAACCTGACACACAAACACACACACACACACACACACACACACACACACACACACACACACACACACACACACACACACACACACACACACACACACACACACACACACACACACACACACACACACACACACACACACACACACACCGGCCTCTCCACAGAACATAGACCTAGAATCAAAGCTAAATCATGTCACAGTAGCACAGGGATTTCAAAGATGCATAAGTCTGGGATAAGCGAGAAAGGGGGGCTCAACTCCAGTCCTCAAGACCCCCCAACAGTTTAGGTTTTAAGGATATCCCTGTTTCAGCACAGGTGGCTGAATCAGTGGCTCAGTTGGAGACCTGACCTGTCGGGGGGTCTTGAGGACTGGAGTTGAGCCCCCCTTTCTTACTGTGTTTAGAGTATAAACCTTGTAAAAACCTTTCTAAAATGAGATTGATAGAGCTTTGATCCCACAGGGTCAGGATTTCTTGACGTGGTGCAGTATCGCTGCTTGTGATAGAATCTTCACCCACGGAATGCAATGTTTGGCACAGGGAAATTATTGTCTCACTTATTACACAGCATATACAAGATATTAAACATTAATAGGATATAGTGTACAGTGTAGCAGCTAGATTATATATTCTTCTGTTTAAAAAAGGCAATCCAAGCGGCACTTTAATGACAAAAAATGTTGTTTTAATATACACAGCCTTTGATTACCTTTATTGAAAACTAATTACCTAAGCTGCCGATCGATTCATTGTCCTGTGATCAATCAGAGAAGATCCTGCTTCCCAGGGATCACTAAGTGTCTGCCCTTCAGTGTCTATTAATCCTCCACTCAGTGTAACTCAGCAGCTACAATGTATTCTTAAATTACTAAGGCAATATTAGGTTTCTAACCTCTCAGGGTCCTTCATCAGGTAGGCAGAAATACAGAAATAAAATATTATATGCAGTGTATGTAAGATGGATATCTGGTTGCAATGGATGGGGAGAGACTGTGGGAAATAAGATAAGGTGGAAACAGGTCGCCTGGTGTGAAAATGACCAGTAGAGACACAAAAGGCTTTTCTCTATTGAAATGCAAAGGCAGCTCAGACAGAGAGAAGACGGGAGGGGGAAGTGCAATGGGACAATACAGTGTATGTGTATAAATAACTATCTATATACAGTATTTATCCAACATAACTTTTTTCTTTTTTTAGTGTTTTTTTAATTGGGTTTACAAGCATTAAATAACAACATTACAATACAGGAAAAACAAACAATAAGAAACACAGAAAAACATACTTTTACACAAAACTATTTTTGGTATTGCTCAAATTACTTATAATTTCAAAATTCAACACATTAACACAAATAATAATAAAGAAAAAACAGATTATAGCGTTTTCAAAGATTAACTTACTTGCTTAAAGAAGTATATGTGTAGCACCGTGGATAATACTATACACAATACATAAAGCTTGGTCCTCTACAGAGGCACTTACCAGAACGCCCTCCTACTGTCTCTATAGGTTATTCCTACCAATTAGATTGTAAGCTCCTCGGAGCAGAGACTCCTCTTCCACAATGCTACATTTATGTCTAAAACACTTATTCCCATGATCTGTTATTTGTATTATTTGTTATTTATATGATTGTCACATGTATCACTGCTGTGAAGCGCTATGTACATTAATGGCGCTATATAAATTCTCCTGACGAAGCTGACAGAGATCAGCGAAACGCGTAGAGCTAAGCCTGCAAGTGAGAGCTGCTGATTCCTGAGCCGAGAGGACCCATTGCTGCATACCCGCCCCTTTCTCCTAGTATCTGGAAGCAGCTGGGACACCGGCGGATGTGACGCAGAACGCCATCCACCGTTGGGGCACCAGCGGGCGAAGCACGGAACAAATGTGATACCACTTACCCTCTATAGCGTCAGTTCATCTTTCAGCTCACCGCATAATTTGATGAGCCTTTATTGAATGTACACCATATTTACTACGACCCACTTACCTGCTGGAATTAGCTATCAGACGGTCTTCTGCAATTACTGTATTTATATCCTACTTCTTGTAAGTAGGTTCTCCGTAAGAGCCAAGATCTATCCGTTTATTCTAAATTGTTATGGCTTTATTGCACTAGATACTTCTCTTTTATGTTTTGGGGTGTTCCGGGCCTATTCTCCCTCCTATCCTTGGACGCATCTGCATGTTACAGGGAATCTGTACCATTCCCTCTGGAGGTTGAGATTTTTTGTTTGAATTCACCTTACACCTAATTTATATATCCTTGATCACTTTCACATATCTATCACTTGTAATTTGTTTTTAAAGCGCCGTTCTAAATCACTTGGGTTCGCTATATAAATAAAGACATACATACATATATACATACATACATACACAGGGTCCCCTGATGAAGTCATCATAGATGACGAAACGCGTAGGGCGTGGTCTGATTGAAGCTGTCATTTGTCCATGAACTTTGGTGCATTTGGAAGTGCGACGCTGGTTCCTGGTCCTCCTTGGGTTTGTTGCCGGCACAAAGATTCTTGAACTGCTGCATACATTGAACACAGAATCGGAAGGACGTCATTTCCGGCCATCCGGTACACGGAAGAGAGACACGGAAGGGAGCCATTACATCGTACCGGACAGCGTTGCTGGCTTATGAGAGCCTATCTCATACCTGCTTATGTTTACAGCACCTTTGTGAGTGGGCATTTGCTCTGATTTTAAGTTCTATAAACCATTGTTATTACGTTAATGCACTAGGTGTGCGCCTTTTTTCTTTTCTCTTTTTTATACATACATACATACATGCATACATACATACATACATTAACATCAAAGCTCTCACCACACAGCCTCCTAACAGAATCTGGCATAAGACTCCCCATTCACTATCTCCCCCATCAACAGTATACTGTCATATTTCCTCAAGGGTAAAATTATCAGTGACACATCGCAATCAGTCTGAGGAGACCCCAAGAGGAATGCTCAAATATCTGTATAATTGAATTCCTATCTTGTTGTGACATCGTATAAAAAATATAACTTTTTAAATGTCTGTTATCAGGGAATAGTGCATATAAACATGCACACACACTCACCCACATATAGACCTACAGTGTGGATATATATATATATATATATATATATATATATATATATATAATATATCTGTGTGTGTATATATATATATAAACAAAAAAGGAGAACGTAAGCGCTCACTCTATATGATCAATTGTTAATAAGTCTACAATGATCAATCTATAATCTATACCCAGTGCAAGGTGTAGGCTGAATGTAGAAACTGAAGGTGCAGACAGGGACTGTAGTGATAATTTAAAAACGTTAGATGATATGAGTCAAACAACAATAAATCCCATAAAAAGAAACCATGAGAATATAACGTAGAGGGCAAGGAATTGGCCAAAGGATTGTCTATTCCCAGTAACCTTGCAAATGAATCGAGAGAACCTTCTGATGCCGTGACTTCTCCGCAGTCTCTCACAGGATGACCACATCCAATTAGGATCTAGAGAAAGGAGAAAAAGAGAGGTGCGTGCCACTTAGCATAATTCTGTTGATCATTTATTCTCAAGGGTAATAATCTTAAAAAAGCACACACACAAGTGTAGCTGGAACAATCAGCATTTAGAGTTAATGCATCTTGTGAGAGATGATACTCAGATAGAAGTTATGCCTCCGCCAAGAATCCTTATTGCACTCCGCAGATTAGTGCAGGAAGCAAAAGTTCTTAATGTAGAACTCCTCCAGGAGAACCTCCAGGAGAACCTCCAGGAGAACCTCCAGGAGAACCTCCAGGAGAACCTCCAGGAGAACCTCCAGGATGCACAAAGGTAAATACTTGCAACACTTGGCAATCGGTAGTCCCGTTTTACCACTGCAATGGTTGAAGTGAGGCAGTGTCTCGATACACGGAATTCTCGTGGTGACGGGATGACGTCATACGTCTCAGCGTGCCGTCCCTACGCGTTTCGTCACTACACGTGACACGTGCAATAAAGATTCCTGGCGGAGGCATAACTTCTATCTGAGTATAATCAATCACGAGATGCATTAACTCTAAATACTGATTGTTCCAGCTTCACTTGTGTGTGTGCTTTTTAAAGATTATTACCCTTGAGAATAAATGATCAACAGAATTATGCTATGTGGCACGCGCCTCTCTTTTTCTCATAGAGAGAGAGAATTTCATGTGTGTATGTACATGTGCCCCCTGCTAAGCGGTATCATCCTGCCCACTCCTCACATGAGGGGAGGGGGAGGGGGAGAGGCAATATCTCAATGCTGTTTGGTAATTGGCTACCATTCTCTTACTGGGGGTATATATTCATTTCCCAGCTGTAGTTTAACACAAGCTAACAATGCTGCTCAGCACTCTGATTGGGATGTCCGCTGCAGCCTGGTCCCTTGGCCTGGCTCTGCCAATACTGGTACGTCTATGGCTGCAAGATTCTTCCCACTCAGATACTGCCCATCGTTCTCCTGTATCTGCTTATGGAGGAAGGCTGATTTGTGCTGACTTTATATTAATGAATTTTATTGTTTTCTTTCTAGGTGACACAAGAGGATACCAGCCGGGGTAAGTACTATTTGGACATCCTGTAATCACACATTATCAGTAGAGCAGCTTCCCTTTGCTGGTGAAAAGCTCAGCTCCAAATCAAATGAACGGGAGCAAAACCTTCTCCAGCTCAGGGGAAGATGTCTTCACAACATATTGATCGTATCTGGTTCTTGTAGGCATATTTACTATGAAAAGAGTTGATTTGTTGTAAGTTCTTTATAGGTAAAATGATAGTGTACAGTACAGAGCTTACAAAATCTCCCAGGTGTGTCCTACAGTATACTCCTAAAGAGACGCCCTGCGAGGTTTGGGAAATCACCCTTTATGGATCTGGGGCTTAGTGCCCATGACTAGCGGTTTGTTAATAACATATGTATGTTTTATAGATGATATATTGTATGGTGTCTATGTTTTATATTCACCTCCCATTTATTTGCAATGCATTGGTAGCCTCGGGCATCAAAGGGGTTAATCATGCAGAGGGGCTGATTCTGTAAGCTCCGTTAGCGCTTCGCGTTGGCTTTCAGGGGGATTTCTGTGCAGATCGCACTGATCAGCGCTAACGGAGCTTACAGAATAAGCCCCATAGAGTTTTGTAACCAGTCCTATTTGCTAACCCTGTGATATCTCCTCCCATAGCGCTAGCGTGGAGAAACGCATTTTATGGCTTAATACTTATTTTATCTCTTGAATTAACTACATCAGGCTGGAGTATGGTCCGGCCGCACAGCTGATCCCATTAAGGTTTGGGGGTGTTTGCGAGGGGTTTGCTGTATTTATAGGACAATTGGGTAGAAGTATTAAGGCAAAAGTGGGACAAAACCAACTGCCCCATACGTAGCAAAGACAAATTCTAATTGATTCTAATGAAACGTTTTCTTTGATACATATTGTGCACAATTTTTTCCCACAAACTGCACCCCTTTTGTCTTTATACATATGCCCTCCTGTTCTAGAAATATACCCACTGCTCATATCTCATATCCTGTTACACTATTTACAAAAAGTATCTACCTGGTATTTTTTTTAATCTCAGTGGTAGAACTTAAATAATACTTTATCTAAAAAACACATTATGTGTAGCTATACCCTATACACTAAGCTATACACCTATATACTTTTACATTATTTTCTGTCTTCCACAAATATCTCCTTTTTTTATTTTGTTTTTTGGGGAGGAGGGGGGAGCATAAAATGATTGCCATTTTAATATGGGGGAATTAATTAATGGTCCCTCCTGTTGTGTAATCAATAAGGGGTTTCATGCAGTTGTTCTCAGCCTTTTTTTAAATTACATTGTTCTCCCCGTGCTAGAAAATATTTGTTCCCCGAATCCCTAATTAAGAAATATTATTGCTACTCGGACTATTGGTAACAAACCTGTGTGACCGATCCCAGGCAGTATAGTGTCCTGGAGGTAGTGGGGGGAACACACGCTTAATAATCCCCGAAACTGCCCCTCAGTGTGTGCAGGCAGCATGAGGGAGTATAGCTGTTACTCACTGCGGGAGCTTCCAAAGTCACGTACCACAATGCCTTGCTGTAATAGATGCAAAGCATTGTGGGGAGAGACTTTGCAAGCCCGTGCTTTAAGTGATAGTCATACCTCTCACGCTAAGGTGCACAGTTTGGGGTCTTACTAAGTGCGCAGTCCCCACACGGGCTCAGGACCCCATTATAAGGCCTGGGATCTGCCATTACAGATTTGTTTTGGGTGAACCCCTTAGAGACACCTCCCAAACCCCTGGGGGTTCCCGATCCCCTTGCTGGGAATCACTGCACGAATGTAACAATATCTCTGTTTTTACTTGTTCAGGTCTCATTTGTGGTTAGCAGAATGCTTCATCGTCACACTGCGTTATTGGCATTATAAAGCATCATTTTGTGTGCGCCAACGTAGGAAACGGAATTTGATGTGTTCTGCAGTGTGTGTGCCAACTTTTTTTCACTACGGAAAAATTACGCTAGGGGCGGAGTTTGGAGGTTGTCGGTGGAGCACGCATGCAAATGATATGTAATATTAATGAACAGAAATGCGACAAAAATGCCAACTTTTTCTTGGTGTAAAAGACAAATGCAAATAGACACAAGTTATTCTTTATGCATCGCCCTTATCATTTGCAAACCTGTGTTAAGTAACATTATGGAACTCCACCTACTCTCACGCAAACCCCCTCCCCACAACGCAAGAACACGCACACGCGGGGGAACATGACACAGACACGTACATGTGTGTGCCTGTAATAAAAAAGCGCCAGTTTCTCAGACTCACCAATATTCCGCCTTTTTTTCCTTCTCAGACAACACATCTTCCGAAGACAACCGGACCATTTTTGAAGTGATAGAAAAGATTAATAGAGGTGAGTGATTGTGAACGGATTTGCACTGACCGCAGGAGCTTATAGAAACACGTAGTGGTGTCGTGTCTGAGATCAAAACAGTCTGAGCCCCGGAAATGATTTTATTTCCTCCTGTTCTATAAATATACCCACTGCTCAGATCATTACAAAAAAAGTATATACCTGTTGTTTTTTTTTGTTTTTTTAAATCTCAGCGGTGGAACTAAATTGATACTTTATCTAAAAACAGCAGTATAGTGTCCTGAGGTTGTGGGGGGAACACACGCTTAATAATCCCCCAAACTGCCCCTCAGTGTGTGTAGGCAGCATGGGGGGGGGGGGGAGGGGGTATAGCTGTCACTCACTGCGGGAGTTTCCAAAGTAACGCCCCACAATGCCTTGCTGTAATGGATGCAAAGCATTGTGGGGAGCGACTTTGGAAGCCCCTGCTTTAAGTGACAGTCATGCCCCTCACGCTAAGGTGTCGTTTGGGGTCTTACTAAGTGCGCAGACCCCACACGGGCTCAGGAACCCATTATAAGGCCTGGGATCCGCCATTACAGATTTGTTTTGGGCGAACCCCTTAGAGACACCTCCCAAACCCCTAGGGGTTCCCGATCCCCTTGCTGGGAATCACTGCACGAATGTAACAATATCTCTGTTTTTACTTGTTCAGGTCTCATTTGTGGCTAGCAGAATGCTTCCTCGTAACAGCGCGTTATTGGCATTATAAAGCATCATTTTGTGCGCCAACATAGGAAACGGAATTTGATGTGTTCTGCAGTGTGCGCGCCAACGTTTTTTCACTACAGAAAAATTACGCCAGGGGCGGAGTTTGGTTGTCGGTGGAGCACACATGCAAACGATATGTAATAATCAATAACAGAAATGAGACACAAATGCGTCAAAATTGTCCGCCAACTTTTTCTTGGTGTAAAAGACAAATGCAAATAGACACAAGTTATTCTTTATGCATCGTCCTTATCATTTGCAAACCTGTGTTAAGTAACATTATCGAACTCCACCTACTCCCACGCAAACCCCCTCCCCACAACGCAAGAACACGCACACGCGGGGGAATACGACACAGACACGTTCATGTGCGTTCCTGTAATAAAAAAGCGCCAGTTTCTCAGACTCACCAATATTCCGCCTTTTTTTCCTTCTCAGACAACACATCTTCCGAAGACAACCGGACCATTTTTGAAGTGATAGAAAAGATTAATAGAGGTGAGTGATTGTGAACGGATTTGCACTGACCGCAGGAGCTTATAGAAACACGTAGTGGTGTCGTGTCTGAGATCAAAACAGATGTAAGGTCGGGTGTTGAAAAGTATATTTGTTTTCATCAGCATAGAGGTGATATTTAAACCCAAAAGATTTTATTAGGTCACCTAGAGAGAGTGTGTACAGAGAAAAGATAAGAGGTCCCACCCTGGGATACCCCCACAGAGAGATCAATAGAGGAGGAGGAGGTGTTAGCAGAAGAGACACTGAAAGTACGATGGGAGAGGTAGGATGAGATCCAGGATAGAGCTTTGTTCCGAATACCAAGAGTATGGAGAATATGAAGGAGAAGAGGGTGGTCCACGGTGTCAAATGCTGCAGAGAGGTCAAGTAATATGAGCAGAGTGTAATGACCTCTGTCTTTGGCAGCATGGAGGTCGTCAGATATTTTAGTGAGGGCTGTTCCGTGGAGTGAGCAGTGTGGAAACCAGATTGTAGAGGGTCTAGGAGAGAATAGGTGTTGAGAAAATGGAGCAAGCGAGAGAATACAAGACGTTCAAGGAGTTTAGAGACAAAAGGCAGGAGGGAGACAGGTCGATACTCTGTGTCTCAGTTTATATACAGTGTGTGCATATGTAGGTATGAGGTATGAACAAATGACTGCATGTATGTATGAATGTATTTATGTATGCATGAGTGACTATATGTACTCTGTATGAGTGTATATATGTATGAGTGTATGTTCATATTTATGAGTGACTGCATGTATGAGTGTATGTATACATGAGTGACTGCATATATCAGCATAGGAATATGTAAGTATGTATGAGTGAGTGTATGGGTTTATGAATACATGAGTGAGAGTGTGGGTGTATGGGTGTATGAATACATGAGTGAGAGTGTATGGGTGTATGAATACATGAGTGAGAGTGTGGGTGTATGGGTGTATGAATACATGAGTGAGAGTGTATGGGTGTATGAATACATGAGTGAGAGTGTATGGGTGTATGAATACATGAGTGAGAGTGTATGGGTGTATGAATACATGAGTGAGAGTGTATGGGTGTATGAATACATGAGTGAGAGTGTATGGGTGTATGAATACATGAGTGATAGTGAATGAAGACGAGTGCATGACCTATTGTATTTCTGCCCATTATGATGTTACCGTCGGTCTCTACAATCTATTGATGCCCCATTTTGACACTGATGCTCATTCCTCTGAATGCACGTCACTGTACCCCCGAGAAATTACACCGTGCTTAAAACGGGTAAAGCAAAAAAGTAGTTGTACTGTGTGTGATGTGACTGATTGTCCTTCTTCCCAGGTATCCCCAAGCTTCTGGTGGAAGGTGACATTGCTGTGCAGATTTCCCGTAATGCCCAGAAGTGTGGCGGATGCAGATGGCCCAAATCCAGAAGTGGAATAGTTAATGTTCCCTATGTTATCTCCTCTCAGTACAGTAAGTTCCTCTCATTACTTACCTGTCCCTGTAGATGTTTAATGTAGATACCTGGCACTCAGCTTTGTTCCTTCTGTCCCCAGCTAATAATCAGAGAGCTGTGTTTGCTGCAGCCATGCAGGAGTTTGCAACCATGACCTGTGTGCACTTTGTGAGCCGCACAGAAGAGAAAGACTACCTCAGCATAGAGCCTAAAGATGGGTAAGTCCTGATTCCTCAGCGGCACATCCAGGGTGACTTGCAGCTTCCAGTGTAACTCTATACTATTGCTCATGGATTCTTTACTTCAACCTGGCAAAGAATTGCAGACCCATCTTACAGTGAATGGTTAACAAACCTTCTTTAGCATAATATTAGGGACATGGGACAAATGAGAATGAAATGAGTCTGGAGGTAAAACATTCCCACCGACTTGTCCCAACTATGATCTTACGCTGTCCTACTCCCTACTCCATACGTGTCCGTACGCTGCACCTGCGCATAGTGAAGAATCTGAATATCACACTGGTGTCAACTCCTTTATTTTTACAACGATTCTATGTTTCATTTGCAGCTGTTTAATACAGTGCTTTGTGTTTCCCCATTTAGCTGCTGGTCTGATGTTGGAAGAACTGGGGGCAAGCAGACTGTGAGTCTAGGCCCACCCGGCTGCGTTCAGTATGGGTTCGCTCAACATGAATTGACTCACTCTCTGGGCTTCTACCACGAGCACACCAGGAGAGACAGGGATAACTACATTGACATCATGTGGCAGAACATCTCTCCAGGTGAGCAGCATGAACCACTACACACAGATCATAAAACCCAGGGGGGCAGCCTGCTCATCAGAAGCTGAGGGTGCATTGAATTCATGGGACTGTCTGCAGTGGAGATGATTGATGGGCAAAGCCTAAGATCTTGGCTGCGTTGCCCGCACTTCTCATCATTCATCTGTAAAACTGGTATAACAGGAACGCTGCTTGTGGTCAACAAGCTCAATATGGAGTGAACATTAATTAATGCCATTATTTTGTAATTAAAATCAGTGCACTGTCTCATTACAGAAGACAAAATCTATTTTAAAATAAATGAAGGAAATACCATGAACCTTCCGTATGATTACATCTCAGTGATGCATTATGGCAGGTAAGTAGGGGTCTGGCCCATTACAGGAGCATGGACAGTTCTGTCTGCGAGAAGAAATCTTGAAATTGTTCAAGTACAACTAACAATGTCTCTTCCTGCAGGCATGCTTATAGCAAAACATTTGACAAACCTTCAATAGTGCCCATACCTGACCCCGATGTGCGTATTGGACAGAGATATGGACTCAGTTCTTTGGATGTGAAGAAGATTAATACCTTATATGACTGCAGTAAGAGCTTTCCTGACACTTGTATAGAATGTTCATCACCCTGCGAAGCCTCTGGCGACCAGGACAATCTGCATAATCTGCCCTGCACTGCTGTGGTTAAAGTGTCTGAATCTTTCCTATTTCACTTGCACTCAAGCAGAATTTGCATCATTTATTATAGCAAATAAAAATACTCCTTGTGGGAACATTCACATGTCTCAGACAGGCCTACAACCTTTGCTATTCCACATTATCTCCTAGCATATAATGCTTCCACTGCAGCAAGGGATTCTTGGTAATTGATGCAAATGAGCACACAGTGGCACCTTTTGCTAACATTTTTTTCTGCAGCTGACTAAATTTAAATGCTGATTTGTATTTCATTTTCTGTGAACCTGGCTTTTTGCTTTTCTTCCCAATAAATAATTTATATTAGGTTAATATAATTGTCTCACTAAAAATCCAAGCTCTGCTTACTAACTCTATAGACTTCCATTCCTTCAGATCTGTGTAGAGTGAAACTCCTTGATTCAGAAGGGACCTTCTCTGCTAATGTGGCTTCCCTGGGCCAGGATGGAGGCAGCTGCCTTTGGTTGGTCCAAGTCCCTGCGTCTAAGGTGAATAGAAAGCACACACCGGCTCTATAAGGACAGTTGGCTTCACCGCCAGTAACACAATTCTAGAAAGAAAGGATGTGTAAATCCATCCAGGGGAAGGTAACAGTCAAATATTGGATTGTTAGCAGTTATTGATACAGCCTAAATGGGCAGAAACTTGTACTGTACTTTATTTTAAAACGTATAATTCAGATGTGCTACACTGTAACTTGTGTATGTCATGGCAGCCCTAACAATGATAACCTGGCTTGAAACTTGCCTATTCGAATGTATCCCTTGTATTTTTAATCTCATACAGTACCTAGTATAGCACAAACAGGCAAAAAAATATATTGAGTCAAATTCCCCAAGATGCTTATTGAAAACCTAAAAATGGGCATTTAATCACACAGTGCATCTCCATATCTAGTTAAACGGAAGCTGTCTCGTGCACCCCAAAACTGGAACAACCTACCAGAGACTCTCACAGCCGCCACCAGTTTAAGTTCTTTCAATACTAAGGCTGTCTCACATTTTAATCTGGTCTGTAACTGTTTCACACGCCTATAATATATATTATCTCTAACTGTGCATGCAATGTCTTGTATATAATGTATAACCCTACTCACTTATGTAACTGTATTTGTAACCATGTACTATTTGTCTTAACTCTGTGCCCAGGACATACTTGAAAACGAGAGGTAACTCTCAGTGTATTACTTCCTGGTAACACATTTTATAAATAAATAAATCTGGTTCTCGTCTTTTCATCCAGGCACCAAATTGAGGAATCTATTATCAGATTCAATAAAGGACAAATAAAACCAGATTTAAAAGCTCTGAAGAATGGGGTATCACTATGGCCCAGTTACACAGCATTGTGTTACCCGTACATGTGGAAGTATATATAGATCTATAGTCGGATTTGTCCCTGGAGATCACATTAACAGCTCTCCTCGCCTTGTGCTCTTCCACCACCAGGTCAACCTGCAGCTCAGTGCTTTCAATGTTCCCTCTTCTTCTGGTGACTGTGCTGACAGCTACATTAAAGTATATGATGGAGACAGTAAAGCAGCAAAAGTCCTTCTGGGTAAGACCTGTGGGAACCAAGCAATCCCACCTCTGATTTCATCTGGAACGAAGATGCTGGTGGAGTTTGTGAGCAGTGAGCCAGCTCATCGGAGCCCATTTCGTGCCTCCTACAGTATAAAATGGGTAGGTCTCCCTTTCTCTTACTGGAATTCAGCTGCTTCAGCTCTGCTTGTAGGGACTCCCTAGCATGGTTAAAGTGTACTTGGATCACTGGAGGAGTTGGGTTATTCTTTTAGTAAATGCGGGAAGCTAAGTATCAACAGTAAGGCAACTTCTTGTAGTCTAATCTGTAAAAAACAAAATTTCCTGCTTAGTGAACAAACAATCATAAAGTCCCCAGCGCTAAAGTCCAAGATACCGTGATCTTGTAAGGCAGTCTCTGGTCTTTAAGATGGTAGTTGGTCTTTGGTATAGATGCTCCAGATGGGATAGTGTCCTTGATGTAGATGGATACACCGTATAAAAAACGCCAATAAGTTCAGTTGAGAGGATCTGTACTGGCTCCCCTTCTCCTCCGCTCCTCACACGAACCCCACGTGGAGACTGCTTACTGGAGGCGACCTCAATCCTCAATGGCGTCAGGGATGATCTCGTTACGGCACCCCCACCGTGATCTTGTAAGGCAGTCTCTGGTCTTTAAGATGGTAGTTGGTCTTTGGTATAGATGCTCCAGATGGGATAGTGTCCTTGATGTAGATGGATACACCGTCAAATGCCTGGGAGCTCTGCACACACACGCTTCTCAATGGAAGGAGAAGCAGCAGTCTAATTGCACAAGCAGGTGATTCTTGATTGTAGGTTCCTACAATCAAGAATCACCTGCTTGTGCAATTAGACTGCTGCTTCTCCTTCCATTGAGAAGCGTGTGTGTGCAGAGCTCCCAGGCATTTGACGGTGTATCCATCTACATCAAGGACACTATCCCATCTGGAGCATCTATACCAAAGACCAACTACCATCTTAAAGACCAGAGACTGCCTTACAAGATCACGGTATCTTGGACTTTAGCGCTGGGGACTTTATTATTGTTTGTTCACTGTTTATTATCAGGTTTGGAATAACCTGTCTTTATTGTCGCCTAGCTGCTTAATTCACAGCACTTTGTTATTCATTTATGTTGCATTAGCAGTTTATATTGTTTCAGCACATTATTGTTTTAGCACAGCACTGTTAGCACCAATTATTTTAGTGTAGGTTAGCGCTTTTGGAGGGGTTATCTTTTTTGTTTTGTCCATTTCCTGCTTAGTGTCTGACTTGTGTCCATTTTAATGATTTATTGCCTAGTTCCCATAACCAGCGTAGCTAGCACATGATCTGGGCTCTTAGAGCAGTTACAGCCAAGAAAGTCTTCTTCTGTTTATGGCTTTATACGCATTGTGAGACCCAGGAAGCGTGCGTTGTTACTCTGCCCCTGCAATGTGTTCATCCCTTGCTACCTGCATTGCAGGCTCCACTGGCAACAATTGGGTTAATATTAAGTCCCATATCCAGTCTTGAATGTCTCATTCTCATTCTTGCCCACCCGCTTTATCAGTGATTCCAAATACTGAAGAGATTAATATGATTGTTTAATAAATGCTTCTCATTGAATTTTTGCAGTGACCTCCCACTGATCTGGAAGATGAAGAAAGAAGATTAACGAGAGAACTGTTTGTAAATATTCTTTCGGAGGGAGCGTCACTTTTCTTTATAATAACGTGTTTTGTGTTATAACGAATGGGCCATGACCTGGAAATAATTCGATGTGATGTTCCCTGCAAAATGGGGCCAAGATAGCATGTGTCTGTCTCTGGATTATTGCTAATCGGGATGACTGTTATATTTTGGGCCCATGTTGCAGTGAAGTACCATTTTTAAAGCTGTAAATATGGAGTGACTTTAATGACCCCGTGATGGGGGGTCAGTGTAAGGAAGGTCACGCGCGCAGCTTCCTTACGCTGCATTGATTGCACACCCTGGGGGGGTGTTACCGTGCGGGAGATGCGTTGTGGGATACTTTGTGGCCTGGGACTTTGTATAAATTGCCCCCAAATCTCACACTGATGCGTGCTGTCACTCTGAGTTGTGACTTCGGGATTTGTTGTCCTTGACAAGTGTTAAAGTGACACAAACTTGCCATGTTAATGAGGTGCACAATATGTAACAAGACAATGCGATTTCTTTGTACGATTGGGATTGTTTTAACTTGGTGCTAAGTGCCAGTGATGGCTAATTGTAATAATGTAAGCGTTACTATGTTCTGTTGTAATACTAAAACCATGTACAGAGGGATTTATTGGTGCAATAAAACCAGACTTGTACATCAGACACTTGTCCTTCCTCCTTCTGCTGATATTCACTGACTAAACCTGCTCACAATAAAGCCAAATCAAGATTAGTTAGTGTGCAGTATGGCAACCAAGGGGTTAAAACCTGCTTGTTAAATGCCTTTTCAGTTCTGCTTTGCATGAGGGTCTGTGCCCTCAAATTACACTTTTTTAGCTTAATTGATAATCAAACAATTGACAATTAAGGAGGAACGATGTCTTCTCACGACATCAGTTTTACAGCCAACGTTCTCTGGTTTATACAATTCCCTGTAGGGTGGAGCATCGTATTGCAGGGATACTGAGACTACATTATTTCACTTGGTGAAATCCTACGTATATGGTTAAGTGAACCATGGTCTGTCATTGGAAAGTAGAAATGTGCAGAATTCTGCAATGACGAGTAGCAAGTTATTCATTTTACTCTCAGGGTTAGAAAGGGGTCTATTTCATTTAATATAGCTACGATTGGGAGATCCTGACAAATATGTTGGTATGATTATAATTTGGTGATTATTGGGAGAGGTATTTTGAATTAAAAATCCCCCACCCCTCATTCCAGATATCTAGTCATAAGTGTCTCTGGACAAGGGTAAGTGACAAACAGCTGATAGGTCTCACCCTTACAGACGTGTTTCTCGCAGGTCAAATAATGATATAAGAACTGATGCTAGAGTCACACACAAATGAGGTTTCTCTTGTACGAATCTCATATTTCCTGCCCATTATCACCTGGGGAAAATCAGACTACAAGACAGCAGCAGTGTCTGTTCACAAGAGCTCAGTTAGTAAGGTACGGGTCTGTTTTATTCCTGTTCTATGTCTCACTCCATGTGCTGTATGTTTCTAATCTTTTTTATTTTTCCCCAAGCACTAATGTTTTTGTTATATTAAATCTATAACTGAACACGTGCTGTTTTGCTCTCTAATTGATCTATTTACTTTTGAAGGGATTTCCTTCATTTTCGTACACATTTTTGTTCATTTGGATCCTCTTCTGGTGCACCACGGTGTAAATTTATTCTGGTGGTGGAAGTGTAATTGGGGTGTAGTCTGATGGTTTTAGGGGCTTTGAGGGATTATTTATAGTATCCTGCTGGGAGGTGAGATGGAAAACTGGATGGCCAGCTGTCTACCCCTCTCACTCACACGCGTGTACGTGACATGTGCATTATATGATGTAGGCTCTGTCCAAATGGGCAGCATGAGTAGTTTGAGGTTACAGATGTCAGGGCTGGGGTTAGAATCTTCATGATACCATCGATGAAATTCTAGGCTACAGAGATTTCCAAACCTCACAGATTTCAACTTCAAATGTACACTTTAATTTAATCTATGACGAGCTCACGTGGGTTCCCTAAAACATAACGTAAACAACAATTAATCTATTTGAAATAAAAAGGGAAATATGGAGATATATATATGTAGCCATGTTTAAAAATGGTATACAGTTCTCTCTCATGCTGGCAGTAAACCTGGTAAGTATACAGGATTGCCAGCATCAATCATGGAGGTTTGCCCTCACACCCTGGTGAGGTGTCATACGTACACCAGGGGAGTGGTAACATACTCTATGTCCACTGTTAGTGACACAGGAGGTGTGGCTATTCCCTAAGTTATATAAGACAATGCCCAAAAGTGAGTTGTCAATTAGCAGTTGAAGAGTTTGGTTCTATAGTAAGCAGTAAGATGGATCAAGGTCTGCAGCAGTAAGGCTGGCAGGCACAGAGAGAGTGTCTACACTGTGTCCAGGGACCTGGCACAGGTGGTGATCTCCCTGAGGGGAGAGGTGACCCCACTCCATTAGGAGGATGAGACCTTTTGAAGGGAAGAGCAGACTAATCATGAGCGGCTGAGTACTACCACTGTGAGGGGCAGTTGCTTACCCTGACAATAAAGATGCCCTTATTCACCAAAACCCTCATGTGTGAGTGTGGAGTTACTCAACAGAGGAAGACACCCAGAAGGAGTTCCTCATCAGGTCCATCTCCCTGCGGACGCAGAGATCCTGATGAGGTGGAGGCGCTGCACTGTATGTAGGTAGGACTCACAGCACACTACCTCGGCGCCTGTCTTGCTGATATCCCCATAACAACATCATGCGGGAGACTCAGGAGTCCTGTAGCCAACAGGTGCACCACCAGACACATCCATGTAATGGGGACCGGTTAGACCACAGGGGCCAATCTGAGATTGGGTGGGTCAAGGAGGGTCCAGAAAAACTATTACATATATGTCAGTTATATTCATTTTTCAATACTGATTCCAAGAGAAAAAGAGAAGATCATTTCCTTGTTCCAGTAGATCATTAAGAAAACGTGGTCCTCCTCGGGTCTGGAAAGTCATAAATTGGCACCATCCTAGAAATCAAAATAATGAAGAATACTACACTGGTTGAAAATGTGCGCCTTAGTTATTTTTAAAATAATTGCATTTTTATTGTATTGGTTTGTAGTCACTGAGACATTAGATGAATCAAATAGGACATGACATTTTTCTCAGGCTCATCGCATATACTTTAATACATAAACAAATTCATGTTAATCTTGTTACATTAACGGAAAACAATGTTTCAGACGACCTTTGTCATTGGGATGCAATCTTTTGTGTTTAAATATGTCTCAAATTTTTATTTTCTCAGAAACGCAAAAATATATTTAAAAATATATATTGATTTATCTTATATATAAGAGCAAGGACACGGCCATTTAAGATGATGCAACAAAAGATAAATATTTGTTTTCTCAAATATAGAGGTGATCCCCTATATATCACATACTGTAAACCATCGCATAGAGGTGATCCCCTATATATCACATACTGTAAACCATCGCATGGAGGAACGGTCAGGCCCTCCCATGATCAAAGTGAGCTATCACTACAGATGCCTGCGAAACATGTGCACAAGGCAAACAAGGCATGCAAAAGCACAATATTACTCTGACAATCTCCACCAAAACACATCAAACCCAGCTAACTTCTGGAAGGTTATCAACAATATATTCCAGCCTCCTAACCATCAACAACCAAGTAATATCACTAAGGGGGATATTACTCTGACAAACCCCACTGACATTGCAAATGCATTCAATGATTACTTTGTGGGGTGTGCCACTAACTTATTAGCGAAACGCAGCCCAAACCACAAACCTGAATCTCATCCAGGGAGTACCCCTATAGTCCCACCCCCTCCCAACACTGCCCACAATTTTAATTTGGCCCAGTATCTGAAGAGGAGATTATACAAGCGCTCCTCAAACTAAAACTAAGCAGCCAATGTGGACCCGACTTACTACAATCTAGGTTCCTACAACTTGGTGCCCCAGCCATTGCCAAACCAATTGCGTCCATAGTCAACTCTACTGCACCGACACACTTTATTCGAGCAAATACCCAGTATGTACCTGGCAGATACCTGGAATGCGCCACTCCTCACCTCTAACAAGCCCCGTTGCATTTGCCTTCCCAGCCTGGGTTCATGCCTGGCTGATGGGCGGCTGATCTGTTAAATGATAATGATTAGGATTTAATAGGCTGCAATGCTTCGCGTGTCTACCAGATGGCATAAATTCATGAATTGTAATGCAGTATATATATATATAATGTGCAGTATTGCAGCCAGCGGGAATAAAATGCTTCAATCCCTGCTTGGAAAATAACTCAATGCACTCGGGCAGAAAACAGTCACAAACCTCAATACACCCGGGTATACCCGAATTCGTGGGACTAGCCAAGCTCGAATAAAGTGTGTCGCCAGTGTATCCTGTCTGCAGGCCATATCCCTAAGACCTGGAAAACTGCCAGAGTTGTCCCAATCTTCAAAAGTGGGGACAAAAACACTGTCTCAAACTACAGGCCAATCTCACTTCTCCCAATTCTATCCAAGTCATGGAAAAATGTGTCCACTCCCAATTAAGCGATTTCTAACTACCCTGCTAAAAGTTTGCAATGAGACCCAGTGTGGGATGGAACGGGGACAACTCACTGGTGCAGTATTCCTAGATTTTGCAAAGGCTTTTGACACAGTTGATCATGCTATCCTGCTTAACAAATTCCAGAGCTCTGGAATAGAGAAGCATGCTTTAAACTGGTTTCAGTCCTACCTATCAGGAAGATCCCAACATGTGTCCATCTCAGGCTCTAACTCCAACCCCCTGGATATCACCTGTGGTGTCCCGCAAGGCTCTGTTCTGGGACCCCTACTCTTCTCAGTGTTCATTAATGATCTTCCCACAGCTTGTAAGGAAGCCTCAATACACATGTATGCAGATGACACAATCCTATATGCACACAGCCATAGCCTCTCTGACCTTCAACACATACTCCAGTCTGACTTTTTGGGACTCGAAAACTGGATTTCCCAAAACAAACTGTTTTTAAACACTGACAAGACTGTAACAATGGTATTTGGGACCAAGACTAAATTTGTAAAGCTTCCAGTGACTGAGCTCCTGATTAGAGCCAACGCTAATACCACCCTAACACCTGTCACTAGTTTTAAATACCTGGGCTTATGGTTTGACTCCCACTTAACATTCGGGATGTACATTGATACCCTAACAACCAAGACCTATGCCAAACTAGGGGTACTTTACAGGAACAAATCCTCCCTAAGAATCCTGGTCAGAAAGCGTATCGCACAGCAGATGCTAATGCCAATTATTGACTATGGAGACATAGTATATGGCTCGGCACCTCAAACCCACCTTAGCAAACTTGACACCCTCTACAATTCAATTTGTCGTTTTGTTCTCCAATGCAACTACAACACACATCACTGCGAAATGCTCAAAGAACTAGATTTGTCAACACTAGAGTCTAGGCGCAAAGTTCACCTTTCCTGTCTTGCCTTTAAATTCTTCATGGGCAAGCTACCCAGCTACCTGAACAAGCTCCTCACCCCTACCACTTGCAGCACTTATCACCTGAGATCAGACTCCAAAAGACTGTTCATGGTCCCAAGGCTCAACAAAGTATCCAGACGTTCCTCCTTCTCCTTCCGTGCACCCCAAAACTGGAACAACCTACCAGAGACTCTGACATCCACCACCAGTTTAAGTTCTTTCAAATCTAAGGCTGTCTCACATTTTAACCTGGTCTGTAACTGTTTCATACGCTCATAATATATATTTTCTTTAACTGTGCACACAATGTCTTGTATATAATGTATACCCTGTTCATTTATGTAACTGTACTTGTAACCATGTATTATTTGTTTTACTCTGTGCCCAGGACATACTTGAAAACGAGAGGTAACTCTCAATGTATTACTTCCTGGTAAAATAATTTATAAATAAATAAATATGTTCCATTGGTTACATCAGGGGGGCTGAACTCTAGTCCTCAACCCCACCCCCGAACAGGTCAGGTTTTCAGGATATCCCAGCTTCAGCACACGTGGCTCAATCAGTGCCTGCTTCAGCACACGTGGCTAAATAAGTCCCTGCTTCAGCACAGGTGGCTCAATTGTGCCACCTGTGCTGAAGCTAGGAAATCCTGAAAACCTGACATTTTTTTTTGGGGGGGGGGGGGATTGGAGTTGAGTTAAATGTAGGTGCTTGTAGAAATGGCCGAATCCACCCAAATCCTTTTCCTGCATTTTCTCGCATTTCCCCCCCAACATCCGCAAACGGATTTGGTCAGTTTTAATCCCCGCAGATGAATCAAAAACCGCCATTGGATACAGACAAAATCCGTCCGAGGGTTGCGGAATCCGCGGAGTTTATTGGTAATACTAGTAACAAAATCCACAAAACACGGATCGACCCTTTTTTGAGATTGATCAGCAGAAATCCACGGAACATAGGAACCGTTCGATCCGCTGCGGATCCAATATCCGCCCCAAAAACTCACCCGTCTCTAGAGGCTTACACCATTTTTATACGAATCAGACAAGTTTAATATTTTAGTTTCTTATTTTAAATATCGCCATAGTAACCAAATGCTGTGGAGTATTTATCCAATTCCCATCATTTATTAGAATGTATCTGATGTACATGTGGGATTCTGCCAGCCAGAGTCTCCCTCACATATACAGTATAGAGTTTAACTAATGACAGAAGCTTCATGTGAGTAGATCCGGAGAAAACAGGAACCAACTTATTTTTACAAAAGCAGCAAATGAATGAAATGTAACTTCCACACGGGTGGAATTCATCTTTCTAAGGACACCGCATTGATAAATTGCTGTAATGTTATTCCCACCAGGGGGGATTGTCCCTCTAATATCAGTCCCGTATAATGCACCTAATTGGCTGTAGCCCTCTTTCCCCGTGACTAAAGAGATGCTGTGTGCTGATTACCTGTCAGGTGTATAGGAGGCCTGATCCTCCCCCCCCCTGGGAGCCTGGGGTGATCATGTTCTTTGGTATGCAGCGTCTCTAGGATAACCTCTTGGTTCTTTGGTATGCAGCGTCTCTAGGATAACCTCTCACATGAACCCTCCAGTAACAGATAATAACACACACACTGTATGACTAACTTATATTTGCTGGCATATAACTGATATCGTTGGTAATAACAAGGCCATACAAGGGCGCACCCACACAATACCCCCACAGTGTAAGCCCACCACCTGTGAGGTTCCCCCAAAGCAATGAGGTGCCCTGGGCACCGAACCACCCGATGTCCACAACAGCAACCCCACCCCAAAGTGTGTGGCAGCGCTACCCACAGTGTGTATGGCCGTTGGTGCACTTTGTGACGATACCTTCCTGGTCTTAGTCTAGACCAGGCCGTCTTAGCTGAGGGTTCGCCGAGCTGCAACGTGTCCCACGCCACGCGCAGGCTTCCGGTCCACCTCTGAGGGGGCTCCCGTGGAAGTGTGTCCCTTTTAATAGTCCCTGGCAATGTAGAAGCCTGGGCCTGGTCCCAGACCACAGGCTGCCGTCACCGCGTCGTGTCTGTCACCGCCGTGCAGTGTCTCACTGCAGCAGCTACGGGGAAAGGGTCCCTAGCTATGAGAATTACCTGCAGCAGCCGTAACCTAGTGTGAACCGGGCCTGGCTGAGGCCAATAGGGGGAGATCTTGCCTAGTCTCAGGGCCACTGGCACCTGAGACACTACCTGCCTCCTTGGCGTACTGCTCCCAAATGGCGTGGTGCTCTTAGCGTGCCAAATGTATCTGTTGGTGCTCCCGAGAATCCTACAGCCCTATTGGCTCTGCTGGTCCATGTGTTGTGCAGCCCTGCTGGGAATTGTAGTCCCTTGCAGAGTCTATTTCAAGATGGCCAGCACAACTTGCTAGCCTTCTGCGTATGCGCTGAATCTCGCGCATACCCACTGACACCCAGAATGGCCACCGCAACTGTCGGGGCTCTCAGCTTATGCGCCGGTTTCTATCGCGCATGCATGATCATCTAAGAAGGCGGCGCTCTGCAAGCGGTAACACCGCGGAGCTCCGGTGATGTGCTCACCACCCCCTCACCCAGCCCAGTCCGCCCGCAGTCTCGGCGGCACTCGGGCAGCTCCGTAGCCGCCCCCCTCCTCGGAGCAGAGGTAAAGGGGGGAAAAGGCTACCTAGAGATGTGTGAACCTTTCTCCCAAACATGCGAGAGAAGCAAACCCAAAGTACAGGATTATTGACAATTGATGTTCAACTGAACATTTTGGGCTAAAAAACGTTCTACCAAAGTGTTTTGGAAATTATAGAACTTTTTTTTGAAGGTTCGACAGACACATAAAAGCAAAGAGGAATTGAGGAAACGCCGTCGCAGATGCTCAGCACCGCGGTAAATCCAAGGTCATAATGTCAGGTTATCACCATCAGTGTCGGAGGTTACGCTGCTGCCAGAATCACTCTACTCTTTCCTAAACGTGTCCCAGCGTCTCCCCTGCTGAAGGGCCACGCAGGAAGGACTTCACAGCAATGTCGCCCGGCTTTTAGGAAGAACTGGAGGTGAAGACTTGACAAGGAATATTGAGATTGAAATGACAAAATAAAACTAATTTCTAAAGGGAAAAAAAACATTGTGACTTTAATGGCGCAATGACAATCACTTCACGGAAAACTTGGTTTTCAGTAATGTCATTAAGGGGGTTCCTCCCTTCATTAACAATAGATGGCACCTAAAGGGTATTGAATAACACCCCTTTGTTTAACAAATGAGGAGTACCCCTACTTTTTTTTAAATTTACAAACCAAGAGTATCACTTCCTTTTTAATTTGTACCGTGTCTTTGACTGAGCCACTGAGTGAGCCACCTGTGCTGAAGCAGGGATATCCTGAAAACCTGACCTGTCAGGGGGTCTTGAGGACTGGAGTTGAGCCCCCCTTTCTTACTGTGTTTAGAGTATAAACCTTGTATAAACCTTTCTAAAATGAGATTGATAGAGCTTTGATCCCACAGGGTTAGGATTTCTTGACGTGGTGCAGTATCGCTGCTTGTGATAGAATCTTCACCCACGGAATGCAATGTTTGGCACAGGGAAATTATTGTCTCACTTATTACACAGCATATACAAGATATTAAACATTAATAGGATATAGTGTACAGTGTAGCAGCTAGATTATATATTCTTCTGTTTAAAAAAGGCAATCCAAGCGGCACTTTAATGACAAAAAATGTTGTTTTAATATACACAGCCTTTAATTACCTTTATTGAAAACTAATTACCTAAGCTGCCGATCGATTCATAGTCCTGTGATCAATCAGAGAAGATCCTGCTTCCCAGGGATCACTAAGTGGCTGCCTTTCAGTGTCTATAAATCCTCCACTCAGTGTAACTCAGCAGCTACAATGTATTCTTAAATTACTAAGGCAACATTAGCTTTCTAACCTCTCAGGGTCCTTCATCAGGTATGGAAGAAATAAAATATTATATGCAGTGTATGTAAGAGGGATATCTGGTTGCAATGGATGGGGAGAGACTGTGGGAAATATTTTCTCGTTATGCACCATCCAGACTCTTGCGTTCTTCTCAAGGATGTCTTCTTTCGACCCCCTTTGTATCTAAAGTCCTCTCCCGCCTTAAACCTTTCTCACTGACTGCCCCGCACCTCTGGAATGCCCTTCCCACCCTCTCTATCCACCTTTAAGACCCAACTTAAGACACACTTGCTTAAAGAAGCATACGAATAGCACTGTGAATATTCTGAACACATGATACATAAAGCTTGGCCCCCTGCAGACGCACTTACCAGAGCTCCCTCCTACTGTCTCTGTACGTTCTCCCTACCTACCAATTAGACTGTAAGCTCCTCGCGGCAGGGACTCCTCTTCCTTAATGTTACTTTTATGTCTAAAGCACTTACTGTATTCCCATGATCTGTTATTTATATTATCTGTTATTTATTTGATTACCACGTATATTACTACTGTGACGCGCTATGTACATTAATGGCGCTATATAAATAAAGACATACAATACAATAAGATAAAGTGGAAACAGGTCGCCTGGTGTGAAAATGACCAGTAGAGACACAAAAGGCTTTTCTCTATTGAAATGCAAAGGCAGCTCAGACAGAGAGAAGACGGAAGGGGGGGAGTGCAATGGGACAATACAGTGTATGTGTATAAATAACTATCTATATACAGTATTTATCCAACATAACTTTTTTTTAAATGTTTTTTTATTGGGTTTACCAGCATTAAATAACAACATTACATTACAATGCAAAAAACCCCAAAAAGAAACACAGAAAAACATACTTTTACACAAAAACATTTTTGGTATTGCTCAACATACTTATAATTTCAAAATTCAACACATTAACACAAATAATAATAATAAAGAAAAAACAGATAATAGCGTTTTCAAAGATTAACATCAAAGCCATTCCCCATTCACTATCTCCCCCATCAACAGTATACTGTCATATGTCCTCAAGGGTAAAATTATCTGTGTCCCATCGCAATCAGTCTAAGGAGAAACCAAGAGGTACGCTCAAATATCTGTATTATTGAATTCCTATCTTGTCGTGACATAGTATCAATAAACTTTTCCCATTAAAAAAAACATAACTTTGTTAATGTCTGGTTATCTATATAAAGAATCTTACCAGGGTGTATATATATAATTTCATGTGTGTGTGTACATGTGCCCCCTGCTAAGCGGTGTCGTCCTGCCCACTCCTCACATGAGGGGGGTGGGGGGGGGCGGAGAGGCAATATCTCAATGCTGTTTGGTGATTGGCTACCATTCCCTTACTAGGGGTATATATATTCATTTCCCAGCTGTAGTTTAACACAAGCTAACAATGCTGCTCAGCACTCTGATTGGGATGTCCGCTGCAGCCTGGTCCCTTGGCCTGGCTCTGCCAATACTGGTACGTCTATGGCTGCAAGATTCTTCCCACTCAGATACTGCCCATCTTTCTCCTGTATCTGCTTATGGAGGAAGGCTGATTTGTGCTGACTTCATATTAATGCATTTTATTGTTTTCTTTCTAGGTGACCCAAGAGGATACCAGCCCGGGTAAGTACTATTTAGACATCCTGTAATCACACATTATCAGTAGAGCAGCTTCCCTTTGCTGGAGAAGAGCTCAGCTCCAAATCAAAAAATGGGAGCAAATCCTCCTCCAGCTCAAGGGAAGATGTCTTCACAACATATTGATCGTATCTGGTTCTTGTAGGCATATTTACTATGAAAAGAGTTGATTAGTTGTAAGTTCTTTATAGGTAAAATGATAGTGTACAGTACAGAGCTTACAAAATCTCCCAGGTGTGTCCTACAGTATACTCCTAAAGAGAAGCCCTGCGAGGTTTGGGAAATCACCATTTTATGGATCTGGGGCTTAGTGCTCATGACTAACGGGTCACTTGGTCTCCCAAGGGTTTGTTAGTAACATACCCATATCCCAATATCATTTATAGAGGATATATTGTATGGTGTCTATTATATGTTAACGCCCCATTTATTTGCAATGCATTGGTTGCCTCGGGAATCAAAGGGGTTAATCAGAGGGGCTGATTCTGTAAGCTCCGTTAGCGCTTCGCGTTGGCTTTCAGGGGGATTTCTGTGCAGATCGCACTGATCAGCGCTAACGGAGCTTACAGAATAAACCCCATAGAGTTTTGTAACCAATCCTGTTTCCTAACCCTGTGATATCTCCTCCCATAGCGCTAGCGTGGAGAAACGCATTTTATGGCTTTATACTTATTTTATCTGTTGAATTAACTACCGCGCGGCTAACGCATCGTTCCTTATCACATCCCATTTATAAACAAATCACTCCCAGTGAATACGCGAGAGCTTTATATTTAACGCTATCGATATTAACGCAGAAAAGGGGCAATGCTGGAACAAAAGGTAAAGTGGCTGCTCGTTGTGGGATGGAGTATACATCAGGGTGGAGTATGGTCAGGCTGCACAGCTGATCCCATTAAGATTTGGGGGTGAGCATGTTTGGGGGTGTTTGCGAGGGGTTTGCTGTATTTATAGGACAATTGGTTAGAAGAATCAAGGCAAAAGTGGGACAAAAGCAACTGCCCCAAACGTATCAAAGACAAATTCTAATTGATTCTAATTAGACATTTCCTTTGATACATACTGTACACAATGTTTGCCCCCAAACTGCACCCCTTTTGTGTTAATACATGTGCCCTCCTGTTCTATAAACATACCCACTGCTCATATCTCATATTGTGTTACAGTATTTACAAAGAGTATATACCTGTGGTTTTTTTAATCTCAGCGGGGGAACTTAAATAATACTTTATCTAAAAACCACATTATGTGTAGCTATACCCTAGACACTACCCTATACACTACTATATACTTTTACATTATTTTCTGTCTTCCACAAATATCTGCCTTTTTTTATTTAGTTTTTGGGGAGGAGGGGGGAGCATAACATTATTGCCATTTTAATTTGGGGGAATTAATTAATGGTCCCTCCTGTTGTGTAATCACTAAGGGGTTTCATGCTGTGATTCCCAGACTGTTTTTTTTTTTTTTTTTTTACATTGTGCTCCCCCCTGCTAGAAAATATTTGTTCCTCAACCACCTAATTAAGAAATATTATTGCTGCTCGGACTATTGGTAACCAACCCGTGTGACCGATCCCAGGCAGTATAGTGTCCTGAGGTTGTGGGGGGAACACACGCTTAATAATCCCCCAAACTGCCCCTCAGTGTGTGCAGGCAGCATGGGGGGAGTATTATTTATTTATAAAATATTTTACCAGGAAGTAATACAGTGAGAGTTACCTCTCGTTTTCAAGTATGTCCTGGGCACAGAGTAAAACAAATAATACATTGTTACAAATACAGTTACATAAATGAACAGGGTATACATTATATACAAGACATTGCATGCACAGTTAAAGATAATATATATTATGGGCGTATGAAACAGTTACAGGTATAGCTGTTACTCACTGCGGGAGCTTCCAAAGTAACGCCCCACAATGCCTTGCTGTAGTGGATTGCATTGTGGGGAGCGACTTTGGAAGCCCCTGCTTTAAGTGACAGTCATGCCCCTCATGCTAAGGTGCAGTTTGGGGTCTTACTAAGTGCGCAGTCCCCACACGGGCTCAGGAACCCATTATACGGCCTGGGATCCGCCATTACAGATTTGTTTTGGGCGAACCCCTTAGAGACACCTCCCGAACCCCTGGGGGTTCCCGATCCCCTTGCTGGGAATCACTGCACGAATGTAACAATATCTCTGTTTTTACTTGTTCAGGTCTCATTTGTGGTTAGCAGAATGCTTCATCGTCACAGCGCGTTATTGGCATTATAAAGCATCATTTTGTGTGCGCCAACGTAGGAAACGGAATTTGATGTGTTCTGCAGTGTGTGCGCCAACTTTTTTTCACTACGGAAAAATTACGCTAGGGGCGGAGTTTGGTGGTTGTCGGTGGAGCACACATGCAAACGATATGTAACAATAAATAACAGAAATGCGACACAAATGCGTCAAAATTGTCCGCCAACTTTTTCTTGGTGTAAAAGACAAATGCAAGTAGACACAAATTATTCTTTATGCATCGTCCTTATTATTTGCAAACCTGTGTTAAGTAACATTATGGAACTCCACCTACTCCCACGCAAACCCCCTCCCCACAACGCAAGAACACGCACACGCGGGGGAACACGACACAGACACGTTCATGTGCGTTCCTGTCAAAAAAGTGTCTCAGACCCTCCAATATTCCGCCTTTTTTTCTTCACAGACAACACATCTTCCGAAGACAACCGGACCATTTTTGAAGTGATAGAAAAGATTAATAGAGGTAAGTGATTGTGAACGGATTTGCACTGACCGCAGGAGCTTATAGAAACACCTAGTGGTGTCGTGTCTGAGATCAAAACACCCTGAGCCCCGGAAATGATTTTATTTCGATATATTTAGAAAAGAATGATGGCGGTTTTGCTATATAACTGTACGCGGCGCGGTGAAGGCGTCTTGGCACTTTATTTTACCCACCATAACTTATTTAATGATAGGTTGAAACCTGTTCCAGATTCACATTGCAAAGCCAATATAACCCGCCCACTGCTGAGACCCAAAATGTTGAAATAGCTGTCTGTGGGTAGGTTTTATTGGCTCTGCACTTCTTTAACCCACGCTGTGCTGAAAAGCTGTGTAATGCGGCAGGCATAAGCTTATAGGGGTCCATGTTACAATGGACATTAAGTAAAAGATGACACTGCACATTTGCATGTCATTTCCCAGAATCCCTAGGTGCTGTGGACGCATGGTAAGCTAGGAGATCATGGGGAAGAACATGTTTGCAGACCTGTCTGAGACGTGAATGTGCTCACAAGTGGTAAAAATAAACCACATTTCTTTGAAGGGACAGTCTAATATAGCGGATCAAACTATTTTTTTTTTAAATAAGTTCTCGGTGTAATTGGCTTGTTTAGAAAAATTCAACCAGCTTTAAACGTTAAAACCTGTTTCAGGCCTGTAATATAGTGCGTGCGCTACGGTGCACGCGCGTCAATTAGAATTGACTGTGTTAGCCAGACGTTTCTATACTAGTAATGCACGCTCACGGCCAGGAGCGGTGGCGCGGCAGACCAGGGAAATTACAATAACATTGTATTTTCGCGTTGCTACCGCGCCACAAACCGATCACAGCGCGGCCTAATGCTGTGACAGAGTCACGCCCCCTAACCACGAGTGTCACTGCTTGTAGCCTACCAACTAAACGCGTACGCCACGTGCACGTGCAACGCCGGGCGCACGCCCACACGCACCCTAGCCCCTACTATATAACAAGCCTTACGTGTATCGTTCACTGGGAACCGGATTATCCACTACTTCTGTTAATCTGTGTGACTAATGATCACACCATAATTACTTTGCAAACAATTTGCTTGTGGCTTTGATAACTGACAAACAGTCTTATCACCCTACGCATCTAATAAAAACAGTAAAATAAAAAACAACCGAACAGCTTATTGAAAAAAATGATCAGTATATTTAAACTGAGTAGAAAGTACTATGTGGAATTTCCTTTTTAACCTATTGGATGCCGATGTAAAACCTGTAAAACTGTGTGTAGTTGTCACAAGGCTTTATGGTGCTGCCCGGCTGCACTGACTCAATGGGCACCGGGAAAATTCCCCATGGCCCAGGAATCAGACGGACACTCAAAGTGCAGACTGGCCAAGCTTCTCAAAATAACTGACCCCCGAAAATGTGTGTAAGGGCTGGGACCCGCTGCGCCCGGTGGCGCGGGCGGCCGCGTGAGCGCAACTCACTATTGCTGTTTAGCCTCACGATCCGGTCCCAGTCCCTCCTCACTGCCAACTGACTACGTACTGTGACGCGTCAGCCAGCAGGGGATACCAGAGAATTGTGTTTCCGTGCGGCGACGCGTCACATGGTACGCGAGTCAGCCAATGGGGAGGGAAGGAGCTAGATGGGAGGCACCTTGGGCGGGGAGCAGGGAAGGAGCTGCAGGTTAAAGTGTGTGAGTGTATGTGTATGTATGTGTGTGTATGTATGTGTATATGTATATGTGTGTGTGTATGTATGTGTATGTGTGTGTGGGGGTGGATGGCACCTCGATCAGATACCACCCCCCTCCCTCCCACTCCCTCCCACTCCCGCCCCCCTCGCTCCGGCTCCCTACAGACCGCATTTCGTGGTCTGTGTCTGTCAGCGCCCCGCCTGTCTGCTGTGCGGGCGCGCTGACTGAGGGAGCGGGGCCTTAGCCTTACTCAGGAGACTGGCCAAGCCCACAGCAGTGTGTGTGTGTGTGTATGTGTGTGTGTGTGTGTGTCTGCAGGTGAGTCATTCTGCTCTGTGTCTATCAGTGTATGTAGAGGGTGTGCATATGTAGGTATGAACAAATGACTGCATGTATGAATGTATTTATGTATGCATGAGTGACTATATGTACTCTGTATGAGTGTATATATGTATGAGTGTATGTACATATGTATGGGTGACTGCATGTATGAGTGTAGGAATATGTAAGTATATATGCTTTTGACTGTTGGTATGCATGTATGAGTGAATGCATGTATGAGTGTATGTACATATACACGAGTGAGAGTGTATGAATACATGAGTGAGAGTGTATGGGTGTATGAATACATGAGTGAGAGTGTATGGGTGTATGAATACATGAGTGAGAGTGTATGGGTGTATGAATACATGTGTGAGCCTGTATAGGTGTATGAATATATGAGTGAGAGTGAATGAAGATGAGTGCATGACCTATTGTATTTCTGCCCATTATGATGTTACCGTGGGTCTCTACAATCTATTGACGCCCCATTTTGACACTGATGCTCATTCCTCTGACTGCACGTCACTGTACCCCAAAGAAATTACACCGTGCTTAAAACGGATAAAGCAAAAAAGTAGTTGTACTGTGTGTGATGTGACTGATTGTCCTTCTTCCCAGGTATCCCCAAGCTTCTGCTGGAAGGTGACATTGCTGTGCAGATTTCCCGTAATGCCCAGAAGTGTGGCGGATGCAGATGGCCCAAATCCAGAACTGGAATAGTTAATGTTCCCTATGTTATCTCCTCTCAGTACAGTAAGTTCCTCTCATTACTTACGTGTCCCTGTAGATGTTTAATGTAGATACCTGGCACTCAGCTTTGTTCCTTCTGTCCCCAGCTAATAATCAGAGAGCTGTGTTTGCTGCAGCCATGCAGGAGTTTGCAACCATGACCTGTGTGCACTTTGTGAGCCGCACAGAAGAGAAAGACTACGTCAATATACTGTCTGGAGATGGGTAAGTCCTAACTCCTCAGCAGCACCTCCAGGTTGACCTGTAACTTATTCATAGAGCAGAAGCTCTAGAGTCTAGAGAGAACTCCACTATTGCTCATGGATTCTTTACTTAAACCTGGCAAAGAATTGCAGACCCACAATACAGTGAATGGTTAACAAACCTTCTTTAGCATTATATTAGGGACATCGGACAAATGACAATTAAATGAGTCTGGAGGTAAAACATTCCCACCGACTTGTGCCAGCTGTGATCTTACGCTGTCCTACTCCCTACTCCATACGTGTCCGTCTGCTGCACCTGCGCATAGTGAAGAATCTGAATATCACACTGATGTAAACTCATTTATTTTTACAACGATCCTATGTTTCATTTGCAGCTGTTTAATACCATATTTTGTGTTTCCCCATTTAGCTGCTGGTCTGATGTTGGAAGAACTGGGGGCAAGCAGACTGTGAGTCTATCCAAAGCCGGCTGTGCTAACTATGGGGTAGCTCAACATGAATTGACTCACTCTCTGGGCTTCTACCACGAGCACACCAGGAGAGACAGGGACGACTACATTGACATCATGTGGCAGTACATCTCTCCAGGTGAGCAGCATGAACCACTACACACAGATCATAAACCCAGGGGGGCTGCCTGCTCATCAGAAGCTGAGGCTGCATTGAATTCATGGGACTGTCTGCAGTGGAAATGATTGATGGGCAAAGCCTAAGATCTTGGCTGCGTTGCCCGCACTTCTCATCATTGATCTGTAAAATTGGTATAACAGGAACACTGCTTGTGGTCAACAAGCTCCATGTGGAGTGAACATTAATTGATGCCATTATTTTCTAATTAAAATCAGTGCACTGTCTCATTACAGAAGACAACGGCTATTTTAAAATAGATGAAGGAAATACCATGAACCTTCCCTATGATTACAACTCCGTGATGCATTATGGCAAGTAAGTGGAGGTCTGGCCCATTACAGGAGCATGGACAGTTCTGTCTGCGAGAAGAAATCTTGAAATTGTTCAAGTACAACTAACAATGTCTCTTCCTGCAGGTCTTCTTATAGCAATACATCCGGCAGACCTTCAATAGTGCCCATACCTGACCCCGATGTGCGTATTGGACAGAGATATGGACTCAGTTCTTTGGATGTGAAGAAGATTAATACCTTATATGACTGCAGTAAGAGCTTTCCTGACACTTGTATAGAATGTTCATCTCCCTGCGAAGCCTCTGGCGACCAGGACAATCTGCATAATCTGCCCTGCACTGCTGTGGTTAAAGTGTCTGAATCTTTCCTATTTCACTTGCACTCAAGCAGAATTTGCATCATTTATTATAGCAAATTAAAATACTCCTTGTGGGAACATTCACATGTCTCAGACAGGCCTACAACCTTTGCTATTCCACATTATCTCCTAGCATATAATGCTTCAACTGCAGCAAGGGATTCTGGGAAATGGCATGCAAATGAGCACACCGTGGCACCTTTTGCTAACATTTATTATGCAGCTGATTCTGAATTGAAATGCTGTCTCTGGTTTGCATTTCATTTTATGACAACCTGACTTTTTGCTTTTCTTCCCACTAAACCCTTTACATTACAGTAGGTTGATAAATTTGTTTCACTCAAAAGCCAAGCTCTGCTTACTAACTCTATAGACTTCCATTCCTTCAGATCTGTGTAGAGCGAAATTCCTTGATTCAGAAGGGACCTTCTCTGCTAATGTGGCTTCCCTGGACGAGGATGGAGGCAGCTGCCTTTGGTTGATCCAAGTCCTTGCGTCTAAGGTGAATAGAAAGCACACACCGGCTCTATAAGCTTGAGCTTGAGCTTGAGCTTATAGCTCTATAAGCTACCGGCTCTCTGGCTTCACCGCCAGTAACACACTTCTAGAAAGAAAGGATGTGTAATTCCATCCAGGGGAAGGTAACAGTCAAACATTTATTGTTAGCAGTTATTGATACATCCTAAATGGGCAGAAACTTGTACTGTACTTTATTTTAAAACGTATAATTCAGATGTGCTACACTGTAACTTGTGTATGTCATGGCAGCCCTAACAATCATAACCTGGCTTGAAACTTGCCTATTCGAATGTATCCCTTGTATTTTTAATCTCATACAGTACCTAGTATACCACAAACAGGCAAAAAAATATATTGAGTCAAATTCCCCAAGATGTTTAATGAAAACCAAAATGGGCATTTAATCACACAGTGCATTTCCATATCTAGTTAAACGGAAGTTGTCTTTTTAAATCTGGTTCTCGTTATATTTTTTCATACAGACACCAAATTGAGGAATCTATTATCAGATCAAGTAAAGGACAAATAAAACCAGATTTAAAAGCTCTGAAGAATGGGGTAGCACCATGGCCCAGTTACACAGCATTGTGTTACCCGTACATGTGGAAGTATATATAGATCTATAGTCGGATGTGTCCCACGAGATCACATTAACAGCTCTTCTCACCTTGTGCTCTTCCACCCCCAGGTCAAACTGCAGCTCAGTGCTTTCAATGTTCCCTCTTCTTCTGATGACTGTGATGACAGCTACATTAAAGTATATGATGGAGCCAGTAAAGCAGCAAAAGTCCTTCTGGGTAAGACCTGTGGGAACCAAGCAATCCCACCTCTGATTTCATCTGGAACGAAGATGCTGGTGGAGTTTGTGAGCAGTGAGCCAGCTCATCGGAGCCCATTTCGTGCCTCCTACATTACAATATGGGTAGGTCTCCCTTTCTCTTACTGGAATTCAGCTGCTTCAGCTCTGCTTGTAGGGACTCCCTAGCATGGTTAAAGTGTACTTGGATCACTGGAGGAGTTGGGTTATTCTTTTAGTAAATGCGGGAAGCTAAGTATCAACAGCAAGGCAACTTCTTGTAGTCTAATCTGTAAAAAACAAAATTTCCTGCTTAGTGTCTGACTTGTGTCCATTTTAATGATTTATTGCCTAGTTCCCATAACCAGCGTAGATTGCACATGATCTGGGCTCTTAGAGCAGTTACAGCCAAGAAAGTCTTCTTCTGTTTATGGCTTTCTAAGCATTGTGAGACCCAGGAAGCGTGCGTTGTTACTCTGCCCCTGCAATGTGCTCATCTCTTGCTACCTGCATCGCAGGCTCCCCTGGCAACAATTGGGTTAATATTAAGTCCCATATCCAGTCTTGAATGTCTCTCTCTTATTCTTGCCCACCTGCTTTATCAGTGATTCCAAATACTGAAGAGATTAATATGATTGTTTAATAAATGCTTCTCATTGAATTTTTGCAGTGACCTCTCGCTGATCTGGAAGATGAAGAAAGAAGATTAACGAGAGAACTGTTTGTAAATATTCTTTCGGAGGAAGCTTCACTTTTCTTTTTAATAACGTGTTTCGTGTTATAACGAATGGGCCATGACCTGGAAATAATTCGATGTGATGTTCCCTGCAAAATGGGGCCAAGATAGCATGTGTCCGTCTCTGGATTATTGCTAATCTGGATGACTGTTATATTTTGAGCCCATGTTGCAGTGAAGTACCATTTTTAAAGCTGTAAATATGGAGTGACTTTAATGGCCCCGTGACGGGGGGTCAGTGTAAGGAAGGTCACGCGCGCAGCTTCCTTACGCTGCATTGATTGCACACCCTGGGGGGTGTTACCGTTCGGGAGATGCGTTGTGGGATAGTTTGTGGCCTGGGACTCTGTATAAATTGCCCCCAAATCTCAAACTGATGCGTGCTGTCACTCTGAGTTGTGACTTTGCGATTTGTTGTCTTTGACAAGTCTTAAAGTGACACAAACTTGCCATGTTAATGAGGTGCACAATATGTAAGAAGACAATGCGATTTCTTTGTAAGATTGGGAATGTTTTAACTTGGTGCTAAGTGCCAGTGATGGCTAATTGTAATAATGTAAGCGTTACTATGTTCTGTTGTAATACTAAAACCATGTACAGAGGGATTTATTGGTGCAATAAAACCAGACTTGTACATCAGACACTTGTCCTTCCTCCTTCTGCTGATATTCACTGACTAAACCTGCTCACAATAAAGCCAAATCAAGATTAGTTAGTGTGCAGTATGGCAACCAAGGGGTTAAAACCTGCTTGTTAAATGCCTTTTCAGTTCTGCTTTGCATGAGGGTCTGTGCCCTCAAATTACACTTTTCTAACTTAATTGATAATCAAACAATTGACAATTAAGGAGGAACGATGTCTTCTCACGACATCAGTTTTACAGCCAACGTTCTCTGGTTTATACAATTCCCTGTAGGGTGGAGCATCGTATTGCAGGGATACTGAGACAAAACTATTTCACTTGGTGAAATCCTATGTATATGGTTAAGTGAACCATGGTCTGTCATTGGAATGTAGAAATGTGCAGAATTCTGCAATGACGAGTAGCAAGTTATTCATTTTACTCTCAGGGTTAGAAAGGGGTCTATTTCATTTAATATAGCTACGATTGGGAGATCCTCACAAATATGTTGGTATGATTATAATTGGTGATTACTGGGAGAGGTATTTTGAATTAAAAATCCCCCACCCCTCATTCCAGATATTTAGTCATAAGTGTCTCTGGTTAAGGGTAAGTGACAAACAGCTGACAGGACTCACCCTTACAGGCCTGTCTGAATCAAGTTCAATAGTAGTGCCGCAGGAGGAAGCCACAACCTCCATATTAATAAACAATTGGTTAACTGAGAAAGAAGTTCATAAGCGACTTAAAAAAATTAAAGTAAATAAGGCACCTGGCCCCGATGGCATACATCCAAGAGTTCTCAAGGAGTTAAGCTCGGTAATAGCCAAACATTATATTTAATATTCAAGGACTCCATTTCCAAAGGCTCTGTACCACAAGACTGGCGTAAAGCAGATGTGGTGCCTATATTTAAAAAGGGAGCTAGATCACAACCGGGGAATTGCAGTCCTGTAAGCCTGACTTCAATAGTGGGGAAATTTCTTGAAGGTTTAATACGGGATAATATTCAGGAACACCTAATGGAAAATAAAATTATTAGTAATAGTCAGCATGGATTTATGAAGGATAGATCATGCCAAACTAACCTTATTTGTTTCATTGAGGAGGTAAGTAGGAATTTAGATCAGGGTAATGCAGTTGATGTGGTCTACTTAGATTTTGCAAAGGCTTTTGATACGGTTTCACACAAGAGGTTGGTGTACAAAATAAAGAAAATTGGACTCAGTAATAATATATGCACCTGGATTGAAAACTGGTTAAGGGACAGACAACAGAGGGTTGTCATACTGTAAATGGAACTTTTTCAGGTTGGGCTAAAGTTGTGATTGGAGTACCTCAGGGATCGGTACTGGGACCCCTGCTTTTTAACTTGTTTATTAATGACCTTGAGGCTGGCATCGAGAGATAAGTCTCCATCTTTGCTGATGATACTAAATTGTGTAAAGTAATAGAATCAGAGCAGGATGTAATTTCTCTTCAGAAGGACTTGGAGAGACTGGAAACTTGGGCAGGTAAATGGCAGATGAGGTTTAATACAGATAAATGTAAGGTTATGCATTTGGGATGCAAGAATAAACAGGCGACTTAAAAATTAAATGGAGATATATTGGGGGAATCCTTGATGGAGAAGGATTTAGGAGTGCTTGTAGACAGCAGGCTTAGCAATAGTGCCCAATGTCATGCAGTAGCTGCAAAGGCAAACAAGATCTTATCTTGCATCAAACGGGCAATGGATGGAAGGGAAGTAAACATTATTATGCCCCTTTACAAAGCATTAGTAAGACCTCACCTTGAATATGGAGTACAATTTTGGGCACCAATCCTAAGAAAAGACATTATGGAACTAGAGAGAATGCAGAGAAGCGCCACCAAATTAATAAAGGGGATGGACAATCTAACTTATGAGGAGAGGCTAGCTAAATTAGATTTATTTACATTAAAAAAGAGGCGTCATGATAACTATATACAAATGTATTCGGGGACAATACAAGGGGCTTTCAAAAGAACTATTTATCCCACGTGCAGTACAAAGAACTCTGGGCCATCCCTTAAGGCTGGAGGAAAGGAGATTTCACCAGCAACAAAGGAAAGGGTTCTTCACAGTAAGGGCAGTTAAAATGTGGAATTCATTACCCATGGAGACTGTGATGACAGATACAATAGATTTGTTCAAAAAAAGTTGGACATCTTTTTAGATAGGAAAGGTATACAGGGATATACCAAATAAGTATACATCGGAAGGATGCTGATCCAGGGATTAATCCGATTGCCAATTCTTGGAGTCAGGAAGGAATTTATTTTTTCCCCTTATGAGATATCATTGAATGATATGACTCTGGGGGTTTTTGTTTGCCTTCCTCTGGATCAATAAGTAAGTATAGCTATAGGGTAAAGTATCTGTTGTCTAAATTTAGCATAGGTTGAACTTGATGGACGTACGTCTTTTTTCAACCTCATCTACTATGTAACTATGTAACTATGTAACTATGTAACTATGTAACTATGTAACTATGTAACTATGTAGGTCAAATAATTATAAAAGAACAGATGTTTGAGTCACACAAATGAGGTTTCTCTTGTACAAATCCAATGCAGTGTGTGTGCAGCGCACAGCAAAGAGAGAGAGAGAAGCAGGTCTGGCAAAAAAATAATCTCTTTAATGGGAAGCCATAAAATAGAGGGTTGCAACCCTCCTACGCGTTTCGTGCAGGTTTCTTGATAAAGTGCATAACCTGCATGAAACGCGTAGGAGGGTTGCAACCCTCTATTTTATGGCTTCCCATTAAAGAGATTATTTTTTTGCCAGACCTGCTTCTCTCTCTCTTTGCTGTGCGCTGCACACACACTGCATTGGATTCTCCTGACCTGGACACAGCTGCACGCTTTGGGGAGAGCTGCTGGGGACTTGTGAGTACTCATACCTGGGGCCAATCCAATGAGGAGGGGGGAGGTGTTTTAGAGCCCCTCTATAGGTTTAGTACATTGATTGCTATAATATTGCTATAAATATCATTATTTACCCAGCATGCTCTTTCCCTTTCAATGAATGGATACATTTTGAAATAGGATCAGGTACTTGAGCACCACCCCCTCATTCACAACCCCCCCATTCACCACCCCCCCATTCACCATCCCCCATTCACCATCCCCCATTCATCACCCCCCATTCACACGTTCTCTTGTACAAATCTCATATTTCCTGCCCATTATCACCTGGGGAAAATCAAACTACAAGACAGCAGCAGTGTCTGCTCACAAGAGCTCAGTTAGTAAGGTACGGGTCTGTTTTATTCCTGTTCTATGTCTCACTCCATGTGCTGTATGTTTCTAATCTTTTTTATTATTTTTCACCAAGCACTAATGTTTTTGTTCTATTAAATTGAAGTGCTGATTTTTCTCTATAATTGATCTATTTACTTTTGAAGGGATTTCCTTCATTTTCGTACACATTTTGCAACATCGGGTTTTTGTTCATTTGGATCCTCTTCTGGTGCACCACGGTGTAAATTTATTCTGGTGGTGGAAGTGTAATTGGGGTGTAGTCTGATGGTTTTAGGGGCTTTGAGGGATTATTTATAGTATCCTGCTGGGAGGTGAGATGGAAAACTGGATGGCCAGCTGTCTACCCCTCTCACTCACACGCGTGTACGTGACATGTGCATTATATGATGTAGGCTCTGTCCAAATGGGCAGCATGAGTAGTTTGAGGTTACAGATGTCAGGGCTGGGGTTAGAATCTTCATGATACCATCGATGAAATTCTAGGCTACAGAGATTTCCAAACCTCACAGATTTCAACTTCAATTGTGCACTTGAATTTAATCTATGACGAGCTCACGTGGGTTCCTTAAAACATATCGTAAACAACAGTTAATCTATTTGAAATAAAAATATGCATATTTATTATAATGGGGTTCCCCTGGGCCCCCCTCGTTACCTCTGCTGCGGGGGTGATCGCGGGTGCCGCCGGAGCCAAGCGGCAGACCCTCTGGCATTTCTGGAAGGTGGGTGCCGAGAAGGGAGCACTCCAGTGCTCCGGAGGCTCCGCGGCGGCCCACAAGCACAGGGCGCCGCCATGTTTGTTCCCTAGCGCATGCACAGTGCAGATGCGCGGCGGGAGGCCCCTCGTAGGTTGTGCATGCGCAGTACGTGCGCGCGAAAGGCTGGCCAATCAGAAAGGGCCCTGGGCAGGGACTACAAGTCCCATGAGCCTTAAGGACTCACCACCTGATGCCAGGGAGCCAATAGGGGGTGAGGATTCCTCTGGGGAAGGAGGTAAAAGCTGACAGGGGAGGAGATTGGGGTCAGTCGGCAACAGGAGAGGCTATGGGTAAGTGGTGAGTTCAGGGCTGCCAACAGGCGGGGACAAAGGGCACTGGCATCCCGGGTCCCGTAGGTGAGGGGGGCCCAGCCACCCGGGCCCCCTGTGCGGCCGGGCGCCAGTTATTTAAAAAAAAATGGCGCCGGTGAGAGGGAGGCCCGGCGCGCGCAGGAAATCGGGAGACAGGTGTCTCAGTGGGGCCGGCAGCAACTGCCACCGCCCCCCCCCCCCCCCACAGCCCCTGCCACCTCCCCCACAACCCCTGCCACTTAATCCCCCCCCCACAGCCACCAGGCCAAAACCGCCAGCCCCAGCCGCAGCATCGGGGCACGGCCCCCCCCTGCTGCCACCAGAACGTTCCGCCGCCCTCTCCCCCCGCAGCATCAGCCACGCAGCACACCGGGAGCAGCAACGAGGGGTGCCTGCAACGGGGCCGGCGGCAACTACTGTTACCATCCGCCGGGCCCCTCGCAGCATTGCCACTCCCGTCCCCCGTCCCCCCTCCCCACAGGATCGGGCGTTCCAGCTACCCCTCGCAGCCGCCAGAAACCCCCGTACCCCCCCCCACAGCATTGCCCCCCACCTCCCCCAACAGCACTGCCACCACCACCAGCATGCCGCCCCCTCCCCCCCCCCCCCCCACTGCAGCCACCGGCCTGACCGGCTGAGATCATTCCCAACGTAAATTTGATTTTTATATATATGTATTGGGGGTGTTGGGATATTTTTTATATGGATTGGATATATATATATATATATACAAATATAGCTGTATGCTCATCTGCATGTCTTAGGCAGGTCTGCAACCCCGCCTTTCCCCATTATCACCCAGCATACAGCACTTCCACTGCAGCAAGGGATTCTGGGAAATGACATGCAAATGAGCACACAGTGTCACTTTTTGCCTCAATAACCATTTTTAACATGGTTCCCTATAGGCTTAAGCTTGCTGCATGGTCACAGCTTTGAGCACAGCCAGGGTTAAGGTGCATACCCAGAAAACCACCCACAGACAGCTGTTTCAACCTTGATGGGTCTCATCAGTGTGGGGTTGATTTTACTGGGATGCAAGAGAGGCTTATGGGATAGGCCAAACCATAATACTGAGTTAAGTTATGGTGAGTAAAAAAAGTGACAAAAACCCTCCACAGGAAAGCAAATATGCAAATATAGCTGTATGCTCATCTGCATGTCTTAGGCAGGTCTGCAACCCCGCCTTTCCCCATTATCACCCAGCATACAGCACTTCCACTGCAGCAAGGGATTCTGGGAAATGACATGCAAATGAGCACACAGTGTCACTTTTTGCCTCAATAACCATTTTTAACATGGTTCCCTATAGGCTTAAGCTTGCTGCATGGTCACAGCTTTGAGCACAGCCAGGGTTAAGGTGCATACCCAGAAAACCACCCACAGACAGCTGTTTCAACCTTGATGGGTCTACACACACACACACACACACACACATTCCCAGTAAGGTGTGTGTATTTATATATATGTATGTATATGTATGTTTTGGGTAGGTGTGGGTTTTGTATGCATTTGGGGGGGGGGTTGTATATATTTTGGGATGGGAAGTATTTTGGTATATATCTTGTGGGGGGGTACGGAATGAGTGAGCGTGGGGTAATTGACGGAGGGAGAGGAGAGGGGGTGAGTGAGGAAAAGAGGGAGTAAGAGTGAGAAGCAGGGGAGAGAAATACATGCGTGGCGGGAGGGTGAGACGGAAAGGAGAGAAATAAATGGGATGGGGGCTCGTGAGGTGTGAAACGGGGGGCGGCGGCGGGCAATACCGCTGACACGGGGAGGGGGCCTGCTTAAAATGTTTGTCCCGGGCCCCGTGATTTCTGTTGGCGGCCCTGGGTGAGTGTGCAGAGGTCAGTGACCGTCTGCACTAGGCCAGAACTCCTAGGCCCAGTTAGGACCCTGAGTCACCCTTCAGTTTGTGGCTGCTGTAGGGACAGGCCCTACGATAGGGAACCTGCCTCATTAGAGCTGCCTAGATAGTTTAGGGGCACAGCGGATGCTGCACTCCCTGAGGAGAGGTCTAGGATCAGGCCTCACCAGAGAAAGAGCCATTATCCGGGCGGGATCGCCCCAGAAGGACGTCACAGAAGGGTTTGCTGATCGTCGGATCCTTTGCGAAGTTGTCTGCGGGCCCGGGTGCAGGAGCGCCCGGCAGGTATCTTAAAAAAGTGCACAACACCTTATACTTACGGCGCTGATCACGTCAGGGTGGGAGAGTCACACTTGGGGACACTCGGTGGGTGGAGTGACTAAGGGACATATACTGTATGTATTAAGGTCACGGTGTGGGGACACGGTGGTGGGTTGCGTCCTGCGTGACGCGTTGGCTAGTTGTGCTATTAGTGGGAACAGGTCTGTTATATCTTCATGCACCTTACAGTAAAAAGTATATGCTTACTCTTCTAACGTCCATATTTTAGGGCTCTGAGGATCTGCGCTGTCACTGTGAACACCTGTTAGGCAGATTATTAGCACTAACATCCATTATACCGAACGCAAGGGCCCGTTATGCCTGAGAGATGGTGGCTGGCAGGGAGATCCGTTCAGTGGGGAGATATTCAGCAACGAGGTGGCCTCTGGTAAGGTCTCCGGCAGTCCGTAGTCCCGGCGAAGACTTGAGCTGAGGCGCAGCACCAGCATCAATTTGGTCAATTTGGTCAATTTGCACCAGCTACACACCATAGATCGCTATAAATGAGCCCTGAAATACCCCAAAACCATCAGACTACACCCCAATTACACTACCGCCACAAGAATTAATTTAAGGTTTTACACCATGTCAGTACCCGGTGCACCAGAAGAACATCCAAAGGAACAAAAACCTGATGTAGCAAAATGTGTATGAAAAGGAGGGTAATCCCTTCAAAGGTAAACAGATCAATTAGAGAGCAAAAACAGCACTTACCTTTTAGATTTAATATAACAAAAGCTTTAGCGCTTGGGGGGGTAATTTGTTTTAGAAACATACAGCACATGGAGTGAGACATAGAACAGGAATAAAACAGACCCGTACCTTACTAACTGAGCTCTTGTGAACAGACACCGCTGCTGTCTTGTAGTCTGATTTTCCTCTGGTGATAATGGGCAGGAAATATGAGATTTGTACAAGAGAAACCTCATTTGTGTGTGACTCAAACATCAGTTCTTATATAATTATTTGACCTGCGCGAGACAGGGCTGTAAGGGTGAGACCTATCAGCTGTTTGTCACTTACCCATGACCAGAGACACTTATGACTAAATATCTGGAATGAGGCGTGGGGGATTATTAATTCAAAATACCTCTCCCAGTAATCACCAAATTATAATAATGCCAATATATTTGTGAAGATCTCCCAATCGTATCCATATTAAATGAAATAGGTCCCTTTCTAACCTTTAGAGTAACATTAATTACTTGCTACTCGTCATTGCAGAATTCTGCACATTTCTACTTTCCAATGACAGATTAGTGCATGTTACACATAATCATATAGGATTTCACCAAGTTATGCAGAACATTAATTATTTTAATCCTAGTTAGGCTGCAAATATAAATATACTATAACCCTTAGGCTGCGCTTATAGTGCCGGCGACGCAATGTCGCGGCAAAACAAATGTATTGCCGCCGTCGCGTGCGCTTATAGTAAGCGCGACACGACGGGAGCGAGGCTGACGGGCGAAATTTGGAAGCCGATCAAATTTGATTTTTCAGAGGCTGTCGTCACGTGACAGCCTCTGAACCAATCAATGGCCAGGTCGCTTGTGACGTCGCTGCAAAGCAAAATACAACTTTCGCGGGTGGCAACGGCGATGGGTCACATCATCCGTCGCATCGCTGTCGAGCGCACTAACCGCAGCCTTAGGGTTATGGTTTTAAGGAATATATGTGCCCTTGGAAGCTCACAGAGCCTTAGTCTCCGTAACCTGCAATACGATGCTCCACCCTACAGGGAATTGTATAAACCAGAGAACGTTGGCTGTAAAACTGATGTCGTGAGAAGACATCGTTCCTCCTTAATTGTCAATTGTTTGATTATCAATTAAGCTAGAAAAGTGTAATTTGAGGGCACAGACCCTCATGCAAAGCAGAACTGAAAAGGCATTTAACAAGCAGATTTTAACCCTTTGGTTGCCATACTGCACACTAACTAATCTTGATTTGGCTTTATTGTGAGCAGGTTTAGTCAGTGAATATCAGCAGAAGGAGGAAGGACAAGTGTCTGATGTAAAAGTCTGGTTTTATTGCACCAATAAATCCCTCTGTACATGGTTTTAGTATTACAACAGAACATAGTAAAGCTTACATTATTACAATTAGCCATCACTGGCACTTAGCACCAAGTTAAAACATTCCCAATCGTACAAAGAAATCGCATTGTCTTGTTACATATTGTGCACCTCATTAACATGGCAAGTTTGTGTCACTTTAAGACTTGTCAAGGACAACAAATCCCGAAGTCACAACTCAGAGTGACAGCACGCATCAGTTTGAGATTTGGGGGCAATTTATACAGAGTCCCAGGCCACAAACTATCCCACAACGCATCTCCCGCACGGTAACATCCTCCCAGGGTGTGCAATCAATGCAGCGTAAGGAAGCTGCGCGCGTGACCTTCCTTACACTGACCCCCCGTCACGGGGTCATTAAAGTCACTCCATATTTACAGCTTTAAAAACGGTACTTCACTGCAACATGGGCCCAAAATATAACAGTCATCCAGATTAGCAATAATCCAGAGACGGACACATGCTATCTTGGCCCCATTTTGCAGGGAACATCACATCGAATTATTTCCAGGTCATGGCCCATTCGTTATAACACGAAACACGTTATTATAAAGAAAAGTGACGCTTCCTCCGAAAGAATATTTACAAACAGTTCTCTCGTTAATCCTCTTTCTTCATCTTCCAGATCAGCGAGAGGTCACTGCAAAAATTCAATGAGAAGCATTTATTAAACAAGCATATTAATCTCTTCAGTATATGGAATCACTGATAAAGCGGGTGGGCAAGAATAAGAAAGAGACATTCAAGACTGGATATGGGACTTAATATTAATCCAATTGTTGCCAGTGGCACCTGCGATGCAGGTAGCAAGGGATGAACACATTGCAGGGGCAGAGTAACAACGCACGCTTCCTGGGTCTCACAATGCGTATAAAGCCATAAACAGAAGAAGACTTTCTTGGCTGTAACTGCTCTAAGAGCCCAGATCATGTGCTCGCTACGCTGGTTATGTGACTTAGAACAATGTTACTGGCTGAATCCAGATGCTGCTGGGACAGTTCTATGCAGCCACTTACCAAAGTGATAGGATGCCTTGAAGCCCGGGTTTGTCACAAAGTGGTCGCTATGAAACTGGAGCAGCATCACATTCCCAGAAGACAGCAATGTAGGAATAGTCTCATCACTGCAGTATTTGCCCAGGACGGGGGCACTTTTACTGCTCCCATCAGTTACAATAAGGAAATCTTTGGAACATGTTGGGGAATAATCCAAGTCAAACGAGGCAAAAATCAGAGATATCTAGAAGGGAAAGACATATCTGAGTTAGGGCTCAATATTTATAGGCCTAATTCTGCTATTTTATTGAAGCACACAAAGGCATAAGTAAAGCTTTGGTGCATTAACATTCTGTGAACTGATTCATAGTTTATATTATATGTAATAGTCAGTTTGTGTCTGGTTTCTTATATTGTGGATTCTCATGTGATCAGCACCTTTTGTTCCATCCCTTTATTTTTTGCTGCCTTTATAAGTCATCTCATGACACTAAATACCAGTGACAACTAAGACCCAGTCAAACCCCCTACCAGCAAAACATTGGTGTTGCCCACCTTGCAGTCCTCTCTGGAACCAAAGAGAGAGGATCAGACAGCAGAGCAGCGACATTTTGAAGCATCATGGGATCTGATGGATTTTGTACTTTGTGAGATGTCTCACCTTATATCTTTGTGGAGCTATGATGGTCCAGACAGTGTCCATGTCATTGAGATACCTATTAGGGTACCTCGGAGAGGTCACAATCCCATTATCTGTGGTGAAAGTGCCACCATAGTTCACTGGGAATAAAAAGGTTATTTGTTACTACGGCTGCTAATACATCCCAATGCAACACGTTCAGTTTCTGAGCTTGACATCTCCCATGCACTTGTACATGTCCAGCTACGTTACGATAGTCCTTACAACATCTACCCTGGAGACTAAATAGGGTACCCCCCGCATCAGCTTGACAGTAGGTAGGGAGCGGTGCTCATGGGTAGGGGTAATGGTTAGAACTTGAGCAGAAAAGTAACCCAATTTATTGCACTCAATCTCCCAATCAGAATGATAATTTATATAATGAAAATAACTTTATGAACCACAAGCAATAAATTAGAGGGCCTTAAAATGACATGTAGACGCACAAATGATCCAATGATGAGTTTCAAAGTAAACATCCCGGACCCTCTATTGATAGGGATAGCAGTAATAGTATATTGCAATAGTCCCTAAAATGGATCCCTCAATATAAGGGCTCCATATACTGAAAACGGTGCGTGTAGAGGGTAATATGGTGGTGACCACCTAGTTAATATGTAACCATTTTACCAGAGGTGGATCTCCAGGTATTAGTCACTGTGATTAATTGTAATTCAAGTCAGAGGTGAGTACACTGAACTCAGTCTGGTTCAATTTGATTTACAGACTGATGATGTAACTAATTAATCAGGGATATATTATCCAGGGGAAAAGACCACAACTGTGTGATAAAAAAAATGTAAACACTCTAGCTGTAGAAAGACACACTGTGTCTAAATGGTGTAAGGTAGATGCTACAAACTCAGTGGTAATTAGCAGGCACTAAAAGTAGACAGTACATAATATACAGATAGGTCCGGAAATAATTGGACACTGATACAAGTTTTGTTATTTCAGCTGTTTACCAAAATAAATTCAAGTTACAGTTAAATAATGAATATAGGCGTAAGTGCTTTAATTTGAGGGTATTCACATCCAAATTGAGGGAAGGGTTTAGGAATTACATCTCTTTAATATGTAGCCCTCTCTTTTTCAAGGGATCAAATGTAATTGGACAATTGACTCAACAGCTGTTTCATGGACAGGTGTGAGCTATTCCTTCGTTATTTCATCATCAATTAAGCAGATGAAAGGTCTGGAGTTGATTCCAGTTGTGGCATTCACATTTGGAAGCTGTTGCTGTGAACCCACAACATGCGGTCAAAAGAGCTCTCAATGCAAGTGAAACAGGGCATCCTTAGGCTGCAAAAAAAAGAAAATCCATCAGAGAGATACAGTAGCAGGAATATTAGGAGCGGCCAAATCAACCGTTTGCTACATTCTGAGAAAAAAAGAACGCACTGGTGAGCTCTGCAACACAAAAAGGCCTGGACGTCCACGGAAGACAACAGTGGTGGATGATCATAGGATCCTTTCCATGGTAAAGAAAAACCCCTTCACAACATCCAGCCAAGTGAAGAACACTCTCCATGAGGTAGGCATATCATTATCCAAGTCTACCATAAAGAAAAGACTTCACGAGAGAAAATACAGAGGGTTCACCAAAAGTTGCAAACCATTCATAAGCCTCAAGAATAGAAAGGCCAGATTAGACTTTGCCAAACAATATCTAAAAAAAGCCAGCTGTTCTGGAACAGCATTCTTTGGACAGATGAAACTAAGATCAACCTGTACCAGAATGATGGGAAGAAAATAGTATGGAGAAGGCTTGGAACGGCTCATGATCCGAAGCATACCATATCATCTGTAAAACACGGTGGAGGCAGTGTGATGGCATGGGCATGCATGGCTTCCAATGGCACTGGGTCACTAGTGTTTATTGATGATATGACAGAAGACAGAAGCAGCCAGATGAATTCTGAAGTGTATAGGGATATATTGTCTGCTCAGATTCTGCCAAATTCAGCTAAATTGATTGGGCAATGACCCAAAACATACTATGAAAGCAACCCATGAGTTTTTTTAAGGCAAAGAATATAATATTCTGCAATGGCCGAGTCAATCACCTGATCTCAACCCGATCGAGCATGCATTTCACTTGCTGAAGACAAAACTTAAGACAGAAAGACCCACGAACAAACAACAACTGCAGACAGCTGCAGTAAAGGCCTGGCAAAGCATCACAAAGGAGGAACCCCAGCGTTTGGTGATGTTCATGCGTTCCAGACTTCAAGCAGTCATTGCATGCAAAGGATTCTCGACAAAGTATTAAAAATTAACATTTTATTTATGATTGTGTTAATTTGTCCAATTACATTTGAGCCCCTGAAATAAGGGGACTGTGTATGAAAATGGTTGCAATTCCTAAATGTTTCATACGATATTTTTGTTCATACAAAAGGAAACTTATCAAAATGTGGCGCTCTAAATAATCAGATGTAACCAATAATAATATGAATAGTACAGTGATACTTATACAAATATATGATGCAGCTGTGACCCAGTTGAGGTTTGCTCAGTCAATCCTCATGTAGAATAGTAGCGATGAAATGTCCGGGAAGCGCAATATATGTAAAAAAGAATAAAATACAATGGTGATAGTGCAATATTGTTAAGGTGAAAATGGATAAACTCAAATACAGATGACACTGCTCTCAATATATATACTCACAAACGTGTGAGGTTATTCTGTTCAAGCTGAAAGTCTGCACTTCTATTGCTTCTCGGTTGTTTCATTTCAAATCCACTGTGGTGGCGTACAGAGCCAAAATTATGAAAATTGTGTCAGTGTCCAATTATTTCCGGACCTAACTGTATGCATATAGATTCAAATAACAATAGCCATCAGAAACTGGGAGCGGTGGTGAACCCGAGTACACTGTATACAGCAGGGTGCTAGTATACTCAAGAACAGTATATTTTATTGCTTCTGATTAATAAAGTTATTTTAATTATATAAATTATCATTCAGATTGGGAGATTGAGTGCTATAAATTGGGTTTCTTTTCTTCTCAAATTCTAAACATCTCCTCTGGATCAGAAATACAGCGCTGAAGTAATTACCAAACTGATAGAAGTCATCCTCACACACTAATACTTCAGCTTCAACAAGGAAATGTACCAACAACTAATGAGGACTGCAATGGGCACCAAGATGGCACCGCAATATGCCAATCTTTTCATGGCAAATCTGGAACTACAAGATTTCCTAACTACATGCCCCCACTAACCCTACAAATACTACAGATGCATTGACGGAGGGTGTAGTAAACCTAAAACAATTCCACGAGTCCCTGAACTCATTCCATCCACCAATTAAACTTAAAATGGATTATTCAGCAAACCTAGTAAACTTTCTATATATAACAGTAACACTGAAAAATGGCAAACTACACACATCTGTAAACAAGAAACCAACAGACAGATGCAGTTACCTCCACAACTCCAGCTTCCATCCCACTCATACAAAACAAGGTATCTTACACAGCCAGGCTATAAGATACCACCGCATATGTACTGACACTGAAGAGAGGAGAACTCTTGAAAGGTTGTCATATGACATAAATTGTTAGTCCAAATAAAAAAGGTATCACCTAATACTGAAGTACTCATGTATTCTGCACTATTGCACAATAGGTTGATGTACTGTATTGATGTTTTATTAGAACAGTAGCTTCTCGTTTATTGATGGCATAGTGCATTTCCAGTTTGAGGAAGGGAGACTTACCCGTGACATAGGAGGCATGAAAACTGCTCCGAGGAGCTGACTGACTGCTCACAAACTCCACCAGCATCGTCTTTCCAGATGAAATCAGAGGTGGGATCGCTCTATTCCCACAGGTCTTACCAAGAAGGACATTTTCTGCTTTACTGGCTCCATCATATACTTTAATGTAGCTGTCATCACAGTCATCAGAAGAAGAGGGAACATTGAAAGCACTGAGCTGCAGTTTGACCTGGTGGTGGAAGAGCACAAGGTGAGAAGTGCTGTTGTACCAAGTTAATGTGATCCCCAGGGACACATCCGACTATATATCTATATATAATTCCACATGTATGGGTAACTGGTAGCTGTGTAACTGGGCCATGGTGATACCCCATTCGTCAGAGCTTTTAAATCTGGTTTTATTTGTCCTTTATTGAATCTGATAATAAATTCCTCAATTTGGTGCCTGGATGAAAAGATCTGACGAGAACCAGATTTTAAAAAGACAGTTTTCATTTAACTAGATATGGAAATGCACAGTGTGATTAAATGCCCATTTTTTTTGGTTTTCATTAAACATCTTGGGGAAAATTCACTCAATACACCTGTATATGTTTTTTGCCTGTTTGTGCTATACTAGGTACTGTATGAGATTAGAAATGCAAGGGATACATTCGAATAGGCAAGTTTCAAGCCAGGTTATGATTGTTAGGGTTGCCATGACCTACACAAGTTACAGTGTAGCACATCTGAATTATAAGTTTTAAAATAAAGTACAGTACAAGTTTCTGCCCATTTAGGCTGTATCAATAACTGCTAACAATCCAATGTTTGACTGTTACCTTCCCCTGGATGGATTTACACATCCTTTCTTTCTAGAATTGTGTTACTGGCGGTGAAGCCAACTGTCCTTATAGAGCCGGTGTGTGCTTTCTATTCACCTTAGCCGATGGGACTTGGATCAACCAAAGGCAGCTGCCTCCATCCTGGCCCAGGGAAGCCCCATTAGAGGAGAAGGACCCAGCTGCATCAGGGAGTTTCACTCTACACAGATCTGAAGGAATGGAAGTCTATAGAGTTAGTAAGCAGAGCTTGGCTTTTGAGTGAAACAAATTTATCAACCTACTGTAATGTAAAGGGTTTAGTGGGAAGAAAAGCAAAACGTCAGGTTGTCATAAAATGAAATACAAACCAGAGACAGCATTTCAATTCAGAGTCAGTTGCAGAATAAATGTTAGCAAAAGGTGCCACTGTGTGCTCATTTGCATGCCATATTCCAGAATCCCTTGCTGCAGTGGAAGCATTATATGCTAGGAGATAATTGGGAAGGGCAGGGTTGCAGGCATGTCTGAGACATGTGAATGTGCTCACAAGGGGTATTTTTATTTGCTATAATAAATGATGCAAATTCTGCTTGAGTGCAAGTGAAATAGGAAAGATTCAGACACTTTAACCACAGCAGTGCAGGGCAGATTATGCAGATTGTCCTGGTCGCCAGAGGCTTCGCAGGGTGACGAACATTCTATACAAGTGTCAGGAAAGCTCTTACTGCAGTCATATAAGGTATTAATCTTCTTCACATCCAAAGAACTGAGTCCATATCTCTGTCCAAGAGGCATATCGGGGTCAGGTTTGGGCACTATTGAAGGTCTGCTGGATGTATTGCTATAAGCAAACCTGCAGGAAGAGACATTGTTAGTTGTATTTAAACAATTTCAAGATTTCTTCTCGCAGACAGAACTGTCCATGCTCCTGTAATGGACCAGACCTCCACTTACTTGCCATAATGCATCACTGAGATGTAATCATACGGAAGGTGCATGGTATTTCCATCAACTGTGTTAAAACGGCTTTTGTCGCCTGTAAGGAGACAGTGCACTTTTTTATTTACAAAATAATGGCATTAATTCATCTACCGGTTAAACGTTCGCTCCACATGGAGCTTGTTGACAACAAGCAGAGTTCCTCTTATACCACTTTTACAGATCATTGATGATATGCATGGCCAATGTAGCCATGATCTCAGGCTTTGTCCATCAATCATCTCCACTGCAGACTGTCCCATATGTAGCAGGGTACCCCCTGGCTACTAAATCTACCCAATGGGCTGGCAGTAAACCCTGGTATTCACAGGTCTGCCAGTAGTTATCATGGGATTTTCCCCCTTCATCCTTTGGTACTGCACTTGAGTGACGGCAGGGGATGGCACATCCTGTTGTGGCTGGGCCAACGGGATGCTCGCCCTCTGGCTGTACTTAAGGGCAGGACCCCCCTAAAGTTAGTTGTTGGTCCTTCCCTCTGAGGAAGGCAAGTCATGACTGGGAGCCTGAGTTTGGGGCCTTCCCATGTACTCTTCCCTCCGTGGAGGATTAGAGTGACTATACCTCTTCCTCCACTAGGGAGGTGGGGAAGAGCTAGGATGGCTGCGGGGGCCCTAGGCCCGTAGTGACTGTTCAGGGACTATCTCCGGTGATACCTGAAAGAAGAGTCTGTGATCCGGCAGGTGACTGCTGAGTTACCTGTATTACTGCAACAAGTGTAGTAATAAACCCGTTCCTGTTTTACAATATACCTCCTGCCTGGTGTGTGATCTAACTGGGGGAGAGTTACAGTTCTACCGTGGGAGATCGCCTCCATATCCCTGGAGCCTACGGCAGATGGAGGCGCTGCACTGCTAAGTATTATGTGGGGTATGGACCCAAGAAGCCTGATCCTGTGTCCCAAAGTCACCGCGGACGACTCAGCCCTCTTGTTACCAGCAAGTATGCACCACAAACATCCAGTAATGGCCCCGATATGCGATTTTGGGTAGCTTACAATGTCACACGTATTCTAGAGATATTGGATTGAAACAGTCCTATGATCAGTGCGACAGGGTATTTTAACAGGGTATAGATATATATCTGAAGTCCCCCAAAATTGAGCCACAAAATGTAACATGTTGATTGGAGTTCAAATCAGTTTGTAAGTTTGCATAACATCTTGAATCCATAATTCATTATATGACCACTCCACATTGTAGTAGATGCCACACAGGTCACTTAACTCCAAGTGGGATTTATGGTTAATAAGGAGAAACATAGCCAGTGAAGCCAATTTAACCTGTTCACCACCACACTTATTGGAGATATTAGAGTACAATAAAAGTATAGGATCGCAACAAGTAACGTGAAAACATCACCCCAAAATTGAGTATTACTCACTGATTTTGTTGTTCTTGGCTCCAGGGCGTGCATCCAACTTAGTTGAATGATAGCAGTGTAATTCACAGTGGGGAGACGCGGTATGTGCACCGTATGTCCCCACTGTGTATTACACTGTCCCATGAATTCAATGCAGCCTCAGCTTCTGATGAGCAGGCTTCTCACCTGGGTTTTTGATCTGTGTGTAGTGGTTCATGCTGCTCACCTGGAGAGATGTTCTGCCACATGATGTCAATGTAGTCATCCCTGTCTCTCCTGGTGTGCTCGTGGTAGAAGCCCAGAGAGTGAGTCAATTCATGTTGAGCTACCCCATAGTGAATACAGCCGGCTTTGGATAGACTCACAGTCTGCTTGCCCCCAGTTCTTCCAACATGAGACCAGCACCTAAATGGGGAAACACAAAGCACTGTATTAAACAGCTGCAAATAAAACATAGAATCTTTGTAAAAATAAATGAGTTTACACCAGTGTGATATTCAGATTCTTCACTATGGGCAGGTGCAGCGTACGGACACGTATGGAGTAGGGAGTAGGACAGCGTACAGACACGTATGGAGTAGGGAGTAGGACAGCGTACGGACACGTATGGAGTAGGGAGTAGGACAGCGTAAGATCACAGCTAGGACAAGTCGGTGGGAATGTTTTACCTCCAGACTCATTTCATTCTCATTTGTCCCATGTCCCTAATATTATGCTAAAGAAGGTTGGTTAACCATTCACTGTAAGATGGGTCTGCAATTCTTTGCCAGGTTGAAGTAAAGAATCCATGAGCAATAGTGTAGAGTTACACTGGAAGCTGCAAGTCACCCTGGATGTGCCGCTGAGGAATCAGGACTTACCCATCTTTAGGCTCTATGCTGAGGTAGTCTTTCTCTTTTGTGCGGCTCACAAAGCGCACACAGGTCATGGTTGCAAACTCCTGCATGGCTGCAGCAAACACAGCTCTCTGATTATTAGCTGGGGACAGAAGGAACAAAGCTGAGTGCCAGGTATCTACATTAAACATCTACAGGGACAGGTAAGTAATGAGAGGAACTTACTGAACTGAGAGGAGATAACATAGGGAACATTAACTATTCCACTTCTGGATTTGGGCCATATGCATCCGCCACACTTCTGGGCATTACGGGAAATCTGCAGAGCAATGTCACCTTCCAGCAGAAGCTTGGGGATACCTGGGAAGAAGGACAATCAGTCACATCACACACAGTACAACTACTTTTTTGCTTTACCCATTTTCAGCACGGTGTAATTTCTTGGGGGTAAAGTGACGTGCAGTCAGAGGAATGAGCATCAGTGTCAAAATGGGGCATCAATAGATTGTAGAGACCGACGGTAACATCATAATTTGCAGAAATACAATAGGTCATGCACTCGTCTTCATACACCCATACACTCTCACTCATGTATTCATAAACCCATACACTCTCACTCATGTATTCATACACCCATACACTCTCACTCATGTATTCATACACCCATACACTCTCACTCATGTATTCATACACCCATATACCCATACACTCTCACTCATGTATTCATACACCCATACACCCATACACTCTCACTCATGTATTCATACACCCATACACTCTCACTCATATATTCATACACCCATACACCCTCACTCATGTATTCATACACCCATACACCCATACACTCTCACTCATGTATTCATACACCCATACACTCTCACTCATGTATTCATACACCCATACACTCTCACTCATGTATTCATACACCCATACACTCTCACTCATGTATTCATACACCCATACACTCTCACTCATATATTTATACACCCATACACCCTCACTCATGTATTCATACACCCACATATTCCTATGCTGATATATGCAGTCACTCATGTATTCATACACCCATACACTCTTACTCATGAATATGTACATACACTCATACATGCATTCACTCATGTATACATACAAAATAAACTTATACATGTATACATGCAGTCATTTGTTCATACCTACATATGCACACACTGTATATACACTGATAGACACAGATAAGAATGACTCACCTGCAGACACACACACACACACACACACACACACACACACACACACACACACACACACACACACACACACTGCTAAGGGCTTGGCCAGTCTCCTGAGTTACACACATTTTCGGGGGTCACAGTTACTGTATTTTGAGAAGCCTGGCCAGTCTGATTCCTGGGCCATGGGGAATTTTCCGGGTACCCATTGAGTCAGTGCGCCAGAGCATCACCATAAAGTCCTGTGACAACTACACAAGGGTTTCAAGGGTTTTACATCGGAGGCAATCAGGTTAAAAATGAAATTCCACATAGTACTTTCTACTCAGTTTAAATATACTGATCATTTTTCAATAAGCCGTTTGGTTGTTTTATTTTTACTGTTTTTATGGGATGCCTTTGAGTGATAAGACTGTTTGTCAGTTATCAAAACCACAAGCAAATTGTTTGTAACGTAATTATGGTGCGATCAGTCAAACAGATCAACATATGTAGTGGATAATCCTGTTCCCAGCGAACGATACATGTAAAACAGGTTTTAACGTTTAAGGCTGGTTGAATCTTTCTAAACAAGCCAATTACACTGAGAACTTACTAAAAAAAAAATAGCGTTTGAACCGCTATATTAGACTGTCCCTTCAAAGAAAAGTGATTTATTTGAATAAGCCTCCTCTACCTTTCTGTTTTATAAAAAAAAAAATATCACTTGTAAACACATCCACGTCTCAGACAGGTCTGCAACCCTGTCTTTCCCCGTTACCTCTTAGCATACAATGGTTCCACTGCAGCCAGGGATTCTGGGAAATGACATGCAAATAAGCAGACAATGTCATCTTTTACTTAATGTCCATTTTAACATGGACCCCTATAAACTTATGCCTTCCACATTACACAGTTTTTCAGCACAGCGTGGGTAAAAGAAGTGCAGAGCCAGTAAAACCTACCCACAGACAGCTATTTCAACATTTTGGGTCTCATCAGTGGGCGGGTTATATTGGCTTTGCAATGTGAAGTTGGAATAGGTTTGAACCTATCATTAAGTAGATTAAGGTGGGTAAAAAAAAGTGACATAAACCCTTCACCGCGCCGTGTACAGTTATATAGCAAAACCGCCATCACTCTTTTCTAAATACATCGGAAATAAAAGACTTTCACAATCACTTACGTCTATTAATCTTTTCTATCATTTCAAAAATGGTCCGGGCGTCTTTGGAAGGTGTGTTGCCTGAGAAAGAAAAAAGAGGTGGGTTTGAGAAACTGGCGCTTTTTTTTTATACAGGAACGTACATAAACGTGTCTGTCGTGTTCCCCCGCGTGTGCGTGTTCCCCCGCGTGTGCGTGTTCCCCCGCGTGTGCGTGTTCCCCCGCGTGTGCGTGTTCCCCCGCGTGTGCGTGTTCCCCCGCGTGTGCGGAGGGGATTCGCGTGGGAGCAGGTGGAATTCTATAAAAGTACTTAACACAGGTTTGCAAATGATAAGGACGATGCATAAACCCTTTCCTTCGTGTATATTGTCTCGTTCATCTGGCAGGTTATGTCCCTGGAATGTAAGTTACCCACAGTTAGTGTCCTACTGTATATATGTTCTGTGTTGTTGAAAAAATAAGGGTTAAAGTTGATATCTACGACAATGGTTTGTGATACACTGTATGCATGAGAAAACCCAATAAAACCCAATAAAAGTAAAGTTAAAAAAAAAAAAGAATCTTTTTTTTTAAGGTAAATTGAAAGAGTGACATGCATCAAAACATCCATTTCTCACCTAAAATCATTAGCGGCGTCGGTGTAATTATTCCTGTTCTTACACGTAGCGCACGTTTTCTTACTCTTTGCATAGTGCGGGTCACGCTCATACATATAAATGCATAAAGAATAGTTTGCGTCTACTTGCATTTGTCTTTTACACAAAGAAAAAGTTGACGGACAATTTTGACGCATTTATTGCTCACAAAAGTGTCACGCGTCTGTCATTTATTATTACATATCGTTTGCATGTGTGCTCCACCTGGACAGCATCCAAACTCCGCCCCTAACGTCATAATTCTGTAGTGAAAAAAGTATTTGCACACACTGCAGAACACATCAAATTCCGTTTCCTACGTTGGCGCACAAAATGATGCTTTATAATGCCAATAACGCAGTGTGACGATGAAGCATTCTGCTAACCACAAATGAGACCTGAACAAGTAAAAACAGAGATATTGTTACATTCGTGCAGTGATTCCCAGCAAGGGGATCGGGAACCCCCAGGGGTTTGGGAGGTGTCTCTAAGGGGTTCACCCAAAACAAATCTGTAATAGCGGATTTCAGGCCGTATAATGGGTTCCTGAGCCCGTGTGGGGTCTGCACACTTAGTAAGACCCCAAACTGCAACTTAGCGTGAGGGGTATGACTGTCACTTAAAGCAGGGGCTTCCAAAGTCGCTCCCCACAATGCTTTGCTTCCACTACAGAGAGGCATTGTGGGGCGTTACTTTGGATGCTCCCGCAGTGAGTAACAGCTATACCCCCCCCCCATGCTGCCTGCACACACTGAGGGGCAGTTTGGGGGATTATTAAGCGTGTGTTCCCCCCACTACCTCAGGACACTATACTGCCTGGGATCGGTCACACAGGTTGGTTACCAATAGTCCGAGTAGCAATAATATTTCTTAATTAGAGGTTCGGGGAACAAATATTTTCTAGCAGGGGGGAGCACAATGTAAATAAAAAGGCTGGGAACCACAGCATGAAACCCCTTAGTTATTACACAACAGGAGGGACCATTAATTAATTCCCCCAAATTAAAATGGCAATCATTTTATGCTCCCCCCTCCTCCCCAAAAACGAAATAAAAAAGGCAGATATTTGTGGAAGACAGAAAATAATGTAAAAGTATATAGTAGTGTATAGGGTAATGTATGGGGTATAGCTACACATAATGTGGTTTTTAGATAAAATATCGCTTAAGTTCCACCATGCGATTAAAAAAAAAACAGGCATATACCTTTTTTGTAAATACTGTAACACGATCTGAGATATGAGCAGTGGGTATATTTATAGAACATCAGGGCCCATGTATTAAGATTAAAGGGGTGCAGTTTGGGGGCAAACATTGTGTACAGTATGTGTCAAAGAAAAAGTCTCATTAAGAGATTAATCAATTAGAATTTGTCTTTGATACGTTTGGGGCAGTTGGTTTTGTCCCACTTGTCTCTTAATATTCTACCGAATTGTTCTATAAATACAGCAAACCCCTCGCAAACACCCCCAAACATGCTCACCCCCAAACCTTAATGGGATCAGCTGTGCAGCCTGACCATACTCCAACCTGATGTATACTCCATCCCACAACGAGCAGCCACTTTACCTTTTGTTCCAGCATTGCCCCTTTTCTGCGTTAATATCGATAGCGTTAAATATAAAGCTCTCGCGTATTCACTGGGAGTGATTTGTTTATAAATGGGATGTGATAAGGAACGATGCGTTAGCCGCGCGGTAGTTAATTCAACAGATAAAATAAGTATAAAGCCATAAAATGCGTTTCTCCACGCTAGCGCTATGGGAGGAGATATCACAGGGTTAGGAAACAGGATTGGTTACAAAACTCTATGGGGTTTATTCTGTAAGCTCCGTTAGCGCTGATCAGTGCGATCTGCACAGAAATCCCCCTGAAAGCCAACGCGAAGCGCTAACGGAGCTTACAGAATCAGCCCCTCTGATGGAAAATGATTAACCCCTTTGATGCCCGAGGCAACCAATGCATTGCAAATAAATGGGAGGTGAATATACAGCATAGACACCATACAATATATCATCTATAAAACATACATATGTTATTAACAAACCGCTAGTCATGGGCAGTGGTTGACAAATCACCAAAAACTCTACTCGCCACACAAAAAAATCTACTCGCCACCTAGTACCAAACGTGTGCTGCTTGGGCCAATATTTACTCGCCCGGGGGTTAAATCCACTCGCCCGGGGCGAGCAAATGTATAGGTTTGTCGAATACTGGTCATGGGGATTTCCCAAACCTCGCAGGGCGTCTCTTTAGGAGTATACTGTAGGACACACCTGGGAGATTTTGTAAGCTCTGTACTGTACACTATCATTTTACCTATAAAGAACTTACAACAAATCAACTCTTTTCATAGTAAATATGCCTACAAGAACCAGATACGATCAATATGTTGTGAAGACATCTTCCCCTGAGCTGGAGAAGGTTTTGCTCCCATTCATTTGATTTGGAGCTGAGCTCTTCTCCAGCAAAGGGAAGCTGCTCTACTGATAATGTGTGATTACAGGATGTCCAAATAGTACTTACCCCGGCTGGTATCCTCTTGGGTCACCTAGAAAGAAAACAATAAAATGCATTAATATGAAGTCAGCACAAATCAGCCTTCCTCCATAAGCAGATACAGGAGAAAGATGGGCAGTATCTGAGTGGGAAGAATCTTGCAGCCATAGACGTACCAGTATTGGCAGAGCCAGGCCAAGGGACCAGGCTGCAGCGGACATCACAATCAGAGTGCTGAGCAGCATTGTTAGCTTGTGTTAAACTACAGCTGGGAAATGAATATATACCCCCAGTAAGGGAATGATAATAAATCAGCAAACAGCATTGAGATAATGCCCCCCCCCCTCTCAGCTGAGGAGAGGATACCACTTAGCAAGGGGCACTCATTCTGCACATTGACATTCATGACTATATAATATATACATACTGACACATTTTGACGTAAGAGATTTAATTCCTGAGTCAATAGGTCTTCCTGGGGGATTTATAAGATCTCTGTGTAATTTAGGTAAGTAATAGAAAATAAGTAGTACAGGACTCTTAATTAGGATGTATTCAAATTTCTTCCTTATTTAGAACTTGATTTTTAAAGCCGATGGTTAGCAGGTTTTCAAGTTCAGACAAATATTCTTTAGTAGGGTTTTGTGTAAGTTTCATGTAAGGGACGTGTGATTGAGAAACCTCGATGCTTCTGCAATTTATTTAGTTTTATCAAATAGTACAACCCCCCCCAACACACTATCTTAAGGTTTAATTAAAATTAGAGATGGACAAAACTGTCAAAATCGTTTTTTTCACAAATTCCCGAGCTTTCCATTCAACGCCGATTGAATTGTCGGTGATAAAAAAAAAGTCCAAAAAAGACGAACCGCCCTTTTTGAGACCGATTTGCGGAAATCCGCAGACCAAAGGATCCGGTCGATGCACGGCAGATCCAACTCCGCCACAAAAAAATGTGTCCATCTCTAATTACAAGTGACTCTTCCCTCAGTTTTTTGATGGCAATAAGCTTGTTGTGTACTGGGGGCTGGGGGGGGGGGGGGGTTGGAGAGAAAGATTAAACCTACATGGCTCAGGTCACTTTCTATAATCACACATTTTATTAGCTCCATAAACATCCAGTAGACTCAGTCTGTATCTCTGTCCAATGTCTACAGAAGGCTTGGGGTTGAGTACCAGGCTTGGCTGCCCAGTGGTGTTGGGAAATGGATATCAGCAGCCACAGGCATCTTTAATAAAAATTAATCAGTGAAACGCATTTACAATATTTCACAAAGGAATTATATTCAGCTTAATTTGTTTCAAGGGTTCTTGTAATTCTACCCAGTACTCATCTCTTGCTGGCCTCAACCGTAAAGCTGTGTCCACTCTGCCGCTGACTGTGCTTGGCACGTTGAGTTCAATGAAACTCAATGTGTCCGGCCACGCTCACACGGCGTGCCCATGCGTGAGTGATAGGCGCTTGGCGAGGCAGATTAATTTGTCTTCCAGGTGCGCTGAAGGGTCGCATGACCTCCTCAACCAATCAGCGCCAGTCACTGCTCAGCCGCGATTCCTCCCCCCGCCCCCCCCGCTTGAAAAAACCTATGTCGGACAGCCGAGCGCTCATGCTTGGAGAGTTGGTGACGTCACTGCTCTCAAGCATGAGCGCAGTCAGCGGCAGAGTGGACGCAGCCTTAGAAAGAGTAGGGTATGGTCAGTGTTATTAATGGGTGGGAACTGCCCTGAAAAAAAGTTTTAAGGAGCCTGTACTCAGACTCTCACAGAACGTTTTTTTTGGAAATGATTTGTGTGACCACATAAGACCCCATAGAAATCAAATTCAAGAAAAAAAGCAGGAGTCCTTCAATATTAGGCAGCAAGCTGGTTATGCATCCAGTTCCCGGAGTCCCCAAATTGATTTTCAATCCAAATGCTAAATCCATTGTGTTTGGGAGCGGCCATTCTATGCCTTTACTTGAACAATGCTAATTTATCACAACCACAATCTAATCTCTGACCCAAAAAAGGGGGAGGAAAAAAGACTCCTTGCCCTTATCTGCATTCAGTCAAAACATGGTGAAAGGCTTACTGATCAGAATACCTCCCAAACAGGTCATCAGAGATAAATGCACGTCAGCAGACAGAATAATCACATAGGTACTGCCCCTGTCACAGAAAATCCCATCAAAGACTGATTCCTATCAATTGGTGCATCAATGAATAGTGTGTGAGAAATAAAATCAAATTTAATTCAACCAAAGGTAGAAATGGTAGTGCTGGGTGCTGAGAACGCGCAGACAGACATACATGTCATAAAATAATCAGTTGTAGGAACCCCACTCTTGAAACAAATGTTCAACAGGGATTACAATTTAAATGACAGTCTGGTGTCATATTCAGTCACCGCAATGAGGAGTACAATGGTTTGCTTTGATCAGACAATTGCTCATGAGGGTGTCTGCCTGTAACGGGGCTTATGCCGCCTGAGTCGGCTTGTTCTGGTTGTCGGAAGAAAGCACAGCTGTTAAAGATAAAATTGCAGCTCGCTTTAATCAGAAGACGATATTAGCACACAAACGCCTGTATCCTAAGGCACGTAATATAGTGGGCGCGTGTGCGCATGTGCGAATGTGCATGCACGTAACGCACACTTTTTGTGTGTATGGTCCGTGCTGCCGGGAGCGACAGGCTGGGAAGGTACTGTGTGTGTGTGTGTGTGTGTGTGTCTGTCACTGGGTAACTGTGTGTATGTGTGTGTGTATGTGTGTATGTGTGTGTGTATAGATTGTGTGAGTTAATAATTTATTAAATAATATTTTTAAAATAAAAAAAGAAATGCTGAATGAATAAAAAATATTTTTATTGTGCTATGTTAATACATTTATATATATACACACACATGCACACACACATAAACACACACATACTCCTACTGTCTCTGTACGTTCTCCCTACCTACCAATTAGACTGTAAGCTCCTCGGGGCAGGGACTCCTCTTCCTTAATGTTACTTTTATGTCTAAAGCACTTATTCCCATGATCTGTTATTTATATTATCTGTTATTTATTTGATTACCACATGTATTACTACTGTGAAGCGCTATGTACATTAATGGCGCTATATAAATAAAGACATACAATACAATACAATACACACATACACACATACACACACACACACATACACATGCACACAAATACATACACACATACATACACATACATACACATACATACACACATACACACATACACACACACACACACATACACATGCACACAAATACATACACACATACACACATACACATGCACACAAATACATACACACATACATACACACACACACACACATACACATGCACACAAATACATACACACATACACACATACACATGCACACAAATACATACACACATACACACACACACACACATACACATGCACACAAATACATACACACATACATACACATACATACACACATACACACATACACACATACACACATACATACACATACATATACACATACACACATACACACATACATACACATACATATACACATACACACATACACACATACATACACATACATATACACATACACACATACATACACATACATATACACATACACACATACACACATACATACACATACATATACACATACACACATACACACAAACACATACATAACTGCGGCGGTAGCGGCGCAAAAACATTTTTTTCCCGTCTTCTCCCGTCTTCTCCCCGATCGCCCGGCACCACGCTCACTGCCGCGCGCGCGGCCCTATTATAGAAAGGCGTTATAAGTGCCCCGCGCGCGCACTATATTACTGGCCTAATGAAGTAACAGCGTAGCCTGATATTACTATGGTGTAAGAAGGGATAAACACGGATAACCGGGGTGGAGGGAGTGGGGGGTAAAGGAGTGCCCTATGTAATAATGTAACGGGTTTTCTGGCCCGGCCTGACCCACCCAATCTCACATTGGCCCCTGTGGTCTAACCGGTCCCCATTACAGTGTGGTAGTGTCTGGTGGTGCACCTGTTGGCAACAGGACTCTTGAGTCTCCCGCATGATGGTGTGTGGGGAGGACCCGTCCAGACAGGCAGCTGAGGTAGTGTGCTGAGTCCTACCTAGTTCCAGTGCAGCGCCTCCACCTCATCAGGGTCCCTTCGGTCACTTGGGGATGATCCTGGTGAGGAACTCCTCGGTGGTGCAGCCCCCTGTGCAATCACTTGACTCTTACACACGAGGGTTTCTGTGATCAGCTTCATCTTTATTGATACGGTGGGCTAGCTGCCCTCCACAATGGGGTATCTCTAGCCCGTCATTGCGCCCGTGCTTCCCTTTAAAAGGTATGTCACCTTGATCAGGGATTCCCTATCCCAGCCGGGATATCTTTCTTCTGCGCCAGGTCCCTGGACACAGACTCCTACTGCAGCTATTAGAACATAACTGTCTTGACTACTTGAACTTGAACTTGACAGAACTACTCAGAACTCCTCCTCCACTTAGCAGAACTCAGGACTAACTTTTAGACACAGTGCTGTGCCTTATGTACACTCTGGAAAATGACACACCTCTGACATCACTAACCATGGAGTCAGAGCATGTGACCACTCCCATCCATACACAGGGCACCCCACCAGGGTGTGAGGGCAAACCTCCATAATTACTGCTGGCATGCCCACAACTTACCAGGCCTTACTGTCAGCAGGAGAGATGACTGTAGCCATTTTACCTGACCGCTACATTAATAATAATATTAAGGCTAGCAATGCCAAAGTATAGACCGGTCCTAGTCCTCAGTGTGCAGCACAGTGGGGGCCACAGACCTGTTCACAGCTGTTGCTCTGTTTCCCCGTTCCTAAACCGAGTAGGTGCAGACACAATGATGTCAATGCAGACCAGGGCCGCAGTTAGGGGTGCCAGGTGTCCGGTATTGAACTGGACTGTCCTGTATTTGGACACTCTGTCCAGTAAACAATGAGAGGTACTGTAATACTAGACATGTATGTGTCCGGTATTTTCCTCCCTGGACATAGTGACCTGACGCACCTTTCCCCATTCCAGCCACCTTTGAATCTGAGAGAGAGAGGACAGGAGCCTGATAATCCCACGTAAAGGGCGGTTTGAGTTTGTATACAGTACACTCTTGCATATACTGTGGACTTTTGACCAGGGCTTGATTCTGAGCTAATTCTTATTTGGCTACTTTGTGTCTTGTAGGGGGGGTATAGGGTTAAGGGAAGTACCTTGTGGTTCCGTTGGACCCAAGGGAACGGGCCTGAGGAAAGGGTTGTTACCCTGAAACGTTGTCCCTCTTACCCTCCCCCATTGTCTTATTCTATGTTTATTTGTTAGCTGTTTTTCCTTTAGTGTTTTCCCCCCACTCCCCTTCCCTGTGTCTCTCCCCCACTCCCCTCCCTGTGTCCCTCCCCCACACCCCTTCCCTGTGTCTCTCCCCCACTCCCCTTCCCTGTGTCTCTCCCCCACTCCCCTTCCCGGTGTCTCTCCCCCCTACTCTTGTGCTTTTTAAGAACCATATATTCTGCATTTATAGTCGTGTAGCATTTCCATATTAGTGTGATACCTATTGTTCTATTATTACCGCTATTACATTTTTGGCTTATTCCGTGACGCTTTTGTTTTCCCTATTAATCAGTGTGTGCTGGAGCCCTTGTTTTGGTTTATATGATCTTCAGTGGGGTTGTTTGGGGCCACTTTGTTCCGTTTGCACCCCGTACTTCCTGATTTTTGAAGTGAAACTTCTTTAGTGGCACCTCATTCGTGATGGGGCAAAAAGGGATTGTGGAGACAGAAATGAAACGGATGTGACGTCAGTGCTGGCAGTTGAGGCCGGGCTGTGTTCTGGCTCAGCCCGACCCCAACACTGACATCACACCCGCTCCACAAATCAGATGCGGATATCGCCGCCGGCGTCGCTCCTAATGGCCACCGCACCCCCCACACAGCCGCTGACATGCGGCGCCGATAGCCGCCGGCGCCGCTCATAACGGCCGCTGTTCCCCGCCCGCTGCCTACTGCTGTGCCGCGCATGCGCGATGGCGCCAGTGACTCCAATCACCACGGGAGTGGGGAGGGAGTGGCGCGCAGCCGCTATCTGCCCCCGGCGGGTGCATGTGCCGCGCATGCGCGCACAGACGTTATCGTGAGCTCCTGGCTCCTGCTCGGGTAAAGTGGGAAGCGGGGGGGTTTGAGCGCGCCGCTTCCCACGCATACGGCGGGCCCGATGCGGCAGCGTCTCAACCTTCCTCCACCCCTCTCCCCCCAATTACCCCCTCTATTCCTCCCCCCACACCCCCCCACCGGCATCATGGTGTTCTACCCCGGGGGGGGGGGGGGGCGTCACACTCACATGGGCCTCCTCGCCGTATGTGCCGTCCTCCCTGCCCTGATCCCCAGGCACTGCGGGGCAACACAACCTGTGCCCATCCCTCCTCCTACCACACTGCTCTGCCGCCGTGCTCGCAGGTGCAGGGGGTGATCGGAGGTGCAGGGGGTGAGGGGAGGTGCAGGTGAGGAGGTGAAGGGGGGTGATGTGAGGAGGTGAAGGAGGGTGATGTGAGGAGGTGAAGGGGGGGTGATGTGAGGAGGTGAAGGGGGGTGATGTGAGGAGGTGAAGGGGGGTGATGTGAGATGCAGGGGGGGTGATGTGAGGTGCAGGGGGGGTGATGTGAGGTGGGGGGGGGGGGTGATGTGAGGTGGAGGGGGTGATGTGAGGTGCAGGGAGGTGATGTGAGGTGCAGGGGGTGATGTAAGGTGCAGGGAGGTGATGTGAGGTGCAGGGGGGTGATGTGAGGTGCAGGGGGGTGATGTGAGGTGCAGGGAGATGATGTAAGGTGCAGGGAGGTGCAGGGAGGTGATGTGAGGTGCAGGGGGTGATGTGAGGTGCAGGGAGATGATGTGAGGTGCAGGGGGTTGATGCGAGGTGCAGGGGGTTGATGCGAGGTGCAGGGGGGGTGATGCGAGGTGCAGGGGGGTGATGCGAGGTGCAGGGGGGGATGCGAGGTGCAGGGGGGTGATGCGAGGTGCAGGGGGGTGATGCGAGGTGCAGGGGCATATGCGAGGTGCAGGGGCATATGCAAGGTGCAGGATGGGTGCGCATACATCACACACGCACACACACAGTCACACGCACACACACACAGTCACACGCGCACACTACACAGTCACACGCACAAACACACAGTCACACGCACACACACACAGTCACACGCACCCACACACACAGTCACACGCACACACACACAGTCACACGCACACACACACAGTCACACGCACACACACAGTCACACGCACACACACAGTCACACGCACGAGGAATTCACGCTTAGTGCAAATAGCTAATACAGGGGATGTGTGCCGAGCACGCACATTCTAAGTCCAAATTTATTTGCGTTTTATCAAAGAAATTGTATTTTGATTTTTAATTAAAACATCACCAACACAATTTCTGTGACAAAAGTCAAAGAAGTTTCACTTACTATGCGCGTGCACAGCACACACAGCTTTTTTATTCATTATTTATTGTGCTGTCTATTATTGTTTATACACCTTTCACCATTGAGTCCAGTATTTTTGGAGAAGCCACATGGCAACCCTAGCCGCAGACAGAGCAAAGTGTCCCGAGCCCGAGGGCTGCATACAGAAGTGCATAGTCAATAAGCCTACTTCCAGACAGCTGTTTGCAATGGGAATAAACTCACAGTCAAAACAAAGGGAGAGTGAAACTCAAGGCTGTTAGGGGTTTTCTCCCCAGGCGATTATGCGAGTCTCTGTCATCACGGAACCTCTGATGTCTTTAAGTGCAAAAGCTTCCGCATGTTTAGCTGTAAAAAGCATTGTTATTGTAAGATAACTGTCTGTTACCCATGCACTGTGTAAACAAGATACCCTACCCCCCCCCCCCCTGTTATTCATGCTTTGGCAAAACTGAAATGTTTCTGTCCAATAAAGCTGATTTGATTAGTCAGATAACGGGAAGGTGTCCAGCACACAAATGATCCACAAGGCTGCGATTATGCAGCCGAACTGCAGGGCGTGCGCACATCCGTGACGTTACAATAGCGACGTCGTAGCGTGACACGTGCAGAAGCACATGCTACTGCACTCGCGGCTGCAGGCGGAAATCTATTTTTTGATTGGACGGCCGCGTCATGTGACGCAGCAGTCGCAACCAGAAAACACATTTTGATAAAAGCTCAGCTGCCGCCCGCATTGCGGTAACATTTGATATATTCAGTTTTCACAGAGCTAACAAACTTGTATTTGCGCCGTGCGGTGTCAATATGGGTGACCTCGCATGCTCTGCTCGGCCGGGCGATTTGTGGCCAGCTAGGTATGCGCGTGGGAGTAGGAGGGGCGCGGCCATGATGTCACGGAGCTGGTTTGACCTCATTGGGTGAACCGCTCATGTGACCCGCCGGCGAGCGGCATAATCAAATTTGCTTGCTTCGGCAAGCAGCTAAGCGCCGTGCAGGGGCAGGCGCTCGCTCACCCTGGCCACGCACATTGCAGCAATGTGTTTCATCATGGCCAGCGTGAGCGCGCCCGCTCACCGTCACCCTGGACGAGGCCTCAGTATAATGACGTTTGTGTAAACGCGTTAAGTCTGGGTTATTCAGGAACACACACCTCACACCTTGTTGAGGATACTTGTTGAACGTGACTGCCACTGTTATATATTTTATTCTAAGTATCTGTGGTCCTTTCTTCAGTTACACATAAGAATACTATTATGAGCGCAGTGGCGTAACTACTGTGCCGCCATAAACCCGGCAATGAGGAGGGGCGGCGAGGGTGCCAGGGATGCCCGCCGGCTGGGGATGGAGTTGAGCTCAAGTTCCATGCCAGCTGCTGCTTCTCTGTGCTCTCTGCTTGCTGCGGGGGTGGGGCCTTCACATACCCACAACCCCCCAGGTGAAAGAGTGTGTGACTGAAATGATTGTGTGTTGTGACTGTGATTGAGTGTGTGTGTTGTGATTGAGTGTGTGTTATGGGTTTGTGTGTGTTGTGATTGATTGTGTATGTGTGTTGTGATGGAGTGTGTGGTCTAGTGTTGTGATTGAATGCATGTGAGGGGCGGGAGGTGTTGGGGGGGATGTGTTGGGGGGGGGGAGTCCTTGGAGGAATTGAGTGTGTGTGTGGGGGGGATTGAGAGAGAGTGATGTATGTGTGGGGGAGGGATTGAGAGTGTGTGTGTGGGGGGGGGAGGGAGGTTGGGGGGCAAGTGTGGTGTATGCTTACTACTAACCTCAGGTGAAAGAGTGTGTGACTGTGTGTGTGTGTGTTATGATTGAGTGTGTGTGTTGTGTGTATGTTGTGAATGAGTGTATGGGTGTGTGAGTGTATGTTGTGATTGAGTGTGTGTGTGTGTTGTGATTGTGTGTGTATTGTGGGTGTGTGTATGTGTGTTGAGATTGGGTTTGTGTGCATGTTGTGATTGTGTGGGTGTTGTGATTGAGTGTGTGGGTTTTTGTTGTGCTTAAATGTATGTGGGGGGTTGGTGGGTTGAGTGTTTGCATGGGGAGAGGGGAGCCCTTGGAGGGATTGTGTGATGTGGGGGTGGGAGGGATGACGTGTGTGTACGCTTAGTACTATCCCCCAGGTGAACAAGTGTGTGACTATGTGTGTGTATTGTGATTGAATGTGTGTGTGGTGTGTGTGTGTATGTTGTGAATGAGTGTGTGGGTGTGTGTTGTGATTGAGTGTATGTGTTTTATGATTGAGTGAGTGTGCTGTGATTGATTGAGTGTGTGGGTGTGTGTAGTGAATGAGTCTGTGGGTGTGTGTTGTAATTGAGAGGGTGTGGGTGGGTGTTGGGATTGTGTGGGTGTGCTGTGATTGAGGGTGTGTGTTGTAATTGAGGGTGTGGGTTGTGATTGAGGGTATGCGTTGTGATTGAGTGTGTGTGTTTTGTGATGGTATATGGGTGGGTGTTGAGATTGAGTTTCTGTGTCTTGTGATTGAGCGTGGTTTCAGTATGTGTATGAGGGAAGGGGCTAGAGCCAAGGGGAGAATTGAGTGTGTGTGTGTGGGCGGGGGGGGGGGGGGATTAGTGTGTGTGTGTGTGGGGGGGGAATTGAGTGGGTGTGTGTGGGCGGGGAGGGGGAATTAGTGTGTGTGTGTGGGGGGGGGGGGGGGGGGGGAATTAGTGTGTGTGTGTGAGGCGGCAATTTTGAAACTGCTACACGCCTCTCTCTGCTTGGGAAGGAAGGGGGTTATGGTCCTGAAAAAAATACCTTCTATTACTATAGTTTAAGAGGCTATAACTAAGATAAGGTGATCCACCGAGAAGCCGTGCCTCATAGAATTACTACTTCTCTCTAATAGGAGAAGTGGGAATTATGCTCCCAAAACGTAACACCTTTGTACTCGCTTAAGAGGCTTTAACAAGATTTGGCAATCCTCTTAGACACCGTGCCTCATGCGTTAAATACCTTGTGTTAGCGAGCGGTTTCACCGGCCGAATATCAGCACGGTGTCAACATAAGGGAAGGGGGGGTCACAACGCCTCACAAACCTCCCTTGATTACGGGACAACACAACCCAAGGGTGGTGATTGTGTATTTTCTACCCCGTTTGTCTCACGTCTTATGATCACACAATCTCCGTGACCACTGTTTTACCTTCACTTACCGTTACAAGTCTGCTTATGTATCAGTACATGTATCAAGTGATTTCATTCAACACATTCATGACTGAAATATAATATACTGATAATTATAGATCCTTTTGGGGTACCACATAATGCAATGTCATTACAGGAGAGATAATATATGGCCTACAGGCATCTCTGCTATATTTAAGGCCTTCACTCAGTGGACCCCATTTTGATAGCAGCCCTTTATATACTTAGGCTAAGTCCATGCTGCCACAGTCCGCACCGAGGCGTCAGCGCGCGGCGCAATTACATCACCTTAAGACATTGATCGTGCCCATAGACCGTGCGCGACTCCAGGAGGGGAACTGAAGGGAAACTGATTTCTCGGAGCGACCGGCAGGTCACGTGAGCAGTTCGCCCAATGAGGGCGAACCAGCTCCGTGACGTCATTGACATGCCCCTAGACACGCCTCCTGACGGTGCATCTAGCATGTCCAAAAAACACACCCGCTTCACGCGTGTGACATCACGGATGCGCATGCCTCCGCGCGGGCGAAGGCTGTATGGACTCAGCCTTATATTGTATAAGTTACCTACACTATTAGCTGATACACTGTAACACAATGCGCACCAGGGATTAGTAATAATAAATGCATTTATTAATAAAAAGTAACCGAGGGGATCCAACCCCACCTCAGTACATATGAGTCAGAGAACTGAGTTCAAGTGTGGAACGCCCAACCCTAAGGTTGATTGTTGCTACCCAATTAAACTTAGTCTTTCAACCGCATAACACACAATAAAATAATAAAATAATAAAATAATAAAACAACAGTGTTCAATATTCAAGATAAATGAATCTTGAAAAACCTATATTATAGTTAAACAGCTGTCTACAAATGGCAGGGGGAGACGGAGACTTACACAGAAGCCCAGAACGGGTGCCGCGGTAAACATATAGAGATCTGGATCACGCCACCGCAGAGGTCTAAACACCGCCTTCCTGACGAAGCACGTTGTGCGAAACGCGTACAGGTCACGACAGGTCACTCTGCACGTGTTTTTGACAGGCTGAGACGGCGTTTGCAGGAAGCTCCGGCGCTGAATTTTCTACATAATCTGCCATCGATACACTGTAACAATACATCATTATTCGTGTGTCAAGTATATCCGAGCGAGTTACATTTCAGTGTATCCATGTGATGTAATATGTATCTGATACATTGTGTCGGCTCCAGTTAAACTTTACATCAGACATTTATATCACTGGCTCACCAGCCTGTCTGTTCATACTCACTCTCAGTTCTGCTTTCCTCAGGTCGGCCAACAATATACATCCAGTTTGGCAGTCGCCTGAGGCCTGATTCATATGGGATGACAGTCACACCGTATTATCTCATCGAGTCAGCCTGTCTCTGGTTGTCGCAGTACCCTGACATAAGTTTGAAATGCCTGGGTATCCCACCTGCACATATACCCATTCAAATCTCAGATAAGTGTAGGGTCTTACCTGAGACACTTTAATATTCGTGTGTATTTGTTACCCGTCCTTGTCCTTTTCGATTGGCCACAGATCACTTTACCAATTATTATATTTCTATTTGTAGTAAATAAAATATGTTTATACTAATTTCATTCCTCATTATACCTACTGTATAAGTACAGAGTGCATATTCCACGCGAACCCCTATTACTTCAGTCACCACCCATGGTGACTCTTTTGGCAGAATAATGATGTAATTGAATGATTACAAATATCCATATGAAGCTCTATTCAAATGTGTTTTTATTTATTCTCTCCAGTTTCACTTTGGACATAAGAGTCATTGGGATTCATTTATCATCTCCCGGCTGCAAAACGGGGGCAAAAATGAAGCACCAGATTTATGAAAGTACAAATTTTTATGGACTTCAGTGGATAACCCCAAAAATATAAGGAGGGGTCCATGTTTTCTAAGTAGTGTTAGGTCCTAAGGGACCTCACAGCCCACTGAAATAAATGGGCCATTAAAGATCTCATGGTTTAGCACTGCTTAGTAAAAATGGACCACAATACTATCAATAAGGGCAAGTTAGGTGCTGAAACACAACAGAAACATAACTAAAGCAGTGATGAGGTGTAAGGTATGCCGCAGTGTCATTACATTACATGCGGACATTTTTAAAGGACCCGTACAAAATATTATTTGTACTTATTTAGCTAAAACTGAAAACCTAATGAAAATGACGAGGAAATAAGATGTGAGCAAAAAAATTAGAGAAGCATTAGGTGGAAGGGGGCTTTAATCTTTCAGTGCCAAGAGGGTCTGCAACGGTGTGACATGGAAAGGGTTAAATGCAGACAAGTCTGTATACAGTATATCTGTATTAACCCCTTTTATGCCAGTGGGTCCCACACTGCATGACTTTACGCCGCCCCTCTGTATAGAACATTAATATTTTTTGCGGCTTATGGCCAGGTCCCCGGTGGCCGCTGCGGAGCGTGCTACGGCGTGCGCGCCACACACCACAGCACAGCCGTCTATGAGGCAGGCCCCAGTGGGCATGTGGGTGTCGTGGGTGCGCAAATTGCGCTGACGCATCCGCAGGCAGTGAAGACAAGAATTTTGTCTTACCTTACCGCGACGCGATCCCATGGTGTGCGGGCAGCCAATGGCAGGGCAGATCGTGTGGACCAATAGGAGTGTGCTGTGCTTTGTGCTGCGCTGACGTCATGGGCGCGCCACGCCTCTCCTCCCCCCCATCATGGCTGCGCACCCCGTGCCTCCCATCGCTCCCCTTAGACCGCATAACGCAGCTTTCACCTGTGCACGTGCCGCCAGGAGCACGCGCTGCAGGAAACACTGCGGCCGCAGCCTAACGAGGTCATGTTTGTAATATTCTTGCTAAACAGCAATTTTAAGCAAATATTACACCACGAAACGTACTATTATTTTATATTTATATGAGAAAGATTAAAGCCGCCTTCCACCTAATGCTTCTCTAATTTTTTTGCTCACATCTTATTTCCTCGTCATTTTCATTAGGTTTTCAGTTTTAGCTAAATAAGTACAAATAATATTTTGTACGGGTCCTTTAAAAATGTCCGCATGTAATGTAATGACACTGCGGCATACCTTACACCTTATCACTGCTTTAGTTATGTTTCTGTTGTGTTTCAGCACCTAACTTGCCCTTATTGATAATAAGCCAACCCGGGCTGCAAGGCATCCTATCACTTTGGTAAGTGGCTGCATAGAACTGTCCCAGCAGAATCTGGATTCAGCCAGTAACATTGTTCTAGTTCCCATAACGGCCTAGAGTGCCTCCCGCGTGGTTTGCCTACCCCACCATACAAACTTAGACGACACAGTTTTTTGTGGAAGTAAAAATGGTCACAGCTTTATTGTTTAACAATACTATCAAATAACTGTCAGCCATAAACTTAGTCCTTTGTCGTCCCTATTCTCGGTATCTTCCGGCGGGAGGAGCCCTCCTCCGCCCGCCCTATTCTACCGTCAACCCGGGAGACACACTCTCCGCCGTGATGGACACTCTCGCCCCTTACTCACGGCCCCGTCATCCGTTCACCCTAGGTCCCCCTTTTCATGGCCGTCTGGGCCTACCCGCATAGGATAGAGATTGATGCCAGGGGTACAGCGACCGACCGCCTGCGTCGGCGCCTCCAGCCCGCACGATCTTTTCAGGCGGACCGTTACCTGGCGGCCCATCCGCATCGGGTGGAGCCCCATTTCGGGTATTTACGGTGTCCCTACGATGACTGGCCTGACAGTTCCGCCAACGCTGTAACGATGGATCTGCTAACAGATTCATAAGAAATGGTTAGACACAACACAACATTCTAACGGGATGGGTGGGTGGGAAAAACAAGATTAATGGAAGCTCCTTACCCGCGATGGGTTTAAATAGCCCGCCCTCCTCCCCTCCCCTCCCCTTGCTGCGTGCGCAACTCCACGCCGCCTCGTGGTGCGGGGGAGGGGAGGAGGCAGCTAATCCCTGCAAACCCTGGAGGTCACGGCGGCCATTATGAGGGCGCCGGGCCCATTTTGGATCCTCTGCCCTTCTTAACCAGCGTAGCTAGCACATGATCTGGGCTCTTAGAGCAGTTACAGAAAAGAAAGTCTTCTTCTGTTTATGGCTTTATACGCATTGTGAGACCCAGGAAGCGTGCGTTGTTACTCTGCCCCTGCAATGTGTTCATCTCTTGCTACCTGCATCGCAGGTGCCACTGGCAACAATTGGGTTAATATTAAGTCCCATATCCAGTCCTGAATGTCTCATTCTTGCCCACCCGCTTTATCAGTGATTCCAAATACTGAAGAGATTAATATGATTGTTTCATAAATGCTTCTCATTGAATTTTTGCAGTGACCTCTCGCTGATCTGGAAAATGAAGAAAGAGGATTAACGGGAGAACTGTTTGTAAATATTCTTTCGGAGGGAGCGTCACTTTTCTTTATAATAACGTGTTTCGTGTTATAACGAATGGGCCATGACCTGGAAATGATCAGATGTGATGTTCCCTGAAAAATGGGGCCAAAATAGCATTTGTCTGTCTCTGAATTATTGCTAATCTGGATGACTGTTATACTGAGTTTATGTATGTTATGTATGTTTTTTTTTTGTTCTATGAACTGATTTTTTTTAGGAAAAATGAAACCTTTCAAAAATGTCTCAAATATGGTTTAAATGATTCTGCCCTGTCCATCTTTTATTGGATTGGATTTCAAATGAGAAAGCGCCCCCCCTAGCCATAGGTTCGATGCCAAAAGTTGTAGTGAAACGGCCCAAATTGTTAAAATTTGGGATTTCTCTTTTTGAAAGTGATGAAATAGCAGCGCCATTCCCTAATGAAGTTAATGGGGAATTCTGGCCAAAAAAGGCCATATTGGCACACATTGAGTCAGCCGCTTAGCGTCAATCGAACTCATTGTGAACTTTTGAATTGCAGTGTACTTTTTTACTGGCCCCAAAAAGGATAAATTCATTAACGCAAGCAAAACGTTTGCACATCTCTAATCCTTACCCTATTTGCATGGTGAGACTCCTCTCTGACCTTATGTCAGCCCTGAGTGATCCAAATCACGTCCTCAACACCCCAAGGAAGCAGCTCTGGCACCGATCTAAACCAGCGACTGGATAACTCAACTGCTTAAGAATTTTTGTCTGCTCGCGCCGCCCATACCTCATCTGAAGCGTCAAATGTTGTCGCGGGGTCATGTGACATCATGTTGTTGTCATGGCGATACGTCGCTGAAGACGACTGAGTCACGGTAAGTGAAGTTGCAGAGGCCTCGCACGGTCCCTCGGCATTTAATTTAAATGCTTTGGGAAAGAGCACAAAGCCTCTGCAACCGCCCCCCCCAAAACATTCTCGCACCCCCCCCAGTTTGCGCACCCCTGCCTTATACAATGCATAACCTATAATGGGAGGGGCCACTATAGGTGCTAGAAATATAGCTACAATTGGTACTAAAGACCCCTGGAATTAGACAAATAAGATGGTGGCAGCAGTGGAGGGACATATGGTGTGACCACAAGGAAGAAAAAAGAAAACAGTGACACTGTGTGACACTGTAAGTCCTTTGATAAAAGGTGTATGCCCTGATGTCACCCGTCAGAGCTGAGCCGGTCCGGGAACAGCACATTGCATCTTTTGCCTGTGGCTCAGCTAGAAAACTTTCACACGGCTCCAGTGGAGGTTCCGACGGCCGTCGGTCCTCCGCTGAGGCCATGTTCCTGGGGCCTCACCCCTACCCAGCGTTAGCTCTGCTCAATATGGAGCACCTTTATCCACTTTAAGGGCGTGCTGGGGATCTCATTACAGACTATGGTGCAATAGATACTACCTGATACACTGTCCCTAAACACTTCTATATATCTTTACCTACCACTGGACTAGCTGTCTTCCGGGTGGACTATCATATAGGATCTCTTGCCTATCTGATTACCAACTATTATTTAATACGTTTTTAGATTTCACATATGTTCAAACGGTTATGTAAAAGGGATTTATATGTCTCTTTATTTTATTTATTACTTTAATAAAAGTTCATTTTTACACACACTCACGGTACCACGCAGTATCACTGTTTTCGTTTTGTCTTCCGTGTGGTCACACCATATGTCCCCTCCACTGATTCCACTGTCTTAGTTGTCTCGTTCCATGGGTCATTAGCACACATTGTAGCTATATTTATAGTGGCACCTGTAGTGGCCCCTGCCATCAGAGGTTGTGCACTGAATAAGGGACCTTCTCCTCCCTATCTGTGGGAATTTCTTGCCCGCTTCTTTAATCAATGTTGTTCTGTCATCTTGTTCTATTCTTGCTACTTGTTTGTTCCTGATCTCTCTGATCTACTGCGGGCCCTAACCTCGCCTTACCTACCTTCACTCAAATAATGCAGTGCCCTGAACTATACAAGGGTTCTTTACAACAAGGGCAGTTACAACGTGGAATTCATTACCCATGGAGACTGTGATGGAAGATACAATAGATAGATCTTTTTTTTTTTTTTTTTTAATATTTTTTTCCTTTATTGGCGTCTTTTAAGGTACATACATGTGGATATTAATATGACATTCACAGCATAACAAATCATTGTGAAACACAGGCATATGACAGTGAAGTACTCTGAGACACACAATAAACCTTTTTTTTCCTACTTTCAGTAGTGAAAAGAGAGGGGATGACGAGCGATGGGTGGATAGTTGGGAACGACATGGGGAAAAAGAGGGGTGGGGGTGGGGGGGGAGGGGGAAGGGATTGTGGTGGGTAGGGCGCACCGGCCCTCGGCCCCGAGGGTATCAGGGTTGGACCAGGGCTTGTACCAGTGTCGGGGCCCCAGAGCCTGGCCAGGGCTCCCAGGTTCTATAGAATTGAGGCATTCTCTGCTTCAGCATGGCTGTCAGACTCTCCATGTTCATGACCCAGTCTATTCTTTTAATTACTTTTCTCCTGGAAGGGGCCTTTACTTGTTTCCAGGCCGCCGCGATGCAGCATCTGGCGGCCGTAAGGATTGCCGAGGAAAGTCTGACTATAGGAGCGGGGAGGTCTTCAATTGGTTTCCCCAGCACATACGTCAGGGGGTCCAGGGGGACCTCCAGACCCAAAGTTTCAATCAGGAGACTCTGGATCCTGGTCCAGAACCTCTGGATCTCCGGGCATGCCCACCAAATATGGGGCATGTCCCCCCTTTGACCACACCCTCTCCAGCACACGTCCGAGGTGCCTGGGTAGATCTGGCTCAGTCTACTCGGGGTTAGGTACCATTGGAATAAGACTTTATAAATATTTTCCTTCGTGATTGAGCAAATTGATGTTCTGGTGGCAGCTTCCCAGATATCCTCCCAGTCTTCCAGGTCGATTGGGATGTTTAGATCAGCGCTCCATTTTTGCATATAGGAGTGTGAGGGGGGGAGTGGGATGCCTCTAATGTTCTATAAACTTCGGAAATTAAACCTCTCTGGTATTCCACCTTTAGGCAGTGGGTCTCGAATCTAGTGCACGCTGGGAATTTAAGGCTAGGGGATTGGGCTCGCAGGAAGTGCCTTATCTGAAGGTATTTAAAGTTGGGGAGGCCGGGGAAGAGAACTTATTTTTAAGCTCTTGGAAGGACAGGACCTCATCGCTTTCCAGCAGATCCGCAACCACTCTGATATTTAGGCCCTGGAATTGACCAAATTGGGTACGAGAGCACCCGGGTGGGAAGTCTGGGTTCCCGAAGATGGGGGTGAGTTGTGAGGGGGATGAAGCTAGGCCATGTTTCCCTTTAGCTTTAGTCCAAGTAGACCACGTGCACCTCATTGCCCCGAGCTCAAATCTCAGGGGCCTCCTTCCTTTGTGAGCCTGAGACCATAGTAGGGCCGAGAGGGGGGTGGGGGCCGCGTGGTGTGTTTCTATCTCCAACCAGCAATTGGAGGTCGGGGGGTTGTTCCAAACCACCGCCTGCCTCAGCTGGCCCACCTGGTAATATCTGACCACATCCGGGGCCCCCAAACCCCCTCTCGTCCTCGAAGCCAACAGCACCGATCTCGGCACCCTTGGTCTACGCTGCCTCCATATAAAACGGATGATATGAGCCTGCATATTTCGCAGTTCTACTAGCGGGACAGGGACTGGGAGGGTTTGAAAATAGTAAAGTAATCGGGGAAGGACATTCATTTTGGTGGACACAATTCTTCCAAACCAAGAGATCTGGTGAGCATGCCAAGTCTCCAAGTCTCTCTTGATCTGGCAGGAGAGGGAGGGGGGGGGGGGGGTAGTTGGCTTGATATAGCGAGCTGTATGAGCTTGCTATTTTTATCCCTAGGTATTTAATGTGGGAGTTATTCCACTTGTTTTGAAGTTAGTTTGTAGGAGTTTCCACGCAGGGTCTGGGAGAGAGATATTGAGCGCCTCGGACCTGTCCGTGTTTATTTTATAATCGGACACTCGGCTAAATTGGTCCAACAGTTTCTGGAGGTTGGGAAGGGAGGTGTGTGGGTCAGCCAAGGTCAGAATGACGTCATCAGCAAAGAGGGAGATTTTGTTCTCCCTGTCAATTGATAGATCTTTAAGGAAACGTTAGACATCTTTTTAAAAATCTATACATGGAAGCAGGGAAGAAATTAATGTTTGCCCTTATTAAATATCATTGGAGATTTCACTGGGGTTTTTTGTTCTCCTTCTGGATAAATATACTGCAAATAGAAATATAGGATAAGTACAGTATTAGGCGTCTGAATTTCACATATGTTGAACTGAATGGGCATGTCTTTTTTCAACCTCAATTACTATGTAACGATGGATCTATGTGAAACAATGTACTATAGCAGCAGCATCAACAGCATAATACTTATTAAAAGGAAAACCCTCCACATATGGACCCTAAATTCTGATGGAAGCATTCTATCCTCCCATTGGTTTGTGAGTGGCAATGAAGTGTAAATATATGTTTCATTCTATCTTTCAGGTAAAACTCAAAGCTCCCTTAAGACCAACTGTGGGCCACTTTATTAAGTTTCCATAGTAATCTTTATGTGACAATAAAAAATAGAAAAGAAGAAATGTGAGCAAGACAAGGGCCACTCACTATCGCAGCATGGAACGGGGCGCCAGAAAAGTTGTTGAGTGGGAGTGCAGGCCACAGTTGTTGAATGGGATTTAAGAGACTTTAACCACTGAGATATAAGTTCCTCTGGTGTGTTTTATTTCTAATGTATCTAATATTTTTGAATAAAACAAATGGCATGGATGCACAAATACATTTCCTTTTTTTCAGTTTGGTTTTCTACCTAATAATGTTTCCCTACTATTTAAGTTAGACTTTATCATTATAATGTAGCACTTAGAAATAAATATACAGCCCAGGAGCCCTGCACTAGAAGCCAGAATGGCAAATATCTCCACAGCCACCATGGTTTTGCCTTTGGTGGTCTCATATGCTGGGATGAAGGTTACCCAAACAGTACAGAAGACCATCATGCTGAATGTTATATTGCGAGCTTCATTAAAGTGATCAGGCAACTTCCTTACCATAAAAGCTACAATAAAGCTGGCAAAAGCCAGAAATCCAATATAGCCAAGTCGTATATAAAACCCAAGGATGGAGCCTTCATTACATAGTAATATTATTTTCCCAGTTTCCGTCTTGGTGTCTCTATCTGGGAATGGAGGGGAGTGGCCTAAAGACACCAGGCAGATCCCCAATTCCACTAGTGAGCATATTAGGACAACCGAGCTAGATAATCTCTTTCCCACCCACTTCTTTAACTTGCTGCCGGGTTTTGTGGCTCTGAAAGCAACAAAAACTGTGATAGTTTTTCCTAGGACTGAGGAAACCGCCAATGTGAAGATGACACAGAAGGCCGCACGTCTCAGCAGGCAGGTCACCCTTGCCGGTTGGCCAATGAATAACAAGGGGCAGAGGAAGCACAGCATGAGGGAGATGAGGAGGGTGTAGCTAAGATCTCTGTTTTTGGCCTTGACTATGGGTGTGTCCCTATGTACAATGAAGACCACTAGCACAGAAAAAGTCATAATACAGAATGCAACAGCAAGCATTGCTAAAGTCAATCCCAAGGGTTCCTGAAAGGACAGGAAATTCAATGTTTTCTTGACACACATGACTTTCTTCTCATCGGGCCATGCATCTTCAGGACACTGCAGACAGTTTGCCATGTCTGAAAGAGAAACAAGAGAAAGTGTTCAATACATCAAGACCAGAAAACATGTCATATCTATGATGTTTCCTCCCCACCCCCACCTTAGCAGCCCTGAGTTCACAGGTATTGTTAGGACCTGTATGCTGGTCATTCTGTGAAGTGGCTGCAGGCTTATAATGCTTTGGCCAAAGGGTTTAACTAAACGACTCTAAGGCTGCGCTTATAGTGTTGGCGACGACAATCACGGCAAAACAAATGCATGTCACGCTGTGCTCACCACAAGCGAGGCGGGACCACGGTGCTGAGGTGGGAAAGGATATAACGCCTCCCACAGCCACGAGGGCACGTATTGAGTGTAGAATAGTCTGGATATCCGGGCTGGGGCAGGAGAGGTACGGATTGTAATGGCTACTGTTAGCCAAGTCCGGGGTTAGAGAGAGCGGAGTAGTCGTATTGCCGAATGCCAAGGTCGGATGCCAGAGGTGCGGAGAAGTCGAGGAGGAAGCCGGTTTGGTACACAAGGATGGGACTGCAAGACAAGACAGGACTAGGGAGGCAGAGAGTAATGAGACCAGCAACCGGTTCTATGCTCAGCCAAAGTGCCAGTGGCACCGCTAAGCATAAGTAGGTGAGACAGTCCAATGGCAGAACAGCAGAGTGGAGGTGAGGCTGTGGTAGGAGGCAGGGAAGCAGGTTCAGGTGAGCTCCCTGAGGTGGAGCTTGAGGAGGGAGGATGCGTGTGTGCTTGTGCGCCTGCGCGCGAGATTAGCACTGGCTGACAACTTTGGGGTGATGTGCCTTTAAGGCTGGGGCTGGTACACGCGTGCGCGCCAGAGCTGTGAGTGGCGTAGGGGAAGCCGGCAGGAGCTGCGGAGGCGTGAGTGGAGACGGTGACACGTGAGTGTGTGAGCGGGGAGCGCGCAGAGGGCGGTGTGGTTCCCCAAGCCTTACAATGCATTGTCGCCGGCGCTTGTAGTGCACGCAACGGCGACAAAGCGACGGAGCGACAGTGCTATCAGAAATCTGGTAGTCACTCATATTTGATTTTTTTCGGTGTCTGTCTCCCCTTGCGGCTAATCCATTCTCCATTGCCTCTGCCCTCCCTTTTTATGATGTTACTTGCTTTGCAGCCAGCGATGTCGCTTTAACTTCAAATACAACTATCGCAATGGCGATGGATGGCGTCATCGTTCGCGACGTCGGCTGTATAAGCGCAGCCATAGGTTTCATCCTTTGTGGCCACGACTGCATGCGTGACGGCGTGCGCGGCTCACACAAAGGTACGGCCCTCTATGGGGCAGGCCCCAGTCGGCGTGTGTGCGTGCACGAGGCGTAGTAAGCGACCACCTTTGCCAAAAGACAAGATTTTTGTCTTTTGGTGCGGCGGCCGAACATTGGCTACATCGGCGGTTCAGCCAATGAGGATGAATCAGCCATGTGATGTCATGGCCACACCCCGGTGGATCTCCTGCTCTTCACTGGAAGCGTAACTGCAGACCACAGGTAGCAGTTGAAACTGGTGCATGCACCGCCAAGCGCTCCAGCACGCACATGCACGCAGTGAATGCGGCCATAGCAACGTCACTGCTGATCGACGGGCTGCTAGGCGTAGAGGCGAGTACACCGGTGACTCCTGCTCTTGCCGGTTTTACTCCCGTGGTGACTGAGAGACGTTGTCCGAACGCACACATAGTGGGCTTGGTCATTGCAAAGGATTTTCTGCTGCCTACGGAGGTTACGACAACAGTAGCTTGGAGATGATCTGGATGCCGACGACCGATTACAGTCACGGAGCCGAATGACACCTGGAGAGTGCGGAAGTGCACTTACCTGAGGGTTTCTCCACTGTCGCCTATCCTGTCGACGGCTGTGTGGTAACTTGTGTATTGATACACGCAATGCTTATGTTCTAATCCTTTGATGTACGCAGATATATTACCCCTTTTTTAACACTTAATAAGATTTGATATACTTCACTATTGCGTTTTGCGCTTGTTTTTTTGTCTTCTGTTTCTAGCTCTTGGGAGTGTTTGAGCCACTCCATGATCCCAGCAGCATACGCAATTTACCAACGGATATGTATGGTTAAACATTTTTTTCACTTCCACATTAGGGTTGTGCTTGATTTTATTGTTTTTAACAAATTATCAAGGAGGGTTAATTTAATCACTAGATTTCACTATTAGACATTGTTCAGTTAACACAATTTGGTTATTTTGGGTTGCGCACTTTCTTTTCTTTTTCACTATTGCCTTACTCATGAGCCTGCGCTCGACAAATTAGAAAAAAGTCAGTCGTTTGAAAAAAAAGGTGCTCGCCCCCCCACCAATTTTTTTTTCTTATTGTAACCCCCCCTCCCTCTCTCACCCCCCCTCACTTTACCCGCTGGTCAGTCTTTACCCACTGGCGTCCCATTGTCATGGCAATGCAGCATCAAATGAAGCCGCGTTTATATGACAATGGAACGCTACGTGATGTCAGGACGTAATTTGACGCTGCACAGCCATTTTCACATGAGTTGCAGGGAGAGACACAGGAGAATGCTGGGAGATGCTGCACCAGCGCCGCCAGTAAGACTCGACAGCGGGCAAAATGCATTCACGCCAGGCGTATTTTTCGAGCCCTGCTCATGAGAATTCTAATATTGAAGTATTTAAATACGTATTTTGTCACATTGGATGTAGCGTTTGGGTATTTTTTGTATGCGTTTTGCCACGCTCAGTAGCACTCCTTTTGACATAAATATATGATGTCGTGGGTATTGGGGTTAGAGCATTTTGATTTTGATGCACCTTCTCCTATTTTGTTGGTGCATGGAAACATACATTTTTAGTACATACTACAGCTCAACACCTTATAACACGGTGCTTGGGGTCCAAAGAATCACATCGCGCTATAAGCGGATCGCATTAGAAATAATGTACAATTGTATGCATTGCACAATAAAGTATCTAAGACACCAATAATCGGGTTGTAAAGTATTCATAAATACGAAAATTGGGAAACACGCTTGCATCGCGGATTCGTGTTGTAACGGATCGCGTTATAACGGGGTTGAGCTATATTCACATCTGTACGCCTAGCTCAGTCCATTTCTGTGCAAACGTTATTTTGTACGGCGATGATGCAGAATGAGAAATGTCAGGTTAGTACATAGGCACACACGCTTAATATAAAATGAGATTTCCGTGCAGCAATTTAGCCCCCGGTAGTGATTATGGGGTGTGTGCTCACCCACCTGTCATGTTTGAGATAGTTCCCTCTGAGCAAGGAACGCAGTCGTAGCAGCAGACAGGCTGTCCGTCCCGTACAGCTTTCCTATACCCCGGGGAACAGCTGTCACTGCACACGGAGCGCGGAATCTAGAAGTAATATGGAGTGAGACGGCAAACTCATAAACGCTCAGAACTAAGTCAGATTCTTAGAAGTGTATTACCATTAAATGATGTTAGCAATCTGGTTCTTCTACTTTCCATTAATATTCTTTACACCTTTCCACTTCATTGCGTCTTTGCTCCTGATGTATTTCTGTTCCCCTGCTCACCTCTTGTGCTTTAAATACAGACATCTACTTTATTGGTCCGACCGGCACTATCAGTCTAATGAGTAACCCTCACTGTGTACAGTACGAGGCTAATTAATGTCTCTTACATTTTTAAGGTCTCCTACAACAAAGCCTTTTAATATCCAGTAGATTAAATGTCTACACTACACTCTAATTTAACCCTTTCTGCTGCCAGGGGAGCCTACTACTCATTACAATGTAGGCGTTGGCACAGTTAACACCCAAGGAGGGACCTAGTGCTAATGTTACTGCCTACAAAAAGTACCAGCATTTTCCCACACAGCCACTGTGAGTGCCAAGGGCTGATGTTTATTTGAAGAGTGACAATGACACGCTGGATTTAATGTCTTCCCCTCACAGTAAACACTTCTGGCCTGTGAAGTGTGTAAACCCAGAGTGTTGTTGTGAAAAGTCTTCATGCGATGGGCTTAGCGTGAGCAAACATGCTCATATCCCATGTCTCTTCTTACCACTGATAGCTTGTCTTGTGTCAGCACTGATAACCCTCACAGGGGGACAGTGCAGAGACACTGACGGCAGACAGGGGCCATTTGGTCTTGCTATTTTAAACAGCCTCTCCCTCCACAAACACGTTTTCCTTGAGCATCCAATAGGAAATCCAGAGCAGTTATTGCCATGTTCAGTAATGTCCAGGGACATACTGACAGAGATGAGAAATACCACCGTCTGTTATTAATTAGTTGTGCGAGAGTGGAGGTAGATATGCAAAAGCTTCCCCAACACTAACACCCCTCCCTCCCTCCGTGGTGTCGGATCCCCTGCAAAGCTGCTCCGGGTCCTGCGTGGGGGTGCCACTGTGATGCCGGGTTCAGGGAAAGCTGGGAGAGGTATCCCAGCTCTCCCCCTCTGGCCGACGCGGAACCCCTGATCGCGGCGGCCATTTTTTTTTATCGCAATCCCGCTTATAACGCAGTCTCATTCTGTGGCCCCCGAGCACAGCATAATGGGGTTCAGCTGTATGTACATATTATATATATATATATATATATATATATATATATATATATATATATGCAATAATCAGCGCTTAATAGACCTATAATACCCCCCTTGAGAAAGGTTCCATTTCGGAGCCGAAACGTCGGGATTGGTTGTCTGTCTACACATGCCTTAATACACCTTTTATATTTTGGAAGTGAGTGCTGCCTCTTTTTTGCCTGACGAAAGGAAGGTAAGATCTTTTGTTTTATATATATATATATATATATATATATATATATATATAAACAAAAGATCTTACCTTCCTTTCGTCAGGCAAAAAAGAGGCAGCACTCACTTCCAAAATATAAAAGGTGTATTAAGGCATGTGTAGACAGACAACCAATCCCGACGTTTCGGCTCCGAAATGGATATATATATATATATATATATATATATATATATATATATATATATATATATATATATATATATCATACGAACCAGCCCAAAGACCAGTAAAGAGACAGCAACCAACGAGGTGTAATCCAAAATAATCTGTATTGAAAAGAACAGATACACGAAAGCCAACGTTTCGTTCTCTCAGGGAGACCTTCCTCAGGGCCGTGCAAACACCACACTAACAGTGACCCTACTTATATACCCACACCCCTAGTGCAACCAATTAAACATAATCAATCACCAGCAACCTGTCATTATTTACCTGTTGTGCAGCTGAGCACCATATGGGAACAACCAATGCCTGGACCAGAAGGAGCCATGCGGATCCACGAGCAGGGAAAGGCAATTTGTTAATCAAAGGCAGCCAGCTCAGACATCTGCGTCTGACGTCCTGGAACCACGAGCAGGGAGATCCCTCTCGTGATCCAGGCTGCCTGCTCTGATGTCCATAACCTGCGACCGGTGTCGGGAGCTGTAGCGCGTCACCTGACTAGCCTGCGCGTCATAGGGCAAAGGGTGAGCCGGGGAGCCAATGGGAAACATCACTGCGCATTGGAAAGGCACGCAGTACCCTAATGGAGGAACCCTGGCAACCAAGGACGCCAGCACACAGTCCGCGCAGGCGCAGTAGTGAATACTGATAGAGAGGGCAGCGCTATACCCACAGCACCAATACAAGGCAGACACACGAGCCAAAACAGCCTGTGGCTGAAGTTAAAGCCACAAGAGGCAGTGGTGAAGGTACCAGGGGTCCCAGCTGCACCCAACAAAATAAAAATGACAATAAAAACAAGGGAGTGACAATGTGCAAGGGAAGTGAAGCTATGGAAGGAAAGTGTCCACACGTCAAAATAAACATGCAAACATAAAAATAAACATTCAAACATGATCAAACATCAAAGCAAGTAAAAATCAATGCGCAGGTAAGTCAGATGTATCAATGGATATGTCACCGAGCTGTTTAATGAAGTCTGTAGTATCCTTAATGTATGAACCCATGCTGGCCACCAGTGGCTGTAGGTAGAAATCCACAAATTGTGAGAGAGGGTGGCATAACGATCCACGGGCTGAGATGATGGGTCTGCATGGAGGTGCCACGCAGGACTTGTGGATTTTGGGCAGAGTGTATAGCACTGGCATCACTGGATGATCTTGTGTCAAGAATTTGCTGGTCTCCTCTGTGATCCAGGTGTTATTAAGACCAGCATGGGTTCATACATTAAGGATACTACAGACTTCATTAAACAGCTCGGTGACATATCCATTGATACATCTGACTACATTTTTGCCACGCTAGATGTGTCTAGTCTGTATACCAACATTCCCCATGTGGAGGGCCTGGAAGCAGTCCGCGCCAAATTTGAAATATCTGGTGTACAACAGGGTCCCCCTGTGGAATTTCTCATGTTATTGATTGAAGTTATTCTACATAAAAACTTCTTCAGATTCGAGAAACATCATTACTTACAGCTGACAGGGACGGCCATGGGGTCAAACATGGCGCCGTCCTACGCGAATCTGTTCATGGACCTGTACGAGCGGACCCATATACTCCATGATGAGACTTATGGACACCACATTGTCAAATATCTACGCTACATTGATGATGTGTTCATCTTGTGGGATGGCAGCGAAGAGGACCTGCTAGCGTTTGTGGCTTCTTTGAATAACATTCCTTCCACCATACGCTTCACCCTCAGTCACAGCTCTAAAGAGATTGCTTTCTTAGACACGATTGTATATAAATCTGGGGGCTCGTTGGCTACAAAACTCTACCGGAAGAGCACTGACAAGAATTCATTGCTGTGTGCATCCAGCCACCATCCCTTTCCACTCAAAAGGGGTCTCCCCTACTCACAGCTTCTAAGAGTGAAGAGGATTACAACAGATCCAGCGGAGACCGAAAGGGCTTTGGGTCAGATGGCTGCCCGCTTCCGAGAGAGGGGCTATTGTGAAAAGGACATCCAATACGCCTTACAAAAGGTGGAACAGGTTGACAGGAGTGTATTGCTGACATCAGTGTCCAAAAAGCCGGAGACCAACAGACTCAACATAATCAGCACTTTCAGCACCGCCTCCAATGACATCAAGCGATGCATCCGGGGGAATTGGCGGATCTTACAAAATGATGAGAGGATAGGCACATGTGCCAAAGAACCACCGTTGTTCTGCTTCCGTCGCGGCCCTAGTATTGGTGACATGGTGACAGGATCGGATCCAATAGAGAAATATGCCACCTCCAAGACCTGGTTGGCCAAGAAACCAGGCTCATATCGGTGTCATGGCTGTACTAACTGCCAGTTCATGCAATTGGGCCCCAGCTACAATCATCCCCACAGTGGCATTCCTATCAAACTTCAACAGGCACTTAATTGTGAGTCCAAATTCGTGGTATACTACATCAGATGCCCTTGTGGACTCCTATACATTGGAAAAACTGTGAGGATGCTGAAGGAGCGGATGGCCATGCACCGCACTACGATCAGGAAAGCCCTAGTGAGTGGTGGCGATGACATGGATCATAAATGTCTCCCCGTCGCAAGACATTTTAAAGAACATAGACACTCCTTAGCAACGCTAAGATGCATGCCTATCCTACAGGTCCCTATTCCTACGCGTGGTGGTGACAGGGGCAAGATCTTGCTACAACAGGAGGCCAGACTCATTTATGAGCTGCGGACCATGGCACCAGGAGGACTGAACGAAGAGCTAAAACTGGGCTGTTTTTTGTAAATTGTTTATGCTTACCTGCGCATTGATTTTTACTTGCTTTGATGTTTGATCATGTTTGAATGTTTATTTTATGTTTGCATGTTTATTTTGACGTGTGGACACTTTCCTTCCATAGCTTCACTTCCCTTGCACATTGTCACTCCCTTGTTTTTATTGTCATTTTATTGTCATTTTTATTTTGTTGGGTGCAGCTGGGACCCCTGGTACCTTCACCACTGCCTCTTGTGGCTTTAACTTCAGCCACAGGCTGTTTTGGCTCGTGTGTCTGCCTTGTATTGGTGCTGTGGGTATAGCGCTGCCCTCTCTATCAGTATTCACTACTGCGCCTGCGCGGACTGTGTGCTGGCGTCCTTGGTTGCCAGGGTTCCTCCATTAGGGTACTGCGTGCCTTTCCAATGCGCAGTGATGTTTCCCATTGGCTCCCCGGCTCACCCTTTGCCCTATGACGCGCAGGCTAGTCAGGTGACGCGCTACAGCTCCCGACACCGGTCGCAGGTTATGGACATCAGAGCAGGCAGCCTGGATCACGAGAGGGATCTCCCTGCTCGTGGTTCCAGGACGTCAGACGCAGATGTCTGAGCTGGCTGCCTTTGATTAACAAATTGCCTTTCCCTGCTCGTGGATCCGCATGGCTCCTTCTGGTCCAGGCATTGGTTGTTCCCATATGGTGCGCAGCTGCACAACAGGTAAATAATGACAGGTTGCTGGTGATTGATTATGTTTAATTGGTTGCACTAGGGGTGTGGGTATATAAGTAGGGTCACTGTTAGTGTGGTGTTTGCACGGCCCTGAGGAAGGTCTCCCTGAGAGACCGAAACGTTGGCTTTCGTGTATCTGTTCTTTTCAATACAGATTATTTTGGATTACACCTCGTTGGTTGCTGTCTCTTTACTGGTCTTTGGGCTGGTTCGTATGATATGTGGATCCCTATGGGACTAGCAACTGCCTTTTGCCTTACATTAGAGTGCTGACTGCTTGCTTTATATATATATATATACAGCTAAACCCCGTTATAACGCGCCTCGTTATACCGCGATTCGGTTATAACGCGGTTTTCCCGTGGCTCCCGTATTAAAACACTGCACACACACGGCTCATTGCTCACACTGCTCATTGCTGACACTGCACACACCGACACACTGCACACACACTGCACACTGCACACACACTGCTCATTGCTCACTGCACACACTGACACACTGCACACACACTGCTCATTGCTCACACGGCACACACTGACACACTGCCACACTGCACACACACTGCTCATTGCTCACACTGCACACACTGACACACTGCACACACACTGCACACTGCTCACACACTGCTCATTGCTCACACACTGCTCATTGCTCACACTGTACACACTGACACACTGCACACACACTGCTCATTGCTCACACTGCACACACTGACACACTGCACACACACTGCACACTGCTCATTGCTCACACTGCACACACTGACACACTGCTCATTGCTCACACTGCACACTGCACACACTCACTGCACACACACAGCACACACACTGCACACACTGACACACTGCACACACACTGCTCATTGCTCACACTGCACACTGCACACACTCACTGCACACACACAGCACACACACTGCACACTGCACACACTGACACACTGCACACACACTGCTCATTGCTCACACTGCACACACTGACACACTGCACACACACTGCTCATTGCTCACACTGCACACACTGACACACTGCACACACACTGCTCATTGCTCACACTGACACACTGCACACACACTGCACACACACTGCACACTGCACACACACTGCTCATTGCTCACACTGCACACACACTGCTCATTGCTCACACTGCACACACTGACACACTGCACACACACTGCTCATTGCTCACACTGCACACACTGCACACACTCACTGCACACAAACTGCTCATTGCTCACACTGCCACACTGCACACACACTGCACACTGCACACACACTGCTCATTGCTCACACTGCACACACTGACACACTGCACACACACTGCTCATTGCTCACACTGCACACACTGACACACTGCACACACACTGCACACTGCACACACACTGCTCATTGCTCACACTGCACACACTGACACACTGCACACACACTGCTCATTGCTCACACTGCACACACTGACACACTGCACACACACTGCACACACTGACACACTGCACACACACTGCTCATTGCTCACACTCCACACACTGACACACTGCACACACACTTACACACACTCACAGACACTCACACACACTCACACACACACACACACACACACACTCACACACACTTACACACACTTACACACACTTACACACACTTAGACACTCACAGACACTCACACACACTTACACACACTCACAGACACTCACACACACTTACACACACACTCAGACACACTCAGACACTTACACACACTCACAAACACTTACACACACTCACACCCACATACACACACTTTCTCTCCCATATATACATACACACACACACACACTCTCTCACTCTACACAGACGGGGGGTGGGGTCGGAGCAGAGGAAAGGCCGCGACCAGCACCACCACCCGCTCCCCCCCCTCCTCCGGCGCAGGCAGCGGGAGCGCCAGGGACAGCGGCGGGGAGAAGAAACCCCCTGCTACCACCTCCATGCAGGCAGCGGGAGCACCGGGCACGTGGAGGGATCAGAGGTAAGCGGGGACCGGAGGGACATCCCCGCTCCCCTCTCTTTCACCGCGGGCTGTCCTGCGGTGACAGGGGGAAGCGGGGAGCGGAGGGACATGCCCGCTCCCATCTCCTGCCCCGCGGCCTGTCACGCGGTGACAGGGGGAAGCGGGGACCGGAGGGACATCCCCGCTCCCATCTCCTGCCCCGCGGGCTGTCCCGCGGTGACAGGGGGAAGCGGGGAGCGGAGGGACATGCCCGCTCCCATCTCCTGTCCCGCGGGATGAATCTGCATTAAAGCGGCGGCCATTTTTTTTCCGTGACCCCGTTAGTAACGCGGTGGTCTTGGGGTGGACCCCGAGACCCGCGTTATAACGGGGTTTAGCTGTATATATATATATATATATATATATATATATATATATATATATATATATATATATATGTAACCCTTCTATGGTACCCCACCTGACATGAGATTGGGGGGTACACTCCTTCTGGTCACTCTGGGTGCTGTGACCTGCTGGTAAACAGGAGGGCTGAGTGCTCCGCGGTGTTGTGGGGAGAGCCCAGGACAGGGACAGGAGGTGTGGGACAGGTTACCTTGTTCTCTCAGGGTGCACAGCGCCTCCAGCCAGCAGGGATCCCCTGGGGTCTCCAGGGGAGAGACCCCCACTGACACTCCATTCTCAATACACAGGAACAGGGACACACACAGCAGCTTCTTTTCTGTGGATCTTTATTCAGCATGGTTGTGCAGACAGCATACATATGATATCACAGCATGGTGTAATCTCTGCCTCTCTGCTCATGGCAGCTTGATTTCCCCCCCTCCTTACCCAGGGGGCAAGAGGGGGAGACCTCTTCTTAGCTTCTTATCTCTCTCAGCTCTCTCTCTAGACTAACTGATCACTAACTGAATTTGGGAATATGTCTCAATTTGAATATCCTCAGGGAGTGTCTCTAGCTTTGAATCATTAAAACTCAAAGCAGGATACCGATTGGCTCACACACACATCAGGGGGTGTTCCAACCCATATCCACCCTTTGGATTAACACATTAAATGTTGCTTAGGTCTGCCCCTGAATATTGCTACATACTCAGAGCTGAAAAGCAAAACAGATCAACTGGAGGAATTAACCTTCCCACTGCCTGTTCTAACAGGACTGACAGAGGAAAGGCCCAGAAGAATATATAGCTGCCGAAGGCCAGGCTATATATATATGCAACATTCAACGCTTCATAGACCTATAATACCACAATGAAATACAGTCTATATACTAGACAATAGATTGACATAAATAGAAAGAACGCAACAGCTGTAGAGACAATTTATGAAAAGAAGTGTGTCTACAAATATAAATTGGCAATACAAATTGTAACAATGATGGATAAATGTCCAAAAAAGGATATACTTGTTCCTGGGCAGATTCGCGGCTTCTTATAGGATAACCTGCCTCTACATAAATTTGTTAAAAAATAAAAAAGAGAAGCATGTGCCCCATAGTATGAATCTGTAAAATATTTATTGCCAAAAATTGAAAGGGAGCACACTCACAAACGAAGCTAGGACATGAGCATGTTAGAGAGAATACATCTCTAGTTGTTGATCACTGTGACGAGTCAGATACATCACACTCCATTGAAAAAATAAATCATTGTTTTATCCCAGCTATCTAAAAGGAGGGTGTTAAATCAGTATGAAAAATTAGCACAGGACAAATTAGTTAAACAGAAAAAATATATCAAACCGAATTTAAATAAGAGACAGTATGATGCCATTAATGAGTTAAGAAAAGGTAGCTCGATTTTAATGAAGTCAGCAGATAAGGGAGGAAAGGTGGCAATCCTACAGTAGAGGCAACTCTTATTCGAACAAAAACCAGTGGCAATTCCCCAAAAAACCCAGGAAACACCCAGGTACATTCTGAATACATGCCTTAAACGTTCCTTAAACTAGCCCCAGCATTTCTGCATTGATTAATGGCCTATCAGATTAACAGCGGGGGTCCCTGGCAGTCCCATTCAAACTGAATTGGACTGCCAGGGATCCCTGCTGTGTTAATCCTATGGGTCGTTAGTCAATGCAGAAATGCCTTAAACGTGCCTCAAACTAGCCCAGAACATACCCAGCACATACCCAGCACATACCCAGCACACACCCAGCACATACCCAGCACACACCCAGCACACACCCAGCACACACCCAGCACACACCCAGCACATACCCAGCACACACCCAGCACACACCCAGAACACACCCAGCACATACCCAGCACATACCCAGCACACACCCAGCACACACCCAGAATGTAACCCGGCAAATGTTAGAATAAACGTTGCCTCTACTGTAGATAAGAATTGCTACATCACCGAATCCCTGAGATTGCTGAATGATGTAACAACTTACTCGAGACTATCATACAATCCCACAGAGACTTTCCAGCATGAATTAGAAAACATTTTAACACTAGGAATAAAAAAACTACTTATTAGCAAGGAAGAATTTGAATTTATATTTATCAAATAACCTACACAACCAATTTTTTTATTATTTACCGAAATTACATAGAGATCCCATAATCCCCCTCCCGGAAGACCTATTATTTCAGATGTTAGCTCATTCACTTCCAATCTTTCAGCTTATATTGATAATTGCTTACAAAAACAGTTCAAGAAACTCCGGTCTTATAGTAAAGACACGATGCACATTCTTAATTTATAAAAGAATATTATTTGGCAAGAACACTATTATTTAGTCAACTGTGATGTCACCTCACTTTACACTGTTATAGATCATGAGCACGGATGTTAAGCAGCACAATATTTTTTTAAATTAGAAGACACCAACACAAATGCACAGATTGATTTCATTATCACTTTGATTAAATTCACACTAACACAATTTTTGGGGGGTTTAATGAGGAATTATTTTTACAGCAAAAAGGCACGGCGATGGGACCCAGGTTTGCACCTAGCTATGCAAATATGTTAATGGGGATGTGGGAGGACCCAAAAATTTGGTCCCAACATGGATTTGGTTCAAACCTGGTGTTTTGGACCAGATTTGTAGATGATATACTTTTTATTTAGCATGGTGTATTGTATTATTTATAATCTCACATTCACTGATAATTTTAATAAAGTAAGTCTGGAGTTTCTTGACTTGTTATCGCACGATAAATATTTTACAGATTCACACTATGGGGCACGCGCTTCTCTTTTTTATTTATATATATTATATATATATATATATATATATATATATATATACACATATAAATATATATATATATATATATATATATATATATAAACACAAACAGAGACCACATCCACACCTATTAATAATAGGGTATCTATAGGACATGAATATAAAGAAAATTTAAATATAGGTCAGTGCTACTGAGACACGATAAATATGAGAAAAACAAAAAACAGCATGAAGTCTCAAAAGGGAGCACTCCGATATACCCAGAAATATAACAATTTATTTATTCCGACTACAACAAATGAAAAATATATAAAAGACAAAGAGCAGGGCTCCTATATCTGACACAATGTGAGTGCAAGAAAATTCTAACTACTACTTTAATGAGACGTAATGTCATGAATGGCAAATGAGAACACAAGGAAACAAGTTCCCTGAGTCATCAAGATCGGACGGTCAGCATAAAAACACCCTACGATAAAGATACGAGTGAATTCAGAACATAATCTCATGAAAACCACTCACACATAGTTGTAACATCAAGGATCATATTCTTGGAAAAAATTTCATTGTAAAGATAGCAGTACTAATGTTAGATGAAAAACAGCCAAAAATCATCCTCATGCTTAATCCAGTATTGAATACATGGCAGTCCAGAGATGGCTTAATGGTTAATGCATGTTGATGTATACACGGTACTGATCCAAAAAACACACACAAAGGAGGATTAAAAGAGATGTACTGTACACTTATCCCCTTCAAGAAAAGTATGTGATTCTGATCCAGTCATATTTTATATATATATATATATATATATATATATATATACACATACATACTGAGTTAAGTTATGGTGAGTAAAAAAAGTGACAAAAACCCTCCACAGCAAAGCATATAGCAAATGCAAATATACTGTATGCTCATTTGCATGTCTTAGGCAGGTCTGCAACCCCGCCTTTCACCATTATCACCCAGCACATAGCACTTCCACTGCAGCAAGGCATTCTGGGAAATTACATGCAATATATATAGTATATATATATATATATATATATATATATATATATATATATATATATATATACAGTATATATATATATATATATATATATATATATATATATAATATATACAGTATATATATATATATATATATATATATATATATATATATATATATATAATAAAAAAAATAGACGATACCATTCTGTGGTTAACGAAATGCTTTTATTTGTGCGAGCTTTCGAGATACACTGATCTCTTCTTCCGGCGATGTTACAATGAATGAAGCAAGCAAAGGGTATACTTAAAAACAGTGTCTCTTGGAATGTTATCTGTGCTTGTCCCTCCCCCGTGTGTGGATGTGATTTATGGCTAGAGGTGTTAAATGGTTCCTGAAAGTTAGTGATGTAAGAGTGTGTGTGTGTATCTGTGTGAATATAAATGAATGGAGAGCCCACAGTGTATACAGTGCTTTACAAAAGGTGTGTGTGGAGTGGGAGTTAATATAAATGGTGTGGGTAGGTGTGGAAATGTGAGAGATTGTAGCATAACTAAAAGTGTGTGTAGATACTATGTGGTCCCTATTGGTGTATAGGGATGGAAAAACAAGGAGTATTTGTATGTGTAAGAGACAGCTGTGTGTGCATACATATAGCACAGTATGTATGGACATGGACTTTAGCACTCATGGGAAGTGAGTTCACTTGTGTCAGTAATGACTCATAAAATTCCGATCTCTGTTTAGGCCACCGCTAAGTGTCCCGAACAGTTGCAGAAATTTGTATTCATGCAACCGTCTCTCTTTCTGTGTTTTAAGATTACCTTTGAGTATGGCAACCCTCAGATCGTTCATCTTATGGCCAGAGTCAGAGAAATGTTCGCCAACAGGACTGTCTCTTGTTCCGCGTGTGATGCTGTGGCGATGCAGGTCCGTTCTCTTGTTTAGCCCCCGCCCTGTCTCAACTATGTAGAAGCAGCCCCCTGGGCATTTCATGCACATGATGAGGTACACGACATTGCTGGAGGAACAGGTGAACCTTCCTCTGATTTTGTATTCCCGATTTCTGTGTGGTATTTGTATTGTGTCCGCTGTGTGGAGCATTGCGCAGGTTTTTCATCTTGCGTCCTGGCATGGTCTTGTCCCGCATTCAGTTGTACTGCTGAATACTTTACTCCTCACCATAATATTCTTGAGATTATGAGGTTGTCTGTATGATAATAAGGGTGCTTCAGGGAAGACCTGTTGCAGTCTTGTATCTTCCTGGAGGATGGGTTGTAGTTCCCTGGCGATCTTGCGTAGGGCTCCTAGGTGTGGGTTATATGTGACCACCAAAGGTACCCTGTTGCTTGTCTCTTTCTGTTTGTATTCAAGGAGATCACTTCTTGGTATTCTGATGGCTTTGTGAATTTGCTGGTCTACAATTCTGTGGTTATATCCATGGTTTATAAAATCTGATCTCAAGGCTTTAATCCGCTGGTCTCTGTCTGCTGTGTCGGAGCATATCCGGTTGTATCGTATGGCTTGACTGTAGATGGTTGCATTTTTGGTGTGTGTCGGGTGGAAGCTGTTGTCCCTCAAATAGCTGGCTCTGTCTGTAGGTTTGCGGTATACAGAAGTCGGTAGTTGGATGTTCTTTATGGTGATGGTGGTGTCTAGGAAATGTACTTCTTCCGGGGAATGGGTGCGTTTGAGGTTGATGGTCAGGTGGAACGTATTGAAGTTGTCATAGAACTGTAGGAGGTCCTGTTCGCCAGAGGTCCAAATCAGTAGGATGTCATCGATGTAGCAAAGGTATGTAAGGGGTTTCAAGTGACAGGTGGAAACAAAGCCACTTTCCAGTTTTGCACAGAACAGATTGGCATACTGTGGCGCCATCCGAGTACCCATAGCGGTCCCGGTTGTCTGGAGGTATGTGTCATTTCCAAATGTGAAGTAGTTATGGGTCAGAATAAATTCGATGCATTTAGTCACTGTCTCTGTGAGTGGCTCCTGCGGTCCCAGAAAGTATCTGCAGGCTGAAATCCATCCTCGTGGGGGATGTTTGTATAAAGTGACTCTACATCCATGGTTGCTAGTAGTGTTCCTGTTGGGAGGGGGCCAATGGCATTCAGTTTGTTTAGAAGGTCGGTGGTATTCTTGATATAGGTGGGTGTGTTCCTGTCAAGTGGTTTTTATAATGCCCTCCACCCAGCCAGAAATATTCTCAGTAAGTGTGCCAGATCCAGAGATAATAGGGCGCCCAGGGTTACCCTCTTTGTGAATTTTAGGGAGCATGTAGAATGTGCCAGGTTTTGGGTTAGCTGGTATCAGGTCCAGAATTTGTTCTTTTGTGTGGATCGGGAGAGTTTTAATGATCCTATTGAGTTCTCTCATGTATTCTTTAGTTGGATCCTCCTGCAATTGGGTGTAATAATTGAATCAGAGAGTTGCCTGTGTGCTTCCCGCAGGTAGTCTGTGGTGTTCATTATGACCACTGCTCCTCCCTTGTCCGCAGGTTTGATTGTTATGTTTGGCCTTTAGCGATTCTATGGCTCTCCTCACCATCAGTGTCAGATTATATGTTTGTTTCCTTACTTTGTCCAGGATGGTGGTTTTGGCGCTGTGTCTGAAGCTTTCAATGTACCGGTCCATTGTGGGGTTGCGCCCAGTTTGTGGGATCCAGTTGGATTTTTGCTTCTCCCTGCTCATGTACAGCGGCTCTCCTTCTGCAGTGTTGGCATAATCTTGGTTGTGTCTGTTGTGGAAGAACTCCTTAAGACGCAGCCTTCTGAAGAATTCTTCCAGGTCACTGCACAGCTCAATCTTGTCCATAGGCTTGGTGGGGCAAAATGTGAGACCCTTTGATAATACTGAGGACTCTGCTTGATTAGGTGTGTAATCTGAGAGGTTAACAGTGCAGTCCTGCTCTTGGTGATTGTCAATGTTTGTATTATTAGTTGTTGTGCTGGCTGCTGCAGAGTATCTCATTCTTAGCCTCAGTCTGTGCAGTTTCTTTTCCTTATTGCTAATTAGACCCTTCAGGAGTTTTTCATGGAATGTTTGGAGTCCTCTCCATGTGTCTGTGTGTATTTCTCCTGTCTCCAGGATGCAGTCAATCATCTCTTTTGTCTTTCTCCGGTTGCTGTAACAGATGCTGATCAGATGGTTCCTTAATCTTTCTGAGTTCCTGGTGCACAGTTGTTGGGAGAATTTTGTGTTGTATGTGTTGGCAAGTGGGTTTTTGAGGACGAGTCCTTTCGGGATCAGATGCTCCTTTTTGCATTTGCTGAGGAAGATGATATCGCTGTCTAGTTGTGCCTGTTTTTTCAGTAAATCCTTTAGTGTCATTTGAGTGCGGTACAATGTGGTATCTTCGTATCTTCCATATTTTCATGTAGAGGTATTGAAGCTCGGCTAACACGGTACTCATACATGTACGTATATATATGTATGTATGTATGTATGTATGTATGTATGTATGTATGTATGTATATATATATATATATATATATATATATATATAAATGGAGATTCCTTACCAGGCAGATCAGGAGTCCAAGACCACGCAGCAAGAACCGAGACAGCACTCAGATTGATATCAAATATAGATGTATTGAAAAAAAGGCACATACAACCAATATATATATATATATATATATATATTAAAGGTAGGCGCACACAGATCCAGGGATAACTAGAAACACAAATATGCCAGAGATCTGGGTTCCATTTACTATTACGCTAATTAACTTAGTTTGTTTCTTCTTCTAAGGTATACTGTAGTAAGTGTTGCAAGGCTCCCAGGCAGCAAAGGGGTTAACTGTGCATAAAGTTCACTTCTAAAATTGTCAAAAAATAGGGCCATTTCAGAAAGGTTTTGTAATATTCTGAGTATCAGCTGGGATGGCAGTTACCCAATGTGTGTGTATATTTTTCTATTTAAATGTTTATAAAACGAAATTGGAAATTATGTTTAAGAAAGTGGCTATAAATCCATTCACCGATGAACAATCACAAAAACTTTCATCAATGAACAAGCTTAGCATTGTTACTTACCCCTGTGATGGCTGGTTCCCATATGATGTCCCTGTCATTGACAAGTAACTGTTGTCCATGAGAGGTAGAGGAGAGATATTGTCCAACCTGGATGCTTCTTGATGTTTGATTAGGATACATCACATAGTTTAACAAATCCAATTTACTTGTTGAGCTCCCTTTTTCATCAAAGAAGATCTCATCTCCAGAAGGGGTCTTAAAATGAACATGTTTTAAATACTGCGCAAGCTAAGGAGAATAACAAAATACAAGAGAGAACAATTATGCTGCATATTCAATCAAGGGTTTTCAAAACTGCATTATTAGTGCCACAAATTACACCTGGCTGCTAATCCATACTGGACTTGGGGAAATATAATTTTCTATAATTTATTTGTGAAGCGCCGCCCTATTAGGCAGCGCAGTACAATGGAGTACAGAGTTATGTATATTACATGAACAGTTACATACAGCTGAGGACAAACATGCACAGACAGATACAAAGAGGTAATGAGGGCCCAGCTCGTAAGAGTTTACAATCTAGTGGGAATGAGAGACAATGTTGAAACAAGAAGGTAAAGTAAAAAGAACCTTTATAAAGGGCTTTGTTGCCTGAAATGCGTAGGTGCTGTTCAGAGGCCTACATGTCTGTGTTTGTATGCTCTATTCAATACATTTTTTCATTACTTTGGGTAAACATTTTCTCTGCCTAATACCTTTTTCAATGGAGGAGTAGTGATCTGCCTTTTTTTTCTTTTTACCAAGGAGGTAAGGTGTATGCTCATTGTAGAATAAGGTGTGGTTGAGGTTAGGATATGACCCAATCTGACAGCTGTGGAGCTGTGAGTGAGGTAAATGAGTCTAGCAGCAGCATTTTGGTTAGATTGGAATTGGGAGAGGTGGACAAGGCAAAAGCCACCTAAGAGAAGGTTACAGTAATCGAGGAAGGATATAATGAGTGCGTGGATTAGGATTTAAGTTGCATCATGAGTGAGAAAAGAGCGTATCTTGGCAATATTTTGGAGGTTGAGACGGAAGGATTTCGTGAGGGGCTGAATGTGAGGAATGAAGGAGAGATCAAAGTTAAAGAAAACCCCTAGACAGCGGGATTGAGATGTTGAGGAGATTGTGGTTTTATTGACAGGGAGAATGTTGGTGTAGTGGTTACATAGTTACATAGTAGATGAGGTTGAAAAAAGACATAGGTCCATCAAGTTCAACCTATGCTACATTTAGACAACAGATACTTTATCCTATATCTATACTTACTTATTGATCCAGAGGAAGGCAAACAAAAAACCCCAGAGTCATATCATCCAATGATATCTCATAAGGGGGAAAATAAATTCCTTCCTGACTCCAAGAATTGGCAATCGGATTAATCCCTGGATCAACATCCTTCCCATGTATACTTATTTGGTTTATCCCTTTATACCTTTCCCATCTAAAATGATGTCCAACATTTTTTTTGAACAAATCTATTGTATCTGCCATCACAGTCTCCATGGGTAATGAATTCCACATTTTAACTGCCCTTACTGCAAAGAACCCTTTCCTTTGTTGCTGGTGAAATCTCCTTTCCTCCAACCTTAAGGCATGGCCCTGAGTCCTTTGTACTGCCCGTGGGATGAATAGTTCTTTTGAAAGCTCCTTGTATTTTCCCCGAATATATTTGTATATAGTTATCATATCCCCTCTTAGACGCCTCTTTTCTAATGTAAATAAATCTAATTTAGCTAGCCTCTCCTCATAAGTTAGATTGTCCATCCCCTTTATTAATTTGGTGGCTCTTCTCTGCACTCTCTCTAGTTCCATAATGTCTTTTCTTAGGATTGGTGCCCAAAATTGTACTCCATATTAAAGGTGTGGTCTTACTAATGCTTTGTAAAGGGGCATAATTATGTTTACTTCCCTTCCATCCATTGCCCATTTGATGCAAGATAAGATCTTGTTTGCCTTTGCAGCTACTGCATGACTTTGGGCACTATTGCTAAGCCTGCTGGCTACAAGCACTCCTAAATCCTTCTCCATCAAGGATTCCAACAATATATCTCCATTTAATTTGTAAGTCGCCTTTTTATTCTTGCATCCAAAATGCATAACCTTACTTTTATCTGTATTAAACCTCATCTGCCATTTACCTGCCCACGTTTCCAGTCTCTCCAAGTCCTTCTGAAGATAAATAACATCCTGCTCTGATTCTATTACCTTACACAATTTAGTATCATCAGCAAAGATGGAGACTTATCTCTCGATGCCAGCCTCAAGGTCATTAATAAACAAGTTAAAAAGCAGGGGTCCCAGTACCGATCCCTGAGGTACTCCACTCACGACTTTAGCCCAACCTGAAAAAGTTCCATTTATGACAACCCTCTGTTGTCTGTCCTTTAACCAATTTTCAATCCAGGTGCATATATTATTACTGAGTCCAATTTTCTTTATTTTGTACACCAACCTCTTGTGTGAAACCGTATCAAAATCCTTTGCAAAATCTAAGTAGACCACATCAACTGCATTACCCTGGTCTAAATTCCTACTTACCTCCTCTAAGAAACAAATAAGGTTAGTTTGGCATGATCTATCCTTCATAAATCCATGCTGACTATTACTAATTATTTCGTTTTCCATTACGTATTCCTGAATATTATCCCGTATTAAACCTTCAAGTAGTTTCCCTACTATTGAAGTCAGGCTTACAGGTCTGTAATTTCCCGGTTGTGATCTAGCTCCCTTTTTAAATATAGGCACCACATCTGCTTTAAGCCAATCTTGTGGTACTGAGCCTGTGAAAATGGAGTCCTTGAATATTAAAAATACTGGTGTGGCTATTACTGAGCTTAACTCCTTGAGAACTCTTGAATGTATGCCATCGGGGCCAGGTGCCTTATTTGCTTTAATTTTTTCAAGTTGATTATGAACTTCTTCCTCAGTAAACCAATTGTTCATTAATATGGAGATTGTGGCTTCCTCCTGTAGCACTACTATTGAACTTGATTCTTCCCTGGTAAACACAGAGGCAAAGAATTTGTTTAATACCTCTGCTTTTTCCTTATCTCCAATAATCTGCCTACCCATCTCACACTGAAAGGGTCCTATATTTTCTTTTCTCATTTTTTTGTTATTAAGATACTTAAAGAACTTTATAGGGTTGACCTTACTTTCTATTACAATCCTTTTTTCATTATCCATTTTGCTAATTTGATTGCCCTTTTGCAATTTTTGTTACATTCCTTATAATTCTGATACGATGCCTCCGTCCCTTATGACTTAAAGAATCTAAACTACTTCCTTTTCTTGTCCATTTCCTCCCCTACCTGTTTATTTAGCCACATTGGTTTTGACTTATTTCTTTTATACTTATTACCCAATGGTATACACTGATAAGTGTGCTTTTCTAACAATGTTTTAAAGACTGCCCATTTATCTCCTACATTTTTCCCTGCAAAAACATCATCCCAGTGTATTACATGTAGATTAGACCTCAGTTTATTAAAATTTGCCTTTCTAAAGTTGAAGGTCTTTGTTGAACCCAAGTAATCTGTTTTTTGATAATTTATTTCAAATGAGACCATGTTATGATCACTGTTACCCAAATGTTCTAGTACTTGAATATTTGTTATTACTTCTACATTGTTTGATATGACCAAATCCAGAACTGCCCCTCTCCTGGTTGGTTCCTCAATTATTTGGGTCACATAATTGTCTTTAAGCACCCCAAAAACCTGTTTCCTTTTGTTGTAATGCTAATCTCATTGCCCCAGTCTATGTCTGGATAATTAAAATCCCCCATTATGCAAACAAGAACTGGTTTTGATGCCTTCTCCATTTGCAAAAGTAATTTAGCTTCATCAATCACATATATATTTGGTGGTTTATAGCATATTCCCACACACATTTTCGTTATACTTTTACCTCCACTGCTAATTTCTATCCACAAAGTCTCTACATTTTCATCATTCCCTTCATAGACATCATACCTTATACAGGTTTTAGAACCGGTTTAACATATAAACATACTCCACCTCCCCTTCTATTTGTTCGACCCTTCCGAAAAAGGGAATAACCCTCTAAATTAACTGTCCAGTCATGAGTTTAATCCCACCATGTTTCAGTAATGCCTATGATATCATACTGCTCCCTTGCAGCTATTAATTCAAGTTCCCCCATTTTATCTGTCAGCCTTCTTGCATTAGCAAGCATGCATTTAAGTTTTTTTTAAAGTTACTATTATCTTATCTGCTCCTTCCTTTCTGCACCCACTTGGTTTAGTCTTTAGTTTTCTAGTATTATCTGTATTTACTATGGGTGTCTCACTGCTTGTCAAACTCGCACTTGCCCCCATTCTACCTCCATACCACCTTGTATCCTCCTCTATTCCATTTAGTTCATTATCTGTTTAATTCCCCTCCCCCTTGTTTAAAATCTCCTCCAACCTTTTTAGCATTCTCCCCCCCCAGCACAGAAGATCCCTCTTCATTGAGGTGCAATCCGTCCCTAGAATATAGATGGCACCTCTCAGAAAAGGAGTCCCAATGCTCTAAAAACCCAAACCCCTCCTTCCTGCACCACTTTCTTAGCCATGCATTAACCTCCCTGATCTCTGACTGTCTCCCTGCGGCAGCGCATGGCACTGGTAGTATTTCAGAAAAAACTACCTTGGAGACCCCTGCCTTAAGCTTTTGGCCTAGATCCCTGTAATCATTTTTTAGGACCCTCCATCTTTCTCTAACTTTGTCATTGGTGCCAACATGTACCAAGACCGCCGGGTCAATCCCAGCCCCCCCTCCCAACAATCTGTCTACCCGATCCGCAATGTGCCGAACCCGAGCACAACCGGGAGATAACAAACTGTTTGGTTCATGCGGTCATGGCAACAGATTGCCCTATCTACCTTCCTAATAAAGAAGTCCCCTACCACCACAATCTTTCTTTGTATCTGAGCATCCTGAGTCCCCACTGTGCTGGAGGAACTATTCCCCTGGCTGCTAGAGGAATTAGTCTCCCCCAGCCTTGCCATTTCTGCCCTCACTCCGTCGAGATCCTGATCGAGGGGTGTGGAGGGGGTCGGGGTCCCACCTTTGGACCCGCCGGGGCCCTATCTGGGCCGACACGGCTCCCCTCATTCGGGTATAGATGTGTAGAAGCGAGTGCATCAGATTAGACAAGTCCTTAGAATATTTGAGCATCTGCAGTAGAACAACTCCCAATAAGCTGTATAGTGCAATAAAGTTACCCTAATAGGGTTTGAGGGACTAGTACTTAGTGCCACAGGCACCAATGAATAATAGTACAACCATTGTCCCACACAGTGAGAATAAAGGGTATGGCAACCCACAAATATAACTCACTTTTTGAATTCCAGGATCCAGGGAAGTATTCCACAGCAGGGATAAGTAGCGTGCAGTCCACCAGTATAAGAAGCAGGAATAAGTAGAAAAAAGGGCAGTGCACTGCCAAGAAACACAGGAGAAGGCTCACGGAAGCAAAAAAAAGGCATTTATTTCATAAAAACTTCAGACAAAAGTCCCCCATAGCCCCAGCAGGTATCCGCCTACGCATTTCGGGCTCTATGCCCTTTCTCAAGGCACCTTGAGTTTAGTCTAGGGCTAATCCATAGCCTATCTACTTCCTACTTTTCCCTTCTTACTGTCTTCACCCCCGCCCCACACCCCTTGCCCGAGGAACCTTCTCCCTCCCTGGCGGCTCCACCCTGGGATGACGCTGGTGTCGGGAATCTGAAGTGCAGTGGGTTTCTCCCCCAAAGAAAAAAAGAGGGTTGTCTACCTCACCTGATATAAAATTAGTATCGATTAATGTAAAGGGGCTTAACTCAGTACCAAAGCGTAGATTGGCCCTGCAGGAGATAAATAAATTAAAAGGGGACATTATCTTCTTACAGGAGACACATTTCAACACCTCAACGCCGCCCAATACATTTAACAATACATACCCACAGGCATTTTCTGCCTCTTGTAGATTAAAAAAAAGAGGCGTTGCTACTTTGTTCCGTCACAATACCCCATTTACTCTTGAATCGTCCAGTGCAGATCTAGAGGGAAGATACTTAATACTTTCAGGTTCTCTTGCAGGATCGCCAATCACGCTAGTGAACATCTATGCGCCTAATGAAGGACAAATACCCTTCCTCAGATCGGTCCTCGAAAAAGTGAGTAAAACAAGATATACACAACTTATTTTGGCAGGAGACTTTAACATGGTAAACTCGCCAGATCATGAGAGCCAGCACACAGGGCACAGCACCACCTAAGTCCACCCTCATTAACGCTAAAAACCTTAAAGATGTTCTCAGGGACTTTGCCTTGTTTGACATCTGGAGGTTACAGCATAAGGGAAAGAGAGACTACACATTCTTCTCCAACCCCCATCAGTCCTACTCGAGGATTGATTTTTTTTCAAGGTACCAAAAGCCCTCCAGGCATCCTCCCAGTCTAATATTGGCTTGATATCCTGGTCCGACCATGCCCCCATTGACTTGTCGCTCTCTTTGCCTTTCTTTAAAAAAACCCGCCACCAGTGGAAACTAAATGATTCTCTGTTGAACTCTCCAGAGGTAATAAATTGGGTGTCTCAAAAAATCTCAGAGTATTTTGTTTTGAACAAGGGCTCAGTAAGTTCTCCTGCAACGCTTTAGGAGGCCCATAAGGCAACAATCCGAGGCTCCCTCATTTCAATCGCGTCATTCCAAAAGAAAAAAAAGGAGAGAATATATAAAGAATTGTCAGAAAAGGTTAGATCGCTAGAATCTGAACACAAAAACAAGCCGACAAAACAGCTATTAAAAAAACTTAATACAGCAAGGATGGAGTTAAAAGCCGTCCAACTTGATGAGGTAGAGCGGGCGATGAGGTGGACAAGACAGAGATACTATGACAAGGGCAATAAGGCGGACCGGTTCCTGGCCAATAAATTAAGAGGTCTTAGGGTTAAATCCCAAATTAATGTAATTCGGACAAAATCCGGTTCCAAAACGCTCAAGGAGAGCGAAATTGCCCAAGAATTTGCAGACTACTATACTAAACTCTATAACTTGAACCCCCTCCCCAGAACGCGAAGTCCGGGTTGACGGCTATCACAAAATATCTAGAGGAATGCAGCCTTCCGGCCTTCTCAGAAGAAACTGCCCTAAAATTAAATGAGAAAATAAAAACCGGTGAAATATTGGAAGTATTAAAATAACTAAAAACAAACAAGACCCCGGGCCCAGATGGTTTCTCTAATCTTTATTACAAAAATTTTAAGGCAGTGCTGATCCCACATCTATTAGAAGTTTTCAACTCCTTCATGGAAGGGGAAGATATTCCTCCCTCGATGTCCCTAGCGAACCTGGCAATAATTCACAAAGAGGGTAAGGCCTTGCCCCCGCTGCATGCTGCAGCGTCCGCTGTGGCGGACGCTGCGCTCACCAGAGCCCTCCCCGCAACGGCGTCGGGCCTGCTGCGAGGGGGGGCCGCAGTGCTCGCGCGAGAGCTACTCCTGCTCTCAATAGAATTAAGAGCAGGAACTCGCGTCGAGCGGCTAGGCACGCCCCCCGGCGGTTCAGCCAATGAGGGCGAACCTGCCGGGTGACGTCATGGCCACGCCCCCGTCACTCCTCCGGCACGCCCCCCCCCGGTCTCTGCTCCTGCAGTTAGCTGCAGACCGGGGAATCGCCGGAACGCGCAGCCGAAAGCGCGGGCGCGCATTAGAGCGCCGTGACCGGGGCCTTAGCCTAAGGATCCACTAAATTGCGGCAGCTACAGACCAATCTCCCTTCTTTATTTGGACCTGAAAATATACAGCAAAATGTTGGCCAATAGACTAAACCCAATAATCCCGAGCTTGATCCACAAAGACCAGGTTTGCTTCGTCATGGGTAGACAAGCGTCGGACAATACACGTAAAATTATAAATATCATCAACCATGTACAGCTCTCTAAAACAAAGGCCTTTATTTTGTGCCTCGATGCTGAAAATGCATTTGACAGAATTAGATGGGACTTTTTAGATCACACTCTGATCAAATTTGGCTTCCGAGGTCCTTTCCTCGAGGGAATCAGAGCTCTGTATAAAAACCCGTCTGCATTGGTAAATCTCCCGGGCGGAGGCTCAAGTCCTGTAATAATAAAAACCGGTACAAGACAGGGCTGCCCCTTGTCCCCTCTCCTCTTTGCCCTATCGATCGAACCCCTGGCATCCACCATCCGAAAAGATATATTAATATAAAGGGAATCAAAATAGGCCAAGAAGAATACAAGATATCCCTGTTCGCCGACGATGTAATATTGTCTCTGGCGGAGCCCTTGACGTCCCTTCCCAACCTTCAATCACAATTAGAAAAAATTGGTCAGGTGTCAGGATATAAAATGAATAATGACAAATCTGAAGCCCTAAATTTATCCCTGACACCATCCGAGGTAAAACTCCTACAAATTAATTTCAGCTATAAATGGAACTCCATCTATATTCGATATCTTGGAATTAAAATTACGAACTCATATGAGATATTTTTTAAGCATAACTTCCCCCCACTATTTGCACAAATTAAAGGAGACCTACAGAGCTGGAACAAATACCATATCTCCTGGCTGGGTAGAGTTGCTTCAGTAAAAATGAATATCCTCCCCAGAATTCTGTATTTATTCCAAACACTCCCAGTCCAGGTCCCAGGAGCTGAACTCAAAAATATCCAAAATAATATTCTCCAATTTATCTGGAATGGGAAAAAGCCAAGAGTGGCAAGATAGGTTATGATGGCACCAAGAGGGAGTGGAGGTCTGGGAGTACAGGCTGCCACTTGGAATAATGACCCAGCGTCTAGCAGCTGGTTGGAGATTGAAGCCTATGACATCTCTTCCCTCTCCCTCCCGTCCCTTTTGTGGGTGGGGGTGGGGGGGGGGGGGGCGGAGACAACGCCGGGCAGGATGGGCCTTGGAGCGATGAGATGTACATGGGGGATATGGTCAAAAACAAGAACTAAATATCTTCCCCTTCAATTCTAACCCCCCTGTTTGGCAACCCGGACTTCCCTCCGGGTTGTGATCCCAGGGACTTCAGACTGTTCAAAGCAGCCAATATAACAAAAGCGTCCGATCTGCTAATCAAAGGTCGGCCTATGAAATTCTCCGAAGCGCAGGAAAAATATGCCCCTGGGGATCTCCCCCTGTTCGCTTTCCTCCAGATCAGACACTTCTTAACAACGATCTGCCACAACTCCAAGTTTGAAAACCCCTCTAACTTTGAAAAGATATGTGCAGTAGAAGCATATCGGAAGGGTCTGATCTCGGGGATTTATATGGGACTAGCACGTGCCTTGATACCCGTCAACCATAGCTATATGCAGACCTCAATATAGAAATAGATAAAGACTGGGAGGATATCTGGGAGGCCGCAACCAAAACCTCAATTTGTACCACCACCAAGGAAAACATCTATAACATTTTATTCCACTGGTACCTCACCCAGAGTAGGTTGAGCCAGGCCTTCCCTGGCCTGTCATACCTCTGTTGGAGGGGATGCGGCCAGCAGGGAGACCTGGTACACATTCTGTGGACCTGTCCCATGTTGGGCTCTTTTTGGGATATGATCTGAGTTATGGTAGAGAAGATAAGTGAGGTGGAGGTCCTACTGGATCCGGTGACGTTTCTGCTGGGTAAGCCTATAGAAGGTCTCCCCCACCAGACCAAAAAATAAACATCCTTCGTACTAACGGCAGCCCGCCGATCAATAGTGGCAAAATGGAAAAAAAACTAGACCACCCAACAAGGAGATGGTCCTCACCAGAATCAGGGAAGTCCGGTTGATGGAACTCCTATCAGCTCGATTAAAACAACAACTAGACAAATTTAACAAAACCTGGGAAGCTTGGCCATATGATTAAACCCCCATAGATTACTCAAACTCTGTTCAAGAGCTCGGTGGACGTCGGGCCCTGGGCGGCCCTCTCTTATGCCGCTCCATGCCCCTTCCCTTCCCCCCTACATCCCTCTCCTCTTTCTTCCTTTCTCCCTTTTAATCATCTTCACTCCACTTGAAAAGGAGACGGGTGCACACCGATTGACACCCGCCCTCCGGATGGAGAGGCGGGCTTCATACTATTGGTTCCTAACAGGCTATGCGGAAGCTCTATTATTGTCAACTTGTTCAAAAAATACCCAATGACTTCTGTACCAGCTTGTTGTGATATGATATGCTGTACCCTACCCTCGGAAAAACCCAATAAAAAAATTGAAATAAAAAACAATAAAATATTTATTTAACAATTATGCTAGGATATATTTACATGGTGTACAGATGTGTGGAAGAAAATTGCTGTGATATATATACAATAGTGTATTTAAAATCCTCCATGGTGAATGCAGGGTCAAAGGTTAATGCAGTTAGAGATTTAATTCATTCTCAATATTCTGTTGTATCTTATCTGGACGAGTGCATATATATATATGGGAATCTTGTGTGGCTCCCTCAATAGGAAAACACTTATGTGTCGTCTGTCTGTCCCTATCCCTTTTGCACCCCTGCTACTCTATATTCCTGAAGATAATAATGTTGAGCGGTGGGACCCTTGCCTGTTTATATATGGCTAGCTAATACAATAAATACCTACGGCTAACCCTTCTCTGAAATGAATAGAATTCCTCCAATTGCTATAGAGCACAAATGTTGATAACTATATGAATATAGCTGTAAACATGGTGCAACAACCAATAAAGCTTATGTATACATGTATATAATTCTGCAGGGAGTAGCCTAATTTTTTAATATTTTGATTTTTATTGTTCTAGTTTTTAATCATTATTGTATTTGTATAAGATAATTTTACATTGATTCCCATGCATTATGTACAGTACCTACCCATGAATTCATGTATACCAGGGGTGCGCAAACTTGGGGTCGCAAACATTTCTGGGAGGGGGAAGGCGCGGTGCTTAAAGAGGTCCTGCACTCTTCCCCAAAGCATTTTAATGAAATGCCTCTGTATGTCTCTTACCTGCTGTCTGGCGGCTTGTGGCCGACGTGGCAACACAATGTCACATGACGCCGTGACGTCTGAAAACACTGGAGAAAAGATAAGGAGGGGGCGCAGACAAAAAAGTGTGCGCGCCCCTGGTATACATGAATTAATGGGTAGGTACTGTACATTATGTATGGGAATCAATGTAAAATTATCTTATACAAATACAATAATGATTCAAAACTATTACAATAATAATCAAAATATTAAAAAATTAGGCTATAGAAATCACTTGGAAACACAACCCTTACAGGCACTGCTTAAGGTACGGTGCATATTTGTTATATAATATCCCAAAAAAAAATCTATACCAGAGAATCGGTCCAGAAACCCCTAGGGATAAAATAACATTATTAATAATTGTATAAAGATAATAGATTTCAGCAAAAAAAAAAAAAAAAAAACTAATTCCAAAGGGGTTCAGTTTCTAAAAAGATACTATTTTAAAGGGATAATGTTTTTTAATGGATACTATTGTCAGAAGAATACTGTTTTTAAAGGTGGATGACAATGACTACAGTAAGTATTGGTAAAAATTTGTGCACATATTAAAAAGGAGGAGTGTGCACTATAAAAATGCAGTCACATAGAACTGGATACATTTTGTATACTATCTCGATCAATTTACTATGTATTCCCGTCACATAAATTATGTGTGTGTAAAACTGATATATATCACTGTTTTACTGTTTCACTGTTTTCTATTGGAACACCTTTCTGGTGCTTTAGATGCACTTTATAAGATCTGTTTCCAACTCCAATTAAAATTGTGTTATACGGTATGTTTCCATACCATGTTTTTGTGATATTACCATACTCCAGAATTAGACTGACTGCAGATGTGGGAAAGGGCAGAGACACTATTTTATTCTTCTACCATATATTAAGGTTTCATAAACATTTGAAATATTTCATGTTAGGAATTTCTTAACTACAGTATTAAAATAAATGTCTTGCTGTACAGTTGTTTGCAAAATATATTTGTCTGCAGTTCATATGACTTCTCATCTGCCACATCTGTGAGTCACTATTTATCTCAGCAATGTCTTACTGGAAAAAGGCACCTTGTCCTGTATTTCAGGACTGCGCAAACTTTTCAGTCTGCAACCCCCTGCCTACTCTCCCCCCCCACCCCCTTACCTTGTGTCTGGCGTCTTCTGACATCATGACATCAAATTGTCATGGCAACGCAACGTTATTTGACTGCGTTACTATGGTGATGCGACAATGGAAGCCGCCGGAGACCAGGTACGGGAATTTACAGAGGCCTCGTGTGCCTTGGTGAAGAGCGCTGGGCCTCTATAACCGCTGTACGTTCCCCCCAAAAAAATCTCAAGCCCCCCAGTTTGCACACACCTGCTGTATTTAAAGGGGCAATCCAATACTCATCTAATTTGTATTTTATAGTCATGAAGCAGTGGGTCCCACAGCTGAAATTAATGCGGTTCCTTTGCAGGGACCCCTTGCTTTCTACATAGGTGGAAAAAACCTAAATGGAAACCACATCTTTCACTTTAATATTTTCAAATATGTCCTTTATTACAGTACTTCAGCTGTATATTTATTAACTATGTTAATCACTTACCTTTCCAGGATGAAAATTATGTTCTGATACAGGGATCTTTTGCTTCTGGAAATAAGTTGAATACAGGTTGTGTAAAGAATGTGCCAAAGCATATACTGCAGTGTAAACACTGTACGTGAGTCTGAAATTATCAACGTCGTAGTCAGAGGTAGAGAGTAATCTGAGTGACTCATTATCTGTGCTGACACTTTTTAAATAGTGTTTATATGAAGGAAAACGAAATGTTATCCTCCACAAATCCTTTATTAGCCTGTTATTTGGATATTTGGATGGACTTGCTCTGTAGAGAAATTCTTTCAAACCAGGAATGTTTCCTTTTGGGGGAGAGAACATTAGGGAGCCATTTAGGGCAGTCAAGGGTGTCTTGCGATGATCATAACTTGCTACTGACACGGTAGCAGGTAAAATCAAAACCTTTCCAGTGATTTGAAAAGTGGGCATAAATTGTAACAATTTCAGCAAATAATCGAAAGTGAGGTAGGTGATTATCACTTGGGCTGAAGAATTCCCTATCACATGAAGAGCATTTTCATAGGATCTTTTCCAGTGAGCCTCATCATCCAATGGTAGCTGCACTAAATAGGCAACACAGTGGCCACTTGTGACGATTTCATTTCTTAGTTCCTCGCTGACTCTCTGGTTACTGTCATCAACTGAGGTCACAATCCCAACCCATGTCCAACCAAAGTGCTTCAGTAACTGTACGATTGCTGCATTTTGGACACGATCACTGGGGACAGTCCGGAAGAAGAATGGGAAACTATTCCGGTCATTGAAAATGGAATCCATTGCTCCATAACTGATCTGTCAAATATAGGAGAATATGAGACATTACTTATTGCACAGATTTTGCTATGAACAAGTAGGTTCATTGGAATATTGAAATGCGGGCATACAAAGCATTACATGATAGTAAATTATATGCTTTATTTTGTTATTATGGGCCTTATTCTATATACTGTAGGACATTGAAGTCTCTGGAGATTTCTGTCCGATCAGCTGCTTAGGCATATATGATTCCCCCCTAAATATGTGAGAGATAAATAGGGAGCGAAGAGATGTTTGACGAGCTGTATTGTGTGGGACACCGCTCTGTAACCACTTTTCAAATCACTGAAAAGCAAGGGATTATCTTGAAACATTCTCCAAATCTCTTTTGGTAACAGTGAGACGTTTTAGAGATTGCTGCTGTGGAAGTGTTGGGTTTAAAAAAAAAGGTATGTTCTTTTTATAAAAAAAAACTTTTTTAATATCTCTTACCTGTGGGTACCTATATACTTGAAGTAGAGTTGAAATTGCCTGAGATGGGGAAGATAGCAGATGTCCGATGATAGCCACAACAGTGCCATTCTTGTGACAGTTATAGTTAGGATAGAGGTTTCTTCCCCCTGACAAAACGCTCATAGTCCCCTCCACTGCGGCCTGATCAGTATAACAAGAGTCAAATATTTCATATCCCAGAGTTATGTTGGGTAAAATATTCATATTCTCATTAATCTCCCTGACTGCAAAGTCAAACGCCAGAAAGTGCCGAAGAAAACGAATGGAGTGTCTGTAAAAAGATAATCCTGATTAAGAAAGTTTAGGCCCATTCTAAGAGGTCTTCTGCCATAAGACACCTTTGTGCACCAGAAGGCTCCTTACAGCGCATTGACTTAAATCTCTGGATGGTGCCATATAGCATTAGACTACTCTCTAAATATTGGCCCGAATTCATTCCTCCCCATAAAAGGCCTATTATATTAACGGCATTAAGGTAATATCTGTGAGTGATATTAAGGTTTCCTTACATTTTACACAAATCAAAGGGGTAGATCCACAGAAGTCTGTCACTTTTGCACTAATAACGACCATTACCCAATTAGCGTGCATACATTAGTGATGCGGTACACATGTGCATTACCTAACAACGCCCATGAACATGTAGCAATTTCAAATAAATACACATTACAGGAGGAAGACCAGGGTGAGGAGACAGTCACCCTATTTATCACCGAGGTTCCTCCAGAGGAGTATGCAGTGTGACAGACAAGCTCTTAAGGATAGAGGCTATTTAAAGATAGAGGAAGCTAGTAGCCCACTGCCCATTGTATCAGTGTAAATGCCATTTGGCAGCACACAGGTGCCATGCTCAATGGCATGGAGCAGATAGCAGAAGCCCTCAATGGGCTAACGTGTGCAATGCAATCCAGGTACCCTCCATTCTCACTACATGCAGGGGTCTCTATTTTTGGGCCTCTCCATCTCCACTTCCATCTAGTGACTCACCCACACCACCAGTACTGATTTGCCAAGGTTGAGGCATGACAGATCTAGTACCAGAGGGCCGAGTGAGCCTGGCATCTCGGCTGCCAAGAGAAGGTGCTGTTTTTTGAAAATGGTTTCTGTTTTTAATTAGTTATCAGTTTCTTTTCACACACAGTGAATTAACTCTGTTTGAATAAAATGAATTTGGCTTACTTTTCCTATTCCTTGCCTCATTTCCTGCTCTCTTCCCTTCTCCTGTGCCCTCTGGAATGTCCGCTCTCTAACTAGTAAGGCTCAGGTTGTAAACAACCTCTTCTTCCCTCACTCTCGTCAGCTCTTTGCTCTAACAGAAACCTGGCACTCACAACATGACAGCTGTGGAGGCTGCTGTCTTCTATGGTGATCTCTCTCTCTCTCATACCCAAATAAATGGGGTCAAGGGTAGGTCTCCTCCACTCCTCCCATTGCCAATATCAGCTCAGCCCTATCCCTTTATCTGTTTCTTTCTCTTCTTTGAGATTCATGCTGTCCAGCTTTTCTACCCTCTCTACGTGTTGCAGTCATCTACAGACCGGCAAACTCTACATCCTCTACCTCCTCCTTCCTCTCTGACTTTGAATCCTGGTTTTCCTTTTCTCTCTCCTGACTCTCTTATCCTTTTACTGGGAGACCTCAACAGTCATTTATGATCTCTCATTCGCCTTGGCATCTAGCTTTCTCTCAATAACCTCCTCCTTTGGTCTTCAGTACACCAATGCACCAATTCCAGCACCCACAAGGATGGTCACTTTCTAGACTGGTCGTTACTAAAAACTATTCCCTTTCTGATTTCTGTCCCCCACGTTCCACTCTCTGACCATAACCTCCTATCATTCACCTCCACTCATTCCCTTATCCTACTTGTTCTTCTTGATACTCTCGAGACATACTGTACGCTCCATTGACCTCTCTGCTTTGGCATCTCAAATGAACACTAATCTCTCTTCTCTCCTTCCACCGAAACAATCTTGTCAACTTATAACGTCATCCTTTCCTCCTCTCGATCTATATGCCCCTTCTCGGCTACAGAACACCAGACCCGCTAACCCATGACCTTGGCTAAATTCACAAGCACGCTTTCTTCACACCTGCTCTCACTCTTCTGAACGCCTTTGGAAGAAATCTCACACGCTGGCCGATTTTCTGCACTATAAATTTCTCCTCTACTCTCACAATAAACAACAACGTAGTGGATGTTCGGGGCACTCAAACGATATCCAAGTAGTCCAATGACATGAACAATAAAGAAAACGGGATACCCAGGTATAGCATAAATAGAAAAGAAAGCGCAACACTTGCGTGAAATGCGCGTGAGGACTTCTGTCATGTCATTGGACTACCTGCATATCGTTTGAGTCCCCCGAACATCCACTAAATTGCTGCTATCACTCCGATTTCGGCGGCACCACAAAGGGGGGGAAGGAGTTATTTTTCACTGTGAACGTGCGGTCTTCACAATCCTACAGACAGCGGGACAAGCAGTACATCAAGGATTTACTATAGGAGGTAAGATGGCTGTCCCTTACCCCCACTATCCTGTACTTAGTTCCCTTAAGCCATTCAGGACTGTCTCTACTATCTTGGATTACGTGGTCTAATTAGGAGTATGATTGCAGCACCAGCTATATCTCCAGGACTATATACATTTCTAGATGGACCCTCTGAGTAACCTCCCCCTCATCCTGAGTACATTGATTCCCTATTGAGCCAGGTGCACCCCGGAGCGCAGGACGGCGTTATTCCCTATCCTCACCATAAACAGCACTATTTCTCCTCACTCCTCAACACTCACAAATCCAATCCATGCCGTCTTTTCTCTGTATTTAACTCCCTCCTCCTACCTTCTCCTTGCACCAGCCATTTATCCGTCACTTCTCCTCAAGCCTTTGCAGACTATTATAAAGGCAAGGTCGATGCTATCCAGAAGTGAAGTCCTCCAGTACCTTCCCCCTCCTCTCTGCTTTTACCTAAATCTCCTTCTTCCCCTTTTGAATCCTTTTCTCCTGTTACAGAGTTTGACGTTTCTAAGCTGCTTTTCTCTCTCTACCACATGCCCACTCGATCCTATCCCCTCACACCTTATCAGCACTCTTACTCTTGTCTTAGTCTCCACTCTCACCCACATCTTCAATTCCTCCCTGCCCCTGTATTCTCAAAACCACCCTAGACTCTATGGGCCTCGTTCAGAAAGCGTTGATAAGGCCCTTATCGAGCACTTATCGGCCAAAATGGTTACTCGTATTCACTAAGCCTCGATAAGTGCTCGATAACGGCCTGTATCACAGCAAAATTTTATGACCAAAAGAAACTCGCCAATTGAGCGGCGATCAGCCGCTTATCGACCATTTTTCGGAAGGATCATAAACTCGCGCGATTCTAGTACCAGCGAGTCGGCTGTCACGGCCTATCGCAGCCCTAAAAGGCGATTTTCTCCCCAAATCCAGTTCACCTCAAAATGTTGGTAAATTGGTGGGGAGATGCCTCGATGAGCTGCGATATGTCGGGACTTAGAAAAAATCAGGCCCTTTTCCTGCCTCGGATTGATGCCGGGGGTCTCCGGAGCTGATAGCCATTAATACCAGCACCGGAGCCCCCCGGCATCAATTTCAGTTTCTTATGTAGATGTCATTGTTTGTTTTTTTCCTGATTAATGGTAATACAATGTTTGTGATTGGTGTTCGTTTTTAGTTAATGTTGTATTATGTTAGCTAAAGCGTTTTATGGTTATTTCAGATATTGTTTGTATTTTAATGTTTAAATTAATTCATGAATGTTGTAGTAATTAATTGGTTTGATTGGTTAGTGTTACTATTAATTTTGAGTTGGTTTAGTAATTATTTGGTTGGATTGGTTACTTTATAAAATAATTCGGAGTTGTTTTAGGAATTAATTGTTTTGATTGGTTAATGGTTTCATTAATTTATTGTTGATGTTGTTATTGCTTGTATTCATTGGATTAGCTGGCTACTGTTTTTATTTAGTGACGTGTGGTTTTTTGGAGTTTAGTTATGTTCTATTATCGTGTGTCTTGTGTATTAATGTATTGTAATTAGGGTGCCCATTGAGTGCTATAGAGGCTTGGCATGCCCATATTATTATTATACGGGTATGATGTACCACTAGCGGAGAGAACACAGAAGAGAAAGCAGCAAAAGTAAAGACACCTTGATGTGAAAGCATTTACACAAGGCCGTGTAAGTGTTCAAGTTATTTTACACTTCATTTCACATCACAGTCATTAACCATCATAGTGTTTGAAACGTCTGTCTAGTCCCTCAACCTGTGCTCCCCCATTTTTGTTTGTTTTTATGATGTACCACTATACTACTCAATGGGTACAGGGTGGGTATAGTCAGTCAGGGGTGGGTGCTTAGGCCTCCTGGGTTTGTATCGGGTCAGGGTGGGTTAACCCCTTAATGACTATAGCGGTTAGTAACCGCTAAGATGATTAAGGGGTTAGGGGCCATTAGAATGTCTTTATTATGTATATATGCTTTCTTGCTACGGAGGACAGAGGGACCTGATGTTGTGGTAAGTATAACTGTATTTATTTACTTTATTTATGTATGCTAATGCAGTGTTTAATAATGGGCAAATAATCTATTATCCATATCTGGATAATAGTTATTTTGCCCATTACTGTACTGTATGGGTTTGGGCGGAGGGGGGGGGGCGTGTATTGATGTTTATTAAAATGTTTTTTTAATATAAATTTCTTTCATAGTGTAGATGTGCAGGGGGCCTCCGGAGCTGGACCACGTTGGTTTTATGTCCGGGGACCCCCTGCTTCCCGAGATACAGGCCCCTTTATGGGGTGCCGGTATCCCTTTGCATTGAAATGTCCCGCATCACGTGACCGGGACATTTCCTTGCATAGGAGATACCGGCACCCCATAAAGGTGCCTGTATCTCGGGAAGCAGGGGGTCCCCGGACATAAAACCAACGTGGTTCATCTCCAGAGACCCCCTGCACATCTGCACTATGAAAGAAATGTATATTTAAATAAATAATTTTCGGGCGACATTTCCACTGTGAGAGACGGCTCTCTTAGAGCCGCTCTCTCTGCAGCAGAAATAAATCTCCGGTTTAGGCCTTTTCAGTGGCTCGATGCTCTCGCTGGCAGCAACTCGCCCGTTTTGGGAATTTTGCTATCACAGGTAATCGAGGCTTTCTGAATATCGTGATAGCAACGCCTAAAAAAACGTCATTTTAAATGCCCTGGTGATAATTTTTATCAACCTTCCCTGAATGAGGCCCTATGTGCCTTACTAACTACCGACCTGTATCTCTGCTGCTTTTTGCCTCCAACCTAAGTGAACATCTCATGTTCTCACTCATGGTCAACTTTCTTAATTCCCATGCTCCCCTGGACCATTTACAATCTGCGTTTTGTACAACTCACTCAACAGAGACTGTGCTCACTAAAGTAGCCAATGATCTACATGAAGTCAAACCCCATGGTCATTTTTCCATACCAACCTGCTCGCTCTGTCTGTTGCGTTCGATACTGTCGATCACCCTCCTTTTCTCTCTCTACATGCTATCACTTGGCGACCTCATCTACTCTTTTGATATACTCTTTTAAGATATAATCTCTATGCAGATATATCTATCCACCTCTACCCTCACACCTGCAATCCAGTCCTGTCTCTGATTGCCTCCTAGCTATGTCCTTGTGGCGAGATCAGAATATGCGAGTTGCAGCCGGGATGTGCATATCGGAGCTACCTGAGTAGAGGTTTGTTTCAAAGAATGCGAGTTTGGGCAATTTTTGAGCTACCGCTCGGTTTGTCTGAGCAAGAGTGCTACCGGACGAGAAGAAGCTGTTTTCAAGTGAGCTTGACGTTTTTGGAGCGCTCTGAATAGCTACACATGCAAACTCACTTATAAATTGCTCTTACCTGTCGATAAGTCACTTATCGGAGTTTACAGAGTAGGCCCCATACACTGATAAACAGACACACGGATACATCAACATGCGAATACACACGCAGAGTTTAAAAAGACATTTTGCATACATACAATGATATAAACACATTGGCACACGCACGCTAACACTATATACACTGGCGACACACTTTATTCGAGCTTGGCTAGTCCCACGAATTCGGGTATACCCGGGTGTATTGAGGTTTGTGACTGTTTTCTGCCCGAGTGCATTGAGTTATTTTCCAGGCAGGGATTGAAGCATTTTATTCCCGCTGGCTGCAATACTGCACAGTATATATATATATACTGCATTACAATTCATGAATTTATGCCATCTGGTAGACACGCGAAGCATTGCAGCCTATTAAATCCTAATCCTTATCATTTAACAGATCAGCCGCCCATCAGCCAGGCATGAACCCAGGCTGGGAAGGCAAACGCAACGGGGCTTGTCAGAGGTGAGGAGCGGCGCATTCCAGGTATCTGCCAGGTACATACTGGGTATTTGCTCGAATAAAGTGTGTCGGTGCAGTATGCATACAGACCCACACATTGTTGTTTAGTGTTACACTACTCGCCTTGCAACCCCATGTTTTTTCATCAAGCCTCATTCAATATATTGAATAAAGGACCAAGGTCTGCACAATGCAGTGATTTTAAACGTGCAGACTGATAAATGAAGATAGAATACAACAATACTTACGTTTCACATATATAAGTTAAAGGTGGAAAACCAATTTGTGTTATTCCAATGTGTATGTAGTACAACTGGAAGACACCTCCGAGGAGTATGTCTCCTTCTTTGAAGTAGCGCGGATTAACCCCATCTATCTTCAATGAGCAGGCCTGTTCTGTACTTGCGTTTCCGAGAATATCATAAATGAGCAGCAGAGTCACCGTTATCTTCTTCAGGGACCTATTTCTGACAGGCAGAAATGTCACTGTTATTTTTTGAACAGATACCCTTCATTTGAAAGACATTTTGCACATAACTCAACCATGGGCTATGCAGGAAGGTTTGGTTATTGTGATGTGTGTATGTGTGTAACTCCCTTTCCCTTATGCCTAAGGGAAACCGCGGGTGATTACGTGTGCTGCTGTACCTGTGAGGCTTACAGGAAGCCAAAGCCTCCACTCCTGGGGAGCCTGGGATGCCATCTCTCGCAGCGCAGTGCCTCCACCTAAGAGGATCGCAGCGTAAGCGGGATTGACTCCTCATAGGACACAATATTCACTAATAATAATACAAGCAACATTATATATATATATATATATATATATATATATATATATATATATATATATATATACCATACGATACCGGTTGCAACACGACATCAAGGGACAGCACGCAGGTAAGTAAATCATGAATTTTCTATATTTGATAGAAGACACAAAAACCGACGTTTCGGTCCCCCAGTGGGACCTTTCTCAAGGTGGTGCAATTGAATGCAGTGCACAATACATACATATACCCCAAACCCCAGTGCAATTCAACAAAACACACATCACATTTAATAAGCCTCACCTGCCTATGTGACATGCATCCACAGTATCAGCAGGTAAAGAGCGTCCATTTTGAATATATTAACTCTATATTTGTTTACCTGATATGTGTTTAAGCATGCGCAAAAGGCTCAGGAATTGCATAAATGTTACTGCTGGGAGACTACATAAGTCTGACACCCAGCGATATCTTGGATAACCGGAGAGAGTGCGCATGGGCTAAACTGATCTGGAGCTGATATCTGGATAGATTAACTATTTCAGGGACGTGCAAAAAACACATTGTCACTGCAAGTTAAGCGAAACATGTGAGGGAATAAAACATATATACACACGTGTGGATGACGTGGCTGACTAGAATCTAGGTCAGTATATAAATGCTGAAAGCACTCAGCCATATAACGCCTAAAGCATAGTGTAAGAAATGATAATGCAATGATGACTCTATGCATCCTGTCAGGAAGCGACACCTTAAAAACCAACACAAATACATAATGCAGACAATGTCAAATAGAGAAACTGGTAATAAATTAGAATAAATGCTGTGTCACACTCTCAGCAACCATTGCCACAAGTGGCTCTTGACTAAAAGGGAACTGAGGTATCTGACACACTGTAATGCACCAAATACGTATGGTTAATGCAACAGCTTTAACTTTCTATGTATGCTGTTGCATTAACCATACGTATTTGGTGCATTACAGTGTGTCAGATACCTCAGTTCCCTTTTAGTCAAGAGCCACTTGTGGCAATGGTTGCTGAGAGTGTGTTTTTGTGTTTTGTGTCTTCTATCAAATATAGAAAATTCATGATTTACTTACCTGCGTGCTGTCCCTTGATGTCGTGTTGCAACCGGTATCGTATGGTCTGTTATTGCTTTATGGGATAAGCACCAAAACTTATTTACTTGCATATGGTGTGCCGGCTGTGCATTGGATTCTATATATATATATATATATATATATATATATATATATATATATATATATATATATATACAGTGGTCGACAAATCACCAAAAAATGTACTCGCCGAACAAAAAAATCTACTCGCCACGTAGTACCACACGTGTACTGCTTGGGCCAATAGGAGCTCGCCACGATGTTAAATCTACTCGCCCGGGGCGTGCAAATGTATAGGTTTGTCGAACACTGTATATATATATATATATATATATATATATATATATATATATATATATATATATATATATACACACTTTACTCATATACTGTACATAATATAATGACACCAACATAACAATACAAGGTAATAAATAATAATTATAATGGTGGTTCCCCCAAGATACTGAAGGTGCCCTGGGCATGTGAAACCCTTATGTCCCTAGAACAATCCCACCCAAGTGTCAGGTAGCGCTACTCCCCTATGAGGTGTTGGTGCATGGTGGGTATCTTCCTGGTCAACAGCCCAACCAGGGAATACTTGTGAAGCGGAGTTAAGTGAGATTCCACACAGGGAGGCCTCCAACATAAATCCCCTCCCACCTTCGGCTCCAGGCCTCCACATGGTGCGAGCTCAAGTGGGAGTGTCTCAGACAGAGTCCCTGAACACTGCAGTCTCTAAAGTAAGGGGTGATCCTTATAGTAAGGCAGGTCCTTCAGTACTCCACTAGAGTGACAGGGGCTATCTGGGGCCAAAGGGGAAAGGTCTGGTCTAATCCAGGAAGCCGACTGCCCGCTGGACACTACCTTCCTCGTTCCCGGCTCTGTCAGGCCTGCCAAAGTCACCTTGAGCCTCGCAGAGGATATCCTGCTCCAAGTGGCTGCTTCATCCCATTGGCTAGAACAGCCCATGTGCTCTATCCCCCCTCCCCCCGGGGAATCTGGGGCTTGTAGGCCCGCTACATTACATTTGGAGCCATACCAAGATGGCCACCACAACGCTCGTCCAAAGCTTCTAGGAATTGTAGTTCCTGATTCCCAAAATGGCCGCCGCAACTTCTCCTGAGCCAACTGAGCAATGTAGGGCAATGCAGAGGCAGCTCTCCTTCCTGTGGGCAGGTAAGGGGGACCCTGTTACATCTGTATGTCTTTATTTATATAGTGTTGGCTCAATAAATGAGTTTGGATATGCTAAATCCGTAGTGCCCTATGTTCCTTTGTTCATATATCCAGGACTGATTGCAGGCTTTCGTTCTAACACTGGAGCACCGGTAACTGTATCAATTTTTTCTATTTTGAGGTGTGCAGCATTTTTCTCTATTGTCTGGTTTATTTATATAGCGCCATTAAGGTACATAGTGCTAAACAGCAGTAATACATACATGACAATCATATAAATAACAAATAACACATAAAGGGGATAAGTACTTCAGACATAAAAGGAACGTTTAGGAAAAGGAGTTTCTGATCTGAAGAGCTTACAATCTAATTGGTTGGTAGGAAGAATGTACAGAGACAGTAGGAGGGCGTTCTGGTAAGCGTGTCTGTAAGGAGCCAAGGTTTATGTATGAGGTGTTAATTATCAGCCACGGAGCTACTCCTATGCTTCCTTAAGCAGGTGTGTTTTGAGGTGGGTCTTAAAGGTGGATAGTTGGATATTGAGGGGAAGGGCATTCCAGAGGTGTGGGGCAGTCAGTGAGAAAGGTTTAAGGCGGGAGAGGGCCTCAGATACAAAAGAGGCAGAGAGAAGACATCCTTGAGCAGAATGCAAGAGTTGGTATGATGTATAGCGAGAAATTAGGGCTGAGATGTAAGGAGGAGCAGAAGAGTGTAAAGCTTTAAAAGTGAGGAGAATTGAGTGCGTGATACGGGATTTGAAAGGAAGCCAGGAGAGGGATTTCAGCAGGGGAGACGCCGAGACAGATATTGGAAATAGTAGAGTGATTCTGGACACAGCATTAACGATAGATTGTAGGGGAGACAAGTGAGAGGCAGGAAGGCCAGACAGCAGGAGGTTACAGTAGTAGTAACGGGAGAGAATGAGGGTCTGTGTCAGAGTTTTTGCAGTCGAGCAACAGAGGAAAAGGCGTATCTTTGTGATATTGCAGAGGAAATTAAAAAAAATGTTGCTACCTTTTGAATGTGAGAAGAGAATGTGAGAGAGGAGTCGAACGTGACCCCTGGGCAGCGTGCTTGGGCTACTGGGTGAATTATCGTAGTTCCAACAGTAATGTGGAAGGAGGTAGTAGGGCCAGGTTTGGGAGGACGTATGAGGAGCTCTGTTTTTGCAATGTTAAGTTTAAGTCGGCAGAGGGCCATACAGGATGATATAGCCGAGAGACATTCAGAAACTTTAGTCTGTATAGCAGGTGTAAGGTCGGGTGTTGAAAGGTATATTTGTGTGTCGTCAGCATAGAGGTGATATTTGAACCCAAGAGATGTGATTAGGTCACCTAGAGAGAGTGTGTACAGAGAAAAGAGAAGGGGTCCTAGGACAGAGCCCTTGGGTACCCCCACAGAGAGTGCGATAGAGGAGGAGGAGGTGTTGGCAGAAGAGACACTGAAAGTACGATGGGAGAGGTAGGATGAGATCTTGGATAGAGCTTTGTTACGAATACCAAGAGTTTGGAGAATGTGAAGATTAAGAGGGTGGTCCACGGTGTCAAATGCGGCAGAGAGGTCGAGTAATATGAGCAGAGTGTAATGACCTCTGTCTTTGACAGCAAGGATGTGAAGAGTCACTTTTAATATACATGTCTTAAATGTGCCAGGGTTCTTTGGTACAATGTTTCTCAATCTGCAATAAAAGGATTCCTTTCTCTCAGTAATACAATGGAATAGGCTCTACTTATTAAAGCTACAAAAGTGATGTAGAAACAAAACTAATCCCATCTCTGATGCTGTTTGGGGACCATATAGGCACCTGGAGAACGTGTGCTAATCCCCAAAACCAGCATCCTTTTTACATGAAATGTATATATAGTATTTACTCGCTAATAACTAGTTGACACTAATATAACAGTATATGCTTCGACATGTAAACGTTTTCGGTACAGGAATATGTCTTATTTGTATATGACATACAATACATTAAGGTTGGTTTGCTTGACACAGACAGGATAATAAAATTAACCTCAAGTGTCTTTGCATTGTTTCCTTCATAACAATGACCTATAACAACTGGCCAAAGTGGGTCAAAAAAGGTGTGATACTGCTCCTAATATATAGGAGACCTACATTTATTAAATATTGGGTCTGAGCTCTTTATACTGTATTTTACTGTGTTTACTGAATAGTATTTACTCAAGCAACGTGAGAATAGGAAGGGGAGATTTACTATTTCAGAATTGCTTTTAAATATAACGGCCACAAACCAAACAGAATCAATATCACCTGAAATTTGTTAGTTAATTTAATATTCAGTTAAAACCTTAAGCAACAGTTTTTTTATACTAAGCTCATATCTGATTTTTTTTTAGTGCGCCTCAAGATTTTAGTACAAAAAAAAATAATAGAAACCTTTATAACATGTGTCGCATTGCGTCCTGGTCAATACATGTTTCGGAAGTTTTAAAATGTGTTCTTTATGTATAACTAGTATTCGTAAAGATAAATCATCAATTATTTATAAAAAGTACACTGTGAGAAAATAAGTGTTGGTTACCTAGAAAATGAAACATCGGTGCTGCGTCAAATGCACGTTTGGTAACTATATATAAACTTAATTCCGTTGTAACAGTTTATACAAATGTTTTAGGATTTATGCTAAGATGAATTTGGTGGAGTATTTTGACCCACTTTTTCCTTTCTCTCCCCCCACCCTTAGCACAGAATGTTTTTTCTACATACATCTGTCGCCTAACGCAGCCCTTATCTGTGCACCAAAAAATACTTTTTTATGCGGATGGCGCAGGTTAAGAAACTCAAGGTTAGTATGTATTCGCACACAAGCTCTATCTAACCTGAGATTACCAAGCACCAATTTTGCACCATTACAGCCGTTTGGGATGCTTAGTACATAGGGACCTTAATGTCTCCTCCACATGTCTAAAGAATGGATCGAATTCACCCTTAAACCATGTTAAAGCTTGAGGGCCATGCTCACTATCCAGCTGTAAAGTGCCTCCCAGAGCCGGAAGGTTCATATGGCAGAACACTACTATGAAAAATATTGGCCTATATGATTTTGAACACCAATGTATTCATGTATAATGCGGTGTGTTACTTACATTTGAAGATTTGCAGCAAGTAGCAGAATGTTTGGGACATCCACAGTCATGAAAGAGAGCAAAAGATTCCATAGATATTCCGTTCCTCGGATTGGAGAGCTGCAGGACACTTTTCCCTTCTGAGCTGTTACTCTACCCATGGCAAGAGGGAGTTTGCAGCTCCAAGAAACCACCATCTGCTGGAACGCAGATTCAGGATTTCATGCTGCCATGTTTCAGGCTGACTGAGTTTAGTATGAGCTACTTACCCTCATCACATGAAGCAGCGGACAGATATACAGTACCCTGCACCTGTTATCACTGCATGGGATACTGTGCAACGTTACAGGGCTTTAATAGGCTGAGACAAACACCAGGCAATCTAATTTTAACCGATTGCGTGTTTTGGGGGCGTAATGTGACAGTTTCTGATGCTTCAAAAGTATAATCATATTAATGATATAATTATAGTTTACAATTGATCTGGGAAATAACAAGTAAAAAAATGGATGTTGTGCTCTAAGGTTATATTTATATAATTCCACATAAGAATGTAGGTAAAGAAAAACACCTGTGCTGAGGAGTGTGTGCAACTCTGGCAAAGAAGGGATTCCAAATGTTCAGCATTTTGTTACCAAAGATGGAGTGATGTAGCATAAATCAGAATAAATAAAATGAAAGTGGTTGGCTTCTTTTAAAAATATAAATCTTAATATAGACTATAGTGCTAATTTGCATACTCTCTGAATCTGTAAAACTATTTGATCTGAACTGATAAATTTGGCACATACAATGTAGAGCTTCCGCACTGCTCACTCCACTGAAATACCCTTCACTAAAACAACTACTGATCTCCATGCTGCCAAAGAGAAAGGTCATTACACACTGCTCTCATTACTCAACCTCTCTGCAGTATTTGATACTGTGGACCATCCTCTTCTCCTTCTCTATACTCTTGGTATCTGTAACAAAGTTCTATCATGGATCGCCTCTTCTCTCCCATCGTGCGTTCAGTGTCTTTTTTGCAAACACCTCCTCCATCGATCTCTCTGTGGGGATACCCCAGGGCTCTGTCCTGGGACCTCTTATTTTTACACAATCTCTCTAGGTGACCTAATCTTCGGTTCAAATATCACCTCTATGCTGAAGACACACAAATTTACTTTTCAACCCCTGGCCTTACACCTGCTCTAAGAAGGAGAGTAGGGGAGCGCAAAGAGAGAAATGGAATGTAAAAAATTGCACCACTGGAACCGACAGCTAATACACTAATATTAGCATGCAATCCAGAGGTAACAGGCTGGGGGTGTGCAAGAGAAAATACCCAAACCCAAAAGTGCAAGTCACAATTCTATCCACCCCTAAATAGGGGAATGACCAGGGGTGATGGGGAAAAAAATATAAATATATAATAACCAATGGAATGGGGACGGCCATGTGTGAGTCTGTACCACACAGGGTATCTTGAGCATGGCGTCCCTCTGGCGTGGCGTCCCTCTGCGTGCGCGGTGATTTTGTGGTATAGGGAGATGAGCCCTCGTGATGCCCCAGATGTCAATAGGGCAGAGAATGCCCGGATAATATGGTTAAAATACAAAGTTTAATAAAGTTATATATCTTATAAATCATGTTATATGTTTTACATATTATATACTTTTATATGTTTTAAAATAATTATTCCTAGCATGTGTCAGTTAGCATGAGTGTTTTATGCTGTTATTTTGTTTTAAAGTGTATTATATTGTTTCCATCGGCGCCTTTGCCCCCCCAGTTTTAAATGTAGACAGTAGCAATATGCACTATGTCCACTAGATGGCACTAGTGTGACATTTCAATTCACTGCCATGTCTTCCTACTATGGGTACTTGATTTGCACCCCTGCCCTAAAGCAATCACTTGATAGCCCTTTTACCGTACACCAATCAATAGTAGCCACTCGCCGGCTGAGCATTGTGGCAATCACATATGACCACCGAGGGCCATGTTCCTGGGAGGATCTACGAATGGCTGTGCCAAACCCCCACACAGCCTCCCCAAAGCCAGCACCAGGCCCCGAAACCATCAACCAGACTTCCAATGTGACCAGCCACTTTCCTGTTCCTCCTATAAACCACCAAACATATCTCACTTTGTCACGCTGTGCTCACCACAAACAAGACGAGACCCTCGGTACTGAGGTGGGAATAGAGATAACACCACCGACAGGCACGGGGGTCCGGTGTGGAGTGCGGATAGTTGATATCGCCAGGTCTGGAGTGGAGAGGGTAGAGTCGTCGTAATACTTGCTCCCACCCGTTCCCCTGGAACCAAAATCGGCATCCAATCCCAACCGCGACCGCTACGTTCGATTTTGAAAACTTGGCCACAAAAAGTCTGGACATGAACTCCAGCGGGGCAGACTTTTTGAAGTCGGTTGTTTTATTATTCGCGCAAGAGCAACTTTGAAAAGCCCGCCTGCACTTTTACTACTGGGAATCTTCAATCTGATTGGCTCACACGATTCTTATAGTATCGTGTGGGTACTTTCCCAGCAGCCAATCAGAGCCAAGCCGGTATAAAAAGCCGGGTCACCGGGAAATCTGAAATTGCCAAGGGGCATGCACAAGTTTGCCACCTCCGTCCCTGGCTATCTCAATGCCACCCCTGGGTCAGGCTCCACTAGGTCTGGCAGAACAAATGGCAGCCCGGACGAACGCCATCGTCCCCTGGACCTGGGTACTTGAGCCCTTCCCCGCTACCCAAATGGCTTTCACACCTTTGGCATCTCTGGCTACTTTGAGCACCGATGTCCAACAGACGTACTGCTTAGTAACATGGCCTTAAGCTTGCATGTGTGCCATTCGATAAAGTTCCTATTCGAGACAAATGTTTAGCGACAAAGTGGCGAATTAAATTGAAATTAACCAGAAAAATAGTGGCGCCCTTGCACATGAATATTATATATACAAATAAATACTATAATTAGTGATAATAATACAGAGAAATACAAACGTGAAGTGGTAGATAAGGTAGAATATGTTGACTGCGCCCGTCTCCAGAGAGGGGATGGTTGTCCAACCGTCAATCAGCACATGTGAATGAAAGAACACAGCAACATAGTGTAATACAGTTAAATAACCCTAAACAATAAGGGTAAATGAACAAGAGTGTTAGAGCAATTGGTTAAAAATGACAAAAAACAGGAACTGCCACAGCTTCCGCGTCAGGCTCCTATCGAATCCTACTTACAAAATGTAGGTAGGACATGCGCATGTAATAGTCAGCGTCCACGGTGAGATAGCAGTCTCTCCACGTGTAGCGTTTGTAGAGGCGATTATCCGTCTCCTCTCAGACCAGCTGGGGGGTTCCGAAATTACTCCGTCTAGTGTGGATCCGTTTGTGCTGCCACCAGACCGCTCGTGCCGGTGGCCTCGGTGCCTCTCTTAGGTCTGCCCAGACCTTCTCGCGAGACGACATCTGCTGCGAAGGCAGACGTACGTGATGGCGCCTCAGTTTCACGATGCCAGTAGAATAAAGGGACGTGCGCTTAGGTTCCTAGACGGGGGGGGCTGTGACGTCACCCTACGCGTTTCGCGGACGAATCCGCTTCCTCAGGGGTATATTGAAGTGTGAAAGTAGTCCCTACCACAAGGGATTAAATAGTCCCAAAACTTTCATCCCAATTGGGGAAACGTGTATAAAATAAAGTCCGATTGGGATGGATAAACTCAACACTCTAAAAAAACACTCTATATAAACACTTTGTAAAGACTTAAATTCATTAATATAGACATAACTAATGATGATTAAATGCAGAATAATCCTAATAGAAATTAAAAGAAAATATGACATGATCTGATTACTTAATGGCATAAAACAATGCTAACTAATGAACACTAATACAATAGATACTTGCAATAAATTGTTATACATTTTAGATATATACTAAACATAAAAATGATAATAATAATAATAATAAAGATAATAAAGATAAAATTAAAAAAAACAAAATATATATAAATGTAAGTAAACATTAAAAATAAAAATGAAAATTAGAAAAAATGAAAGTAAAAATATCTTAACTTGTCTGACATACATATTATTAGTTTGGAAGACAGGAGCTGTCTATAGCGAAAATGAAATAAAATAAAATGATCAATGAAGCGAAAAAGTACACTCAAATGGCAAACGTTCCCTTGTTCCACATATAGATTTTCTTAGATAACTCATGTTTTATCAAATATGATGTTAACATGTGCAGTAATAGTAGACAGATGTACACTAATCTTAAAGGAAAGGAACTATACTGAAATCCACGTTAAGTCCCTGTGGTGACAGGGTCTTTAATTCGTAGATCCAGTAAAGTTCCCGTTTGGCTAACTGTCCCTTCCTATCTCCTCCTCTCCAGTCTGGTGAAGGTGCTTCTATTACAGCGCATTTAAGTCCTTTGGGGTTTTAATTATGTTGATGTTTGAAATGCAATGAAACATTGTGTGTTAGTAAACCTTTTTTTATATTGTAGATATGTTCGTATAATCTTTTTATCTGACGTGTGGTCATATCCACGTACTGCAGGCCGCAGGGACATTCTAGCAAATAAATGACATAACTACTATTACATCCTATCTGGGTTTTGATATCATATTTGCGAGACGTGACATTTGAAATAAACTCCTTAGTATTTGTGCTGTATTTGCATGCCATACATTTACCACAACTTGCATAACCTTTTGTTTTAGAAATAGGAATTTTGTTTATATTAACAGGACAACCAGATCATCATTTTTGTTTAAAATTGTTAGCTTTAGTAAAGATGATTCTAGGTTTGTTAGGTAAAATGGTAGATAATTCTTTATCCCTACATAGTATTGGCCAGTGTTTTTCGAACACTTTTTTAACCGTTGGTGCCATTTGGATTGTACTTAGTTATAAAAGATTATGGTTGTACTGTCCCTTAGTTCCTGCAGCATGTGGGAAGGATCACGCAGATAAGAATGTTGTTTAACAACATATTTTTGAAGATGAAAATCTATGTACTGTGACAAATTGCAAGTGAGAGATTAGATTCCAGAAATGATTGGACGGGCCGGAGGCCGATCCAAACATTTGTGTATCTTGGGAATTATGTAAAAAAGTGGAACTTTAGGGAACTTGGTGTCCAAAAATTCAAATTCTTTGGTTGACAATATTTGATTATCTAACCCATACTGTAATAATTCAACCATCTGTTCTTTATATTCCAGCATAGGATTAAAGGGGAGGGTTTGGTAGGTGGTAGTATCCTGCAATATTCTGTTGGATTCCATAATGTAGTCATTTTTATCCAAAACTACCAACCCCCCCCCCCCCTTTGTCAGCTGGTTTTATAACTATGGATTCATCCTGCTGTAGCTGATCCAGTGCTATTTTTTCCTTCTGACTGAGATTATTTTTATTGTTAAATTTGAACAAACGACTTTTGTTTTCCAAGTCTTCTAGTACTAATCGGGCAAATGTGTCCACGAATGGTCCACATTCATGCTTAGGAAAGAATGTTGATTTCTTTTTAAAAGGAGTAGTACCTATATTTGTTGCAGATATATTATGATGAACACCAGAGTTATTATTCATTTGGTTTGTGACAGCATCCTTGATATATTTTTTCAATGCTAACTTCCTTATATGTTTTTAAAAATAAAAATAACACAAAGCCCAGCACACACTGTCTTTAGATAATAGAACAAATGAAAAGGGATAATGCCAAGAAGAAATGTACTGACATTTAATATGTAACACAAACCACCAGTATAAGAACCACACCCACTACATCAAAAATTGATAACATGCAATAATAAAACAGGCAAAAACAAAGGGAATAATGGAGGGAGGAGAGGGCAGTGAATAAGGTACAAACACAGTAGGGTCAAGACAACACATAGGTGGGTACAAACAATGGGGAAGCAGCAGGGGGGCTGGGCTTTGTGTTGTGTGTGCTGGGCTTTGTGTTATTTATATTGTATATTGGAGGTATTGGGTCCTCCATAGTCCGTTGTACCCTGCAAATATTCTTTTGCCTTCTAGTGTGTGCTGTATATCATTTTTCTGTTCCTTATATATTTGTTCACATCTATATATAATTGAAAGCTATTGGGTCCACAAACTGGCGCAAAGGAAAGTCCTTTACTGAGAACCTGCTTTTCAGGTTCGGTTAGGACCCTTTGGCTAATGTTAAAGATATTGGTTATTAGTGGCTTACATGTCTGTGATGTTTTTCTCTTTTTTGTTTTACCACCCCTTTTACCTCTGGTTCGCTTTTTCGCTTCCTTGAACTTACGCTCAAATCTGTCTTTGAAAAACCTTCTGTTCTCGAATTTGTAGATGGGGGTCTCTCTCTCTCTCCTGTCTCAAGTCTAAAAAAAGAGAATGGAAGGTTTAGGTTACCTATTTGGCTGTGATGTAGAATTTTCAGATGCATGCACTAATACTTGATACCTATTTGTATGCTCATGCTCTCGGCTCTTGTCTCTACTTCTAGATCTTTCTAGCCTCACTTCATGTTTGTGATACATGGATGTGGAAGATTCATATTTGTCTCTAGAAAGCGACCTATATCAACTAGTAGGTTTCGGATCATGTCTAGATTGTGTATGTCTGGATGTTGGTTTTCTACCTTCTCTCGAGAAAGATCTACATCTACTAATCCTGTCTTCTCTGGAAAGTGATCTGTATCTACTTCTAGATCTTATTGTTCTATGATGATGATAATTAGATGTTTATGGTGCTGTGTCTAATGTCTGAATTTTATCAGATCTAGATTTCTGAGTTTTAGATGGTTGATAAACCATATGATCAGCTTTTGTTGTAATCTGTGGGATATTCTGTAAAACCCCATCATTATTTGTTGTTTTATTAATTTGATGATTCTCGTATCGTTTAGGATGGTGCTTGTTCTGTTCTCTAATTAAATTGAACGGTATAATTCGGACAATCACTAATTTCAGGTGGGATGGGAGAGCCATTATTAATGGCAATACCCGTTTCACCCCTTGAAAGAGTCACAATTGGTAAGTCAACCTCCGTTTTGTTGTAGGAATGTGCATTGCCAAATTGCTTTGCATGCAATGTTTCCAATGAGTTTATTATAAAACCCCAAGTGTCAAAAGAAGAAATATCTTAAACAAAAATAGGAAAAAGTTAAATTACGGTCTTTATTAATGACATCCTACTTCCACTCAACTTTTGCTAAGATTTACATTCAAAAGAGCACATTGTATTTACATGCAGTGGGTACTTCAAGGTTAACAATGGAACGGAACGTACATAAGATTAGATATTTGATTAATTCAAAACAAAAATTAAATACACTGCTTCCCCTAAAGAAAACAAAAATGAACCCATGCCAAACACATTCACACACCATCTAGGAGAACAATGTTGCAAATGCCATCGGTTTCCACTTCAAATACATCTTGAACACCTAAAACCCGAGACTCAATCAGATCACACCAAGAAAGATCATAATTCAACTGTAAATGCTTATATAACACTGATTGGTCAACAGTTTACATAAATAGTGCAGGTTTTATACAGCTTCAGCAGGACAGCAACTATATTTAGAGGTTTAATGCAAATTTGTATTGGACACTACATTCAGTCCGGGCAAGTTCAACACATCTGATAAGAATGAATGTCAATACTGAATAGTGTTGAACCACTTTTATGTAGCAATGGGACTTCACTAATGTCATTACTTCAAATCAATCTGTAATTTCATTGAATACATTTTTTTAAAGGTGCAGTTAGCCCTACGTTTACTTTTTTGTTTGTTTGATCTTTTAAACAATGTATTGTACGATGTACACACAAGACCCAAAACTAAAAATGGCTGCCACGACTCCTTCAATTAGTAACATAACTGGACTTCAAATCCTATCGGGAAAGATTATAAGACTTCTTTCGTGATTAGACCATTTGCAGTCTTCATTAACAAAAAAAATGGGTTTGTGCTGCCTGGTGGGATGGAGAGAAGTGATGATAAACAGTAGGAGTTGCCATGTGAATACTCTACTGAAGGCTTTGGGCCTTTATAAATAAAAAGCAAAAACAAAAAACCCAACTAGGAAAAAAAATTAAAAAAATAGGGTTGTTATCTGCTTTAAAAAGGAATCACATTGAGCTCAATTTGAAGATATGGATTTTTGTATTGGGAAAATGCACCTTTACAGTGCCCTTCTGCCAGGTATGGCGTGGGCACTTGTTTTCTACGGGGTAAATCAGGCCCACTGCTCCATTTCCGGTATGTGAACCAGGCCGTGTCATGTGATCGCAGCTGGACTGATCACATGACCCAGGAGTGGCGAGACTCTGGTGGTGCAGGACCTCTTGGTACTAGCAGTTACACAAGCATGTCAAAATACAAACCAAGTGAAAGGCGTCATTACATACTTCCGTGCTAGAAATCCCGGAAACTTCTAGAAAGCCAAAAAATGTTTTAAAAATTTGAACTACAACTCAAAGTATAGCTGTGTCCAACCAAGTTGAACCTACAGTACGTGACAAGTGCTAAAAACTGTGTCTAAAGTTTGTCAGTCTCCAAAATTAAGGCTTATCCCCACCACTATGTCTATTAAATATGTTTTTACATTATTCTACTATACATTCAGGCAAACAATAAAATGGTGCACGTCTTGTGAAATAACCATCATTACAACTATATAATAAAATGAGGACCCAGCACAGCTGTGAACTATTACTGTCCATTTCACGTCCTTTGCTTTGTCCTGTCCTCTTGCGGTGTGAAGAGGCACATAAAGCTGGCCAATGGGTAATTCATACTGTGAAAACGTTAATCACTGGGATAGATGCATACAAAAAAGAAAAACAACCAGTGCACTTGATATATGATTATATACCAATAGAATGTACAGCATGCACAAAATGTATATACTAAATCCAATGACGGACTGAGGGAAGTGTGCAATAGTGTAACACAACACTCGGTGAAATTCATTGGAGGAGTGAATACAGATGGGAAGATGGGCTGCTATAAAGGGGATAACCTAACCCCAAGTGCACATGTGAACAAAAACAATGAAGAGTGCACACCCCTATTGTAGATATGAAAGAATACAAACACATTTATTAAAATAGGGACAACCAAGTCCGCTAGCAATATAAAAAGGCAATATACTTGCAAAGATAAAAAGTCAACCAAATGAGGCTGTAAACTCCGCAGAGTAATGTAAAATCAAGCCTTGAGGGCCAATATATCGGAGGAAATTGTATATGTCCACTGACAAACCTGTAGATAAATGTGAAGTGATCTACAGAGTCCCGTGATAGAGTTGCGGTGAATAGAGGATGTAGGCTGACTCCGGCAGTAGGGGGGTTGGGTATGATCTTATAAGTCCCCCTACTCCTGTGGTGGGATCCCAAGTTGCTGATTCGGGATCCCAACTGCCCCTTCACATCTCCTGTAATCCCCGCTGACGGGCGTGCGGCAAGCGTTGATCCCGAATCAGCAACTTGGGATTCCACCACAGGAGCAGAGGACTTCTAACATCTATAAGATCATACCCATGTCCCCTACTGCCGGGTCAGCCTATATCTTCTATTCATCGCAACTCTATCATGGGACTCTGTAGATCACTTCACATTTATCTACAGGTTTGTCAGTGGACATATACAATTTCCTCCGATATATTATCCCTCAAGGCTTGAATTCACATTACTCTGCGGCGTTTTCAGCCTCATTTGGTTGACTTTATCTTTGCAAGTATATTGCCTTTTTATATTGCTAGCGGACTTTGTTGTCCTATTTTAATAAAATGTGTTTGTATTATTGATTGTATATCTGCAATAGGTGTGCGCTCTTCATTGTGTCTGTCTTATATCCTTTTATATAGCACATGTACCATGTTATGAAACACATTAAACCTCAACACCATGTACTTCCTATGTTGTGGACCTTCATAATAAGGCACTGGCTCACAATTAACCCTTTCTATTGCCGGGAGGCGCAGCCATTGGATACAAGCAGGTAAATGAATGCATTAGCTCTCCAACATATAGCCAAACAGCATGCATCAGGTTTACAGGTAAACAGTACATACCTTAAACCGCTCAGCATAATTCAAGTACTTGGAGACGCATGTCAACATTGTGTGTATAAACGGTCCTATTATGTCAGGTGTTCTAATAGCACGCAATGCGCGACAGATACAAAATACAAGTATATGAATGATCGAGTCATACAGATTAGAATTTGCCCTCTTGATAAAAATCTTAGCGCCGACATTATGTTCTTCTAGGTGACAATACAAACATTCACGACAGTTCTACGATATTTTCATGTGGATATGCATTTGGATGTAGTTGAAGATCTGGACCCATGGATAACAGTAAGCCATACGATGAAAGAGTACACCTGTTTGGCCCATGAAAAAAAAAAAAACCCATACGGAAATCAGTGTCCAATGTAGCATGGCCAAGATTAAACATGTCTCCATCATTCTCCAACAAGTAGGAAGCCCTTATATCGCTGTAGCAGTTGAGATGACATTCCAGCAGCAGATGAATGTGTACATAAGTACCACTGACCTTCAAACAGAACGGACGGTATAAAAAAATTATTTTGAAACCAGTTGAGGACTATTGATACCAAGGTGGCATTTATACTTCTTTGCAGTCATTGTGATTAGCAACTACAACGTCATTCGTGTCTGTAGGATAGCCCAATATTTATTATAACAGGAACTGGGTCGGAAGGATCTTCCTGTCTCATCGCCACACTCTACTTCTTTCCCTTTGTGGAATTGTTTGTGCCAAGGTGAAACAGAGACAGGATATCGAGCATTGCTTGTCTGATGTGTTTCCCAAAGCGATGCGAATCCTGGGAAAAGAAATGGACCATTTTAAATTCACAGAAAGCCAAAACCAGAACACAAGGCCAAGTGCCCATCTCTGTGATGGAGTTCAAAACTTGGCGTGTTTCTCGCCATATATCTTTTCCTTAACCTTTGCCGTGCTGGAGGCAGGGGGGGGGGGCTGGCATGCATAAGAGCACTCAGTTGTAGCAGTTAGCCCGAGAACACTTGCCATTGAGTGCCTATGATATCCCAGGTACATCACAAGAGCCTTTTGTACAAAGTTTGTCACAATACAATTGTTTTTAGGACTGTATACTTATTTTAGGCATTTATTTCACGCTTTATACTACTTTGGCTTTTTTTTTTTATACTCGTACTGTATTTTGAAGTTTTTCCTCCATAATTTGGGAAAGATCCCAGACAAAACTAAATTGAGTTGAAAAAAAAAAAAAAAACAGAATCAAAACATGAATGTATTTTAGAACCAAAACACTCTACCGTGGGGAGGGGGGGTTAAGAGTCGCCAAGGTGGGGGGGAGGGGGAAGGGAACAGAAGAGGGGGTCATGAATCGCCAGCGTGGGAGGGGGGGGCGGGGTTAAGAATCGCCAGCGTGAGGAGGCGGGGGAGGATAGCGGTTGAAGAGTCGCCAGCGTGGGGGTGGGGGAGAAAAGGGGGTTATGAGTCACCAGCGTGGGCGGGGGGGCAGAGGGGGTTATGAGTCGCCAGCGTGGGTGGGGGGAGAGGGGGTTATGAGTCGCCAGTGTGGGCGGGGGGGAGAGGGGGTTATGAGTCACCAGCGTGGGCGGGGGGAGAGGGGGTTAAGAGACGCTAGCGTGGGCGGGGGGGGGGGGGGTTAAGAGTCGCCAGCGTGGGGGGGGGGGAGAGGGTTAAGAGTCCCCAGCGTGGGTGTTCATTGGCAGTTGGCAGCAGAAAGTTTAGTTGGATTTTCAATGGGGATGATGGTTGGTTGATGGCAAAATGCAGACAGAGCAAGAGAACAGCAGAGAGGAGACTAATTACAGTACATAAAAGATGGATGATGTGGACGGAAAAGGCGAAACATCTCCAACTAACTATTAGGGATGTACAAGAGAGGGACAGAGAGGCCTGTGCACTGGGGCAGATTGTATACGGACAGCAGGATTGTCCCCAATGCACAGCACAGGGAATGGTCACGGAGCGAGAGAACTTGCTCTTTAAGTTGTACTGAATTTAATAGCAGTTTGCTTATTTTACAAACAAATTGAATAGATTTAATTTGAATTCCAATGTTCATTTAGTTAAAAAATAAAATGTAATAGATGTAAGGGGAGGTGCAGGACCAGTCACACCAAACCCCCTCCCCCTTGGGTTACCGCCTCAGTCACTGATTGCGCGTCGGACCGCCTGGCAGCGCGTGCATCAGTTTAAGCCGCAATCTGCGGTCTAGGGGTAGTGATGGGACGCGCGTCTTTAGTAGCGATGGGGGAGGCATGGCCATGACGTCACACGGCCAGTTTGCTCTCATTGGCTGAACCGCCAACGCTCGGCCGTCGCGCCCAACATCTTGTCTTTTGGCAAAGGCGGTCGTGCATCGCGCTTTGTACACACACACACACACACACACACACACACACACACACACACACACACACACACGCCACATAAAGGGCTTTACTTTGTGTGCGGCGCCCACACGACGCGACCGGGGACGAAGCCTTACACATCCTCTGCACACGTACGAGTGAGCAATGCACCCCCCGGTTATATTACATGCTAAAACCCTCCCAGAACTGTGGAACGCGCGGCGATTTATTGTAACTATGGAAACGCAGCAGTTCTATAATATTGTTTCTATAAAAAGGCTACTTTGTAACCCCTTTGCTGCCACAGAGGTCTAAAGGGGGTAAGAAGATGAATAGCTTTCTAAACCTTTTGTTATTGAAAAACGAATGCTAATTCTGAGGGGGAACCCTTTTTATTTACGGCTCAAGAGAAAAACTCCATGTAGCGATAATGGCATTATTAGAAATGGGGCTGGAATACGGACTGGCGAAGGAGAAATGTTTTTTATGTCGTATTTCTTTATTTAATGCAGGTTTATTGTAGATAAGATATAGGTTCTTCTCTGCAAAAACACCCCTCAATTTAACTTACAGACCGGGCTGCCGACAGCTTTCCCAGGGACGGAGACAAGGACAAGAGTTTCCTCCCCCCGTGGCAGCAGCTCTGCGAGCCCCCCTCTGTCACACTTCCTGGCTCCCACCCCCCGCCCCCCCTCATATTTCCCCTGTTAACACGTAAAATAACCCTTTCAATAATGCACGCGTGATCTACTTGACCACTGTTTTCAATAGCTCTGCTGTTAAATGCGCCAACGTTAAACACAACGTCTGGCGTTAATGGGGGCAGCCAGTGACCACTACAAAGACCAGTAATGCACACCCTTTGATATAATAAACCTGCCCTTTTCGCAGAACATGTATGTCAGGGAAGGTGTTGAAAATCTAGTGGCTGGATACATTTGTGGTACTGGCCTATCTCCCAGAAAGGTCACTGCAGGTGTAGGCCATTCTAGGAAGGGAAGGTCTATTGATCTAATCGCAATATAAATGCTATTGTAACAATGAAGAATGACGGTTGGTATTGTGACGGTTAAGGCTGCGCTTATAGTGCCGGCGACATCGCGGCAAAACAAATGTATTGCCGCCGTCGCGTGCGCATATAGTAGAAGCGACGCGACGGCTTGGTCGCGATCGCTGGAAGTCAAGTCAATGTCATTTTTCCAGCGACCGCAGCGTGACGTCACCATCGCCGGCGAAAGCACCATAAGCGCAGCCGATGTCACTTTTACCAAGTTGCACATGTTTAACCACAGCTACAGTTGAAGAAAGAGGCGGCAGAAGGGCACGCCAGCGGAGGCGGCAGAAGGGCACGCGAGCGGAGGCAGCAGAAGGGCACGCCAGCGGAGGCGGCAGAAGGGCACGCCAGCGGAGGAGGCAGAAGGGCACGCCAGCGGAGGCGGCAGAAGGGCACGCCAGTGGAGGCGGCAGAAGGGCACGCCAGCGGAGGCGGCAGAAGGGCACGCCAGCGGAGGAGGCAGAAGGGCACGCCAGCGGAGGCGGCAGAAGGGCACGCCAGCGGAGGAGCCAGAAGGGCACGCCAGCGGAGGAGGCAGAAGGGCACGCCAGCGGAGGCGGCAGAAGGGCACGCCAGCGGAGGCGGCAGAAGGGCACGCCAGCGGAGGCGGCAGAAGGGCACGCCAGCGGAGGCGGCAGAAGGGCACGCCAGCGGAGGCGGCAGAAGGGCACGCCAGCGGAGGCGGCAGAAGGGCACGCCAGCTGAGGCGGCAGAAGGGCACGCCAGCGGAGGCGGCAGAAGGGCACGCCAGCGGAGGCGGCAGAAGGGCACGCCAGCGGAGGCGGCAGAAGGGCACGCCAGCGGAGGCGGCAGGTGAGGGAGTGAAGCATGAAGCACAAACCACGTCAATAACTAAAACAAAATAAAAAAAATCTGGCACCAAATATTGGTTACTTGATAATAAAATTGATTATTATTTAAGTGTCTTTTTTTGCATTTTCTACTTACGGTCTCAGGACTGGAGAATTTGCTTGATATGTGGAAGTTGATCAGATTTTCGCCTACAATGATATAGGACACTCCGTATCCGTCATCAGCAACCTGTGAACACAGCACTTCTATCAGCAAAAGGTTTCTGAACAACATGTTTGTCATTTACGTGTTCTGTGATCCTAGATGTGACCAGCACCTTTGAATTCCGTTCAATGAGAAGTACTTTTTTTTAAATGTATTTATTAACATAAAAAATAGAATGAAACACCCCTTTTTTCCATAGTAAACTAGTCAAGTGTGGAATATGCATTATACAGCAGAGCTATAGAACATGATCAATTATATGCTGTGCTGAGATGTTGCCTTTACAGTTGAAAAGACACATTTCATGTCCCATTAACCTGCAACATAATTCTACCAACAATGTGTGTATTCTTGCTCACTGCAGATTTGATCAAAATTAGATCACTAATTGTATGTAAACACAAAACAAGGAGTCATACATGTAGATGTCATATTAAATACACATTTGGCTGTAACCATGCTAATATTGATGAATGATTCCCTATAATAAAGATGCTTACGCGTTTCGCTTTTAGATTCTTTGCTGTTACTTACAGGTCCAAAGCCTCCTCCACTTGAAACATTCTCTGGGTACTTCTCTAGCTGGAAAAGTTCCACCTGCTGCTGAGGTGTCTGACTCGTTGACAGCCTCCAAGGCTCAGCCAGAACCTAAAACAGACAGTATATATGAAAGTAATGCTCTGCTGCCTGGCAGGGGGGAACCGCAGGAAGGAGATCCTAAACCTACCTCAAGTTCAAAGGTTCAACCCCGTGTAGCCAACCACAAAAACAAACTGAACAACCTATTTAGCTTCAATTCTCTATTCTCCAAGTACAAATTGCTTTTTGTAGGGGGTCTCTGAATGGGGGGAGTGTTTATTAATCAAACGTTCTCTACATGTCTCTCCCTGTCCTTATCAGAGAGCCAATACAGAGAAGGGGATGGTGGCTCTGGCTGTGTACATTATTGTTGAAAACAGGAGGCAAGATCCAAAGAGCTTCATTAAGTGACATAACATGATAACCCACGTTAGGTATCCTATTTGGCCAAAAAAGCCACCCCATAAACGTCACTGCCATTATTACACTTTGGTCCTAGGAAGGCCTGACCCTGTAATTAGTACCCTATGGTCTTAGAGGGCCTGACCCCTTTAAGGGTATGAATCGGAAAGGGAAACACTAGGGTGAGGGGTCACTCTCTGGCGCTCTAGGATGGGCGTCTGAAAAGGAATGGGAGGAACTACCTGCTTACTAAAGGGGAAGTGAATACCTGCAACAGTTCCCTGGCAGAGACGGTGAAAGGTAATTGTGAAAAAAAATTAACACGCAGCTATTCTATATATGTAAAACAGTTAGAGATATTTGGAAACTTTGATAAAATCTCTACAGAGAAGGAGATATGGGCATAGCAGGCACCTTCGTAACATCTGATATTGGTCAGTTACCGAGAAGTAGCAGACAGGTGGCCAACGATTTCCTCCCGCCCCCAAAAAACCCTCCAAACTATAATTCATGTGAAAAGCTTTAGGAAAATGGGTAGATGAGGTGGACCAAATTGACCTGATCTACTGTCACTTTTGGTTTTTCTAAAGTCAATGTCATTTGTAATTAAACGTAAACACTTGGGGCATTTTGAGTTAAGTAGCAGTAGACATGTAGGTGCCCCCACATTCCTTAAACCTTTCCTCCATCGTTGCCAACATTTACTAAGCAGTGTTCAAATGTTTAGGCCAAACGCTTGAACAATATGACCCATACTCAAAAGAAAAGAAAAAAAGTATAGAAAAAACATAATGTATGAAATAATTTGACAGTGGATATGCATGGGGGCGTCTTTGTTTATTATTGTAGTACTTAGTAATTTTCCCAGTGGCACTCCAATTAACAACTAAATGGATACATATAGAATATTGTGGGTTTAGGTTTTGAGCTTGCCAAGACTGTACGTCTAAGCCGTGTTCTACCCATATGACACCTTCTGGTCCTAGAAGATGCCCTACAGCCAATTCAAGTCAATGAGCTGTAAGAGGTCTGCTAAAGTAGAAGACGGCTGGGTAAATACGGCCCCATATCTTCTACACAAACCCCTTCCAAGACCAGCTGCTCCCTCACTCGAAGAACCCAGAGAATATCGGTCTCTTACTTCCTTCAGGAAGGGCGAGTCGACGCCCAGATATTTGGACACCACATAAAGGCAGAACAGGTGGCGGTCGATACCAGACCCGGTCATGGCGAGGCGGTACATTTGCTGATGTTTTTCTGATGCCAGTCGGAATAATGCCAGTCTTTTATCATCATTCTAAAAAATAAATACATTTAAACGACTTCAATCAGGGAGTCCCTTAGAAAAGCTATTATTGAAGGTTAAGCCCCAGTACTATAAATGATACATAGTTTAATACCAACATAAAAGCCCTTTAATAACAAGAGGATTTTTTTTTACATTTCAAAGATTTAAAAATAAAATAAAAAATATTACAGGGAATAAGAGAATAAAAATCAATTAATAATAACTAGTATAAATATTTAAGTATTAAGTGTTAAGTATTAGATGAGACATTACTAAAAATATAACAACCTAACCATTTATTGAATACCTATCCTCTATTTTCTTCTACAAATACATTTTTGTTGATATATAGATAGATATCTATCTAAGGGCCTCATGCAGAGAGCAGCGAATTTTAGAATTGGAGAGGGGGAAAAATTTTAGCTTTTTTGGAGAGTTTTTTTCTCCATATGCAGAAAGGGCAGAAAACTGCATTTACAAGCCTTTCTGCATATGGAGAGTTTCAACCAGCGCTATGAGCGCTGTTGAAACTAGTGGGGAAAAAATCGCGTTTTTTTTTTTTCCCCTCCACCTTTGCGGAGCACCAGCTGCTTGGTGGAGAGGAAAAATGTTGAAAATCGCGCCATTTTTTTGGCGCGAACAGCCACTAGATGGCGATCGCGGCTCTCTGCATACGGCAGAAAAAAAAACTGGAGAGATTAGAAACTCTCCAGCCGCGCGGCGAATTTCAAGGAAAAAAAAAAAAAATGGAGCTTTTTTCAAATCTCGCCATTTTCGGCTGTTTTTAGCGCGATTTTCGCCGGAAAATGGCGAGATTGCTATTAGCGCTGTTCTCTGCATGAGGCCCTAAGTGCGCAATCTAACACAATGAAACAAGAAAATGTACCATTAAATGCTGCCACAGTGTAGGAACTATACACAATAGTACTATATATGGAACAAAAAAGAAAAACACAGGCGCAAGATAATGGTATACAGCTGATATAAAATTGAATAGACTCGGGACACTGTAAATAACCATGAATTGGAGTCTGAAAAGAAACAAGAAAAAAAAACAGAATATGTTGAAAGTACGTTTGTATTGTTAAACTGCGCAACAGTAGAGCGCTACTTACAAAGTAGCAGATAAATCAGGCATGTAGGATACATATAATCCTCTCCTTCCAGCTGCTCGGCGGTCTGCCCTGGCTCCACGTGAGACGCTGAGTCTCCGTGCGTGGGTACAGGTCTGTCCACCGCTGCCTGCAGGTTTCTCCCTGCTAGCCCCAGTCTCACGAGATCGCGAATCTGACGTCACGATGGAAAAGTCCGTCAAACGGGGACGCGTTTTGTTTTAATGAAAGTGGAGGCTTAAAGAATATCTCTATAGCTTTCCCTACTCTCTGGATTGCCGGTATCTAATATACACAAAGATTACTCTGTGGTGATAATATTCCCTGCGTCCCCGTTTGCCGGACTTTTCCATCGTGACGACAGACTCGCGATCTCGCGAGACTGGGGCTAGCATGGGGAAACCTGCAGGCAGCTGTGGACAGACCTGTACCCGCGCACGGAGACTCGGCGTCTCACGTGGAGCCAGGGCAGACCGCCGAGCAGCTGGAAGGAGAGGATTATATGTATCCTACATGCCTGATTTATCTGCTACTTTGTAAGTAGCGCTCTACTGTTGCGCGGTTTTAACAATACAAACGTACTTTCACCATATTCTTTTTTTTTTTCTTGTTTCTTTTCAGAGACTCCAATTCATGGTTATTTAGTGTGTCTCTAGTCTATTCAATTTTATATCCGCTGTATACCATTATCTTGCGCCTGTGTTTTTCTTTTTTGTTCCATATATATTTATTTATTTATTTTTTGCTCAAAAAAGAGCCCGGGCAGTGGTGCACCCACTGTGTGCGTGTATAATATACACCAATATAAACGTACGGTTTGTGTGGGGTCGGACATGGCCAAGACAAAATTGGAGGACTCAATAGTGCAAGAGCGGACCGTCTCAGTCCTGCCTTCTCTGAACAGCCTGGTCATGGATGCCTCGTATGTCAAACAGAACTTTCCTTTGTCCTTAAAATGAGAAGAGAAACATTACAATGAACGTCAGTCAATGTATCGAAAGCACTGTATGTATGGCGTTAGCACCAAATCAGGCACCGCGGACAGCAAAGGGATTAAGATCGGGTGGTATAAGCTTTTACAATTTAAAAACCACAGAAGTTACCAAAACACACTTAAATCAATTAACAGAAGGATATTGCAAAGACAGCACCCATACTCAAGGATACATATTATATACATATTAGTTCTGTTGCGGTTAGCACCCAAGCAGCTTATGATCCTTTTGGTGGGGTGCCACTATAGTGTGTGTGTGTGTGTGTGTGTGTACACACACACACACACACACACACACACACACACACACACACACACACACACTATAAATCCTTGATGTACCCAAAAAGACAGTAGAAAATCTGCTCTCATTATCAAAATAGTAATACGAGTACATATAGAAAGCCCGTTCCTTCTAACGTGCACTTACTCTGTAGTGAGCGAGTTGAAGAGCCAGTTGCACAAACGCATCAGGGCTTGTTCTGCTTTTCTTGATTAGTCCTTTGCCAAAAGAATCAAACGGGAATGAGTGAAAATCGACATCGTCTGCAAGAGCTTTGGCAACAGTCAGGGAGTTCTCAATAACGTTTTGGCACTGAAACAGGAAAACATCGGGGTTACGTAGGAAAGGGTCATTGTTTTGCACTTAATTCTTCCAAAAGACGTTATTGGATTTGAACTTTGTACTGTATCTATTTTTATTTATAGAACGCAAAAAATGCACGGAGTGCTTAACAGCAATGACATGCAAGACTTAATACAAAGAAGTGTATAATAAATACAGGTTGAAGGATGGAAGTCCCTGCACTTCTAATCAATGGTGTTATGAGAGGGACACAGGGGATTGTAGTTTAAGTGCATTAGTGCTGATTGGGCAGCGGCACACAAACTTGAATTGAAGTTTCCATTTGTTAGTGCCCGATCCATAAAGAGATAGACGTGAGTACATGGAAGTGCACATTTTTATGGGAATGTAAGTGGGTATGAAGTGGTCATGAGGTCAAGTTACAGTGCTACGGACATGCTGCGCTGTGAAGGTGATTTTCATTAGATCTTGAAGAAAAAGGAGAGAGAGCAAGCGCGAGGTTAGTGGGTAGTGAAGGTAAAAGTGTTAGAGGTAGATGGTAAAAAGATTTCAGGCATGTCCATTAGAGGGGCATGGCCCGGCAGCAAAGGGGCCCAGCCAGGTGAATAGTGTACGTAGGCCTGCAGCTTAACCTGGGAGACCCAGGGGTGGACTTCTGTCCTGGGCGCCAGGAGTGCTGGTGGGTGTCAGAGCAGCAGAATGGATAAGAGAGAACAGCAGTGAGAAACGTACAGGCGGATAGCGAGAGAGATGTGAGCAGAGATATAAGGAGGGGGCGGGCGAGTGAAGAGCCTTGAAGGAGACGAGGAGTATCGTGTAGGTGTTTAACTCATTACACACGTAACAGAAACAGTGTGGTGTGACGACTATCGTCCTGCAGGTGAGGTCTGTAATTCACTGGTTTAAAACATGTTGAAGGTCACTGCAACAGGCAATGGGCATTTACTACAGGGTAATTACATCTTCAGGGATACGCGGAGCAGGAGTGTAATGGTAACGCGACTGCCTTTAACGTGGATGAACCCGTATCGAACCAAGCATCTTCTGAACCAGTCACGACATCGCCCTGTGACCCAAGCACCAAATATTAGACCGTAAAGGACGAATCGTTTCGGTTACAGAGAGGCGCACACTGCAGTGCTATATAGGAACAAATTATTATTATTATTCAAGAATTACGCTTTTCACACGCCTACCTGTAACAGAAATCCTGTCTTACCTCTTCTGGGATATCCCACTGCAACCTGCCAGGAGGGAGGATATTTGCATGAATGTCTCCCTTGCAATGTCCATCCTCTGTATACCCCAGATCGAAGTTATCAGTCGCCATGACGTACTGAAAACATTACAAAATACAATAGGAAGAGTCAAACACAAGCTCGCAGTCATTTTCTAGATAAAATATTTGTAGCTTGCGTTTTCCCATTTAAAAAACCCCAATGTTATCTAAACAAAATATTCAATTTTGACCTGTGTGCACACTGAATGAATCCACTTCTGTGGAATACATTGTGGCGGTCTTCAAACCCTTGAGTGCCTTAAAGTATAAAGAGTTACAAATTTTTTTTTTTTTTAAAACATCTGCTCTATCACCAAAGAATAAAAAGAAAATGTCAAAAAGAAAAAAAACATTACATTTTTTTTTACTTTTTCCTGTATTGAAAAAATATATGAAAATTGTGTTTTTGGTTTTATTTTTCAAACTATTTTTTTACCGTTTGGTGATCGAGCGGTTACGCAAGAGGTTATTTTAATTCTTTATACTTGCAAACAAATGGACAGTCAGGGCTTCTAATAGTCTATTTCATTTGTGCCTATTCTTGGGCAAGAGTGCGTGAATATTTTGGATGGCGAGACGGATGTTTGCGTAGGTGCCACGGGGTCATGTTTCCTGATGAGAACATTAAACATTCTAATTGCACCAACTGATCTTTTCTTTATACAGCATTTGAAACCAACCTCCCAGAGATGTCCGAGGATTGGGGCATCTGCCCAGGAATGCTCACAGTTCATGCCCATCTTTCCATTCTTGAACACGATAAAGCTGATCGTTTTGTCAAACCACCTGGAAGCAAAATATACAAATACACATTTAAGTTGTGTGCATTGTTGACGGTATTGCGACCCTCATAAGTAATAGAAGGATATTTGAAGATGTGTTGGGCCATATTTACTAAGCAGTGCTATGGTATAAGGCACCTGTCATCGTTAAACACCTCCTGGCCGATTGACGTGAATAGGCATCTTTTGGAAGGTGCATTATGGGATAGCACAGCTTACTAACTATGGCTCGTTACATCTTAGTCCTGCTTGCCTGCTTGCCTAATTGCTAGCCTAATTGAGATCATCACAAACCTACCTCTAAAAATCTATATTAAAGTCTCATGAGGAAGGTAAGATAAAGGCATATACATTACACGAGATACCTCAATGTAAGTTGTAGGGCCCTTCTTCAGGTGGAACTCCATTCAATGAAATGGTGGCTTTTTTTTTTTTTTAAATCAAACTTATTAGAACACATCCAGGTCACATTCAAAGCACCATTAATATTTTATTAAATACATATATATATAAACAAACATCGTTTTTTGATGCTGATATTTTTACATAATGAGGAGTCAAAGACTAATCATTGGGTGTGATCATTCTGTGCACAAAACCACACATTTTTGCTTCATTTATGAGACTGGTTTTATAATGAAAGGAATGCAGATTTTTTTTGGCCAGAAACGACCCAAACGGCCGCTTCAGACAATCTAGAATTACCCCCTAAAACTGTAACTTCCTCCCCAAAGTAGCTTCCATTAAAAAGATTACATCGCAATATAACTTCACATTCAATTGAAAAAAGCATTTAGTGACATACAAAACCCATGCACTGTTGCTCACCTAAAGTACATTTGGAACAATAACAGTCCACAGCAAATTTTCATCAATAACATTTCTTTAGAGTGCATGCAAGGTACAGCTCAACCCCGTTATAACGCGATCCGTTACAACACGAATCCGCTTATAACGCGATGCACGCGTGGCTCCCAATGTTCGTAATTATGAATACTTTACAACACGATTACTGGTATCTTAAATACGTTATTGTACAATGCATACAATGGTACATTATTTCTAACGCGATCCACATAAAACGCGATTCTTTGAACCCCAAACACAGCGTTATAAGGGGGTTGAGCTGTATTTGTCCCAATTGAGTTCCATTCAGTTCAACTGCCTATGAAGAAAACGTTTTCCTTTTAGATGGATCATTTATAGGGGCCGATTCGCATAGGGGGTAGAAATTTGCAAAAATGGCAAGATTTAATTCCATGCGGTTTCCATGAAAGTTTACAAAAAAAACTTTGAAACCCCCTCCCCAAGAAAATGTTTGTGCATCGCACTTTCGGCACCACAAATTCTAACGATACGGCCAAAATTGTTCAAAATTAACTATTCTGTTTTTTTGTCGCTAGCGAAATAGTTCCTGTGACCAACAGTTAATTTTTTTTAATGTTCCATCAAATTTTCAAATCAAAAAAGTCATTGAAATGAATTGAGCATGCACTGCCCTACGGACCTTAGCATTGAAGCCCCACTGGTATCCCATCCCCTCCCCTCCCTAACAGGTTTAAAGCAGAGGGTCTCCGAGAAGAACCACAATGATATCAGCACCAGGGACTCCATGTTCCCTTAGATACTTACTGGAGAAGCGGCTGCCAGTATCTCTTCAATTTATAGGTCCTGCATCAAGCAGCCAATAGGAAGTCGCATGGGATGACGTCAAAGCTTCCTACTGGCCCAAGCCACCTTTAAGCCCGCCATATTGTGAACCCTAGCCGGGCCTTTCAGATGGACATACCTCGGGAAGCAGGGGGACCCCACAGATTAAACCCAAATGCGATCGTGCAGGCCACCTGCTGAACCGCATTTGATTTAATCTGTGGGGACCCCCTGCTTGCCGAGATACATCCATCTTTACAGGCCCAGCTAGAGTTCACAATATGGCGTTGGAAACAAAAAAGGCAAACGCCCCTTTAAGTGAACTTGTTCCCAACTTTTGGATCAAAGCAAACGGTCACTGAAACAAAAAGTATGAAATTCGCAAGATTCGGTCGCGCAAGCAAAACGTTTGCATATCTCAAAAAATGGGCAACTTAATGCGTTGGCTTCATTGGAAAGTTTAAGGTCTCTCTGTACTTCTATATATAGATTTTGTACCTATAATACACAAGTACAGAATATAAAACATATTGTAATATATAAATATGTATACATCCTTGCTGTATGGTGGCACTCAACATGATTGCTAATGGAGAAGTTAAGGAAATCCTATTCTAGAGCATCTGTGAATCACAGAAACGCATTGATGCTGTACTTCATCAGGTCTAACCTGGAAACAAGACCTGTACCTGTCGTAGCATTTCCCATGTAGGAGAGACTTTGCATAGCTGTCCAGGGAGGTTACAGGGTCTTCTTTTTTGTATCCTTGTTCCGTTTCATCCAAAGTTACAAAGAAAGCGGCTTTCTCAACAGCATCCAGGGACTGTCTGTTCTTTCCACTTCCAAAGTAAGCTTTGCGAGCGTTGGCCCAGGGTACTCTAGAATAGGCACATCATACAAACAATGTGATAAACGGCAGTAGGTCGGTTAGATTCTATATATAGATACTCACTAAAACCTCTTCCTGGGAGCACGCGCTACCAATACCTTACACCAGTGGTTTCAAAACTTTTGTTGGTGAAGAAACCCTAATAAAATTCTGTGGAACCCCAACGCTCTCTAATAGTTCTCTCTAGTCTCTCTAAATTCCTCTATATTGGATAACATTTTCAAATGACCTGGAAATTGCAGGGGACCCTTTAGGGACACCCGGGGAACCAAAGGACTCCTATTAACCGTTGCTGGAAAACACTGTCTTATACTTTCTTCCAAGGGACCACACACTGCCAATACCTTACACTTTGGGTTCTTTGCTCCTATTGCCCAAATAACTGGGACCCACAACCGTCTTCTGGTCATAAATAAAAGGTATAGTTTACAGTATGTTACGAGATTATATGGCCATTCCAGGTCTCAGCAGGCTGCAAATAATCGCTCTAAAACCTCCATAAATGATTATGAAACTGGTAGGTTTACAGTTTATCTACGGTTTAGAATACTTCACATATTTTAGATACTTTTGTCATGTAAAAGTCAATATCCTCTAAGAAACAACTAATGACATTAAGCAAAGCATAATCAATATGTATAGCGATTCCAAATTTTAGGTTCTAACCGAAAAACACAGACTCAATCTTGTAACGAAAGGGAAATTAATGTTTCCATTGTTCACACTGAGAAACTCTGGATGTACAAAACTCCACAGAAATACATATACACACAGGCGGTCCTCGGTTATCCAACTGGAAGTAGCTTTGGATGGTGAAACCGTTGTAAAGAGAGTCCCATGTTCATCAGTGGCGGCGAGTGTTGGATAACGCAGTCAGGCGTTGAAAAATGGCCCATAGACAATACCATTCTGTGACTCACGAAATGCTTTTATTTGTGCGAGCTTTCGAGATACACTGATCTCTTCTTCCGGCGATGTTACAATGGATAAAGCAAAAAAGGGTTTTACTTAAAAACAGTGCATCCTGGAATGTATCTGACTGAAGCCTATTCCTCCCCCCCCGTGCAGTATGAGATTTATGACAAGGTTTTAAATGGTTCCTGAATGTTAGGCAGCGTCCACGCTGGTGCTGACCGCATTTGGTGCTGTTAGCACAACCAATTGAAATTTGTCCGGCTGCGCTCACGCGGCGCGCGCTCGTGCATGTACACTCACGGGCGCTGTCCGAGACAAATTTATGGACTTTGAGGTGCGCTGAGGGGTCACATGACCTCAGCCAATCAGCGCCAGTCAGTGTTTTGGCCATGAACCCCCCCCCCCCCCAGGCGCTTATGGGAAAAGTTGCCGGACACCCGAACGCTCATGCTTGTAGAGTTGGTGACGTCACCACACAAGCATGAGCGCGGTCCGCAGCACAGGGGACGCAGCCTAAGTGATGCAAGAGTGCGTGTAAATATAAAATTTATAAAGTGCCCACAGTGCACAGCTTTACAAAAAGGTGTGTGGGGTAGTGTGTTCCAATGGTGTGCATAGGTGTAGAAATGTAAGAGGGTGTTGTACACATGCGGCCAGCTTAAAGCTAATGCGGCTGCCCCCGCAGTTTAAAAATAGCTGTTTGGCGGTGCGCGGCTGTCTTCGGCTGGTTTTCCCGCGCCTCGGGCGCTTTCAATAATAAGCGCCATTAGCGCTTATCTATTGAAGCGGCCGCCGCGCGGGAAACTCCGTTTTAAACGGAGAACAGACCCGTGGCTAGCCCGCTATGCACCCGGCAAGCTTTATTCTAAAGCTTGCCAGGACAGTATTACTATAAATGTGTGTAGATACTGTGTGGTCCCTTTTGGTGTATAGAATTACATTGTACATATGTATGTGTAAGAGACAGCTCTGTGTGCATTCATATAGCGCAGTATGTATAGACATGGCCTTAAGCACTCATGGGAAGAGAGTTGTCGTGTCAGTAGTGACTCATGAAACTGCGGTCTCGGTTTAGGCCACCGCCAAGTGTCTCGAACAGTTGCATAAATTTGTATTGATGCAACCTTCTCTCTTTGGGTGTTCTAAGATTACCTTTGAGTATGGCCACCTTCATATCGTTCATCTTATCGTAAGAGAAATGTTCGCCAACAGGACTGTCCCTTGTTGCGCATGTGATGCTGTGGCGATGCAGATTCATTCACACATATATACACTTACATCACCAACATTCAGGGACCATTTAACACCTTAAGTCATAAATCGCATACTGCACAGGGGGGAGGGTTAAGTCAGATACATTCCAGGATGCACCGTTAAGTAAAACCCTTTTTTGCTTTATCCATTGTAATATCGCCAGAAGAGGAGATCAGTGTATCTCGAATGCTCGCACAAATAAAAGCATTTCGTGAGCCCCAGAACGGTATCATGTATGTGTGTCACACATTTTGTTATGGTGGGTGGAAAAAAAAATAAAAATAAAACACATACTGTACACACACTAAACACACTTTCTGTACTGTGCAGTAGAAGTTAAGTTTGATAATAGAGTGACATCACACGAATCCTATGGTATAGCAGGTATAGAATTGCTGCCAGGGTATGAAGGGTCATGAATTTGATTCCTGCATGGTATGCTAAAATTATTATTGTAGGGTGGAGGGGTGTGTGGTGTGTTGTGTGTGTGTTAGTAGTGAAGCATTGAATGTTATTAAAAAAGGATGTAATGAAAAAAAAAAAAAACACAAACAAAAAAAAAAATCAGACTATATAAAACAAAAAAAAACAAAAAACAAAAAAAACAAGAAATACATATACCGGTATAGAAAATATTTTCAGATGATTTTCACCACGTTGTACATAAAATGAGAAAAAAGTCCTCGAGGCAATATTATCAAATGGTAACCTTACAATTACAGCTAGTGTATAAGAACCTAAAAACAAGCTAATTTACAATAAATGTATGTATTGCACGTTACCCTCAAGATGTCACAACCACAATTTCTTTCTAATTCCCAACAACTACATCCGGACTCTTGCTTCCCTAACTACATTTACAGTTCTGCGTGCTGTCAGTCACCTAAGGAGAAATTGGAGCGGGAAGAATGAACTACTATACCTACAGGATTCCTCAGTGGCAATGCCTTAAGTACTGTAAGGATACGTGCTGAACGGCCAACACACGCAGTACCTGTCTCCAGCAGTAAGAGCCGCTAACTTCTTTTCTCCAGGTTGTGGCTCAGATGCGTCATCCAGAATTTTTTGTATTTGCTGTTCAATCTCTCTTGGCTTCAGTAATCTTCCATCATGGTACAGCCACACTTTGAAGTAACGACCCTTATGATAGACAACAATGTGCTTGCTGTCCTTCACGTGCTGAATTGTGTCTACAATGGTCACATGTTCAGAAAAAACAAAACAACATTAGCAGAAGTGGACACGCAGCTATTCTAAAGGCCTTTTGCACCATGTGAATGACCCTATGTGAGGAGACCGCATACAGCTCTGCTATTCAGTGGAAGTTGCCATCGTTTATTCTATTAACGACTAAACTAACGCCTGTGTTAGGACAAGCAAAAAATAATATGCTTCTATTTCAATATTTCATATGTGGCACCAACACTAGTACTGTATATAACTACAGGGGCGATATTTCTTAAACCAGGCACTGCAAGAGTGTCCTAGAATATATTGTACTTCAATGCATTGCTAAACAAGCGCTTAGCAAAGGAGGTTGGGTCACCCAACTCCTCCAGTGACCAATACAAAATATTAGGGAAGGGGCTATTCATTATTTTGAATGCAGAAGAACAGTACTATGAACGCTTAACTTGGATGTCAAGAATAAACAAAGTCAGGTCTAATGTGTATTTTGAGCCGCATAATAAAAGCAGATACCCAAAGTTTTAATTTTCAAGATGCAATAAAAAAAAAAAAAAATGAGAGAATGTTCTCTTCCATACGGTACAAATTATTATTTGATGTGTGTAATGTACAGTATATACATTGGCCTTTAATGAATAAAAATACAAAATAAAAACGCCTACAATATTTATCTTGTTTATTCAGTTACCCTAATATATATATTTATATATATATATTTTTTATGATTATTTTGTCGTTTTAAAATGAGCAATACAGCAACAAAGTGAATAGTAGGTTTGTGTTCTAATTTTTCATTTATTTATTTTTTAAACTACAAGATGTGAATATCACAAAATATACGCCGTGTGCAGTGAAAACGATTCTGTATTATTTCACGGCTTCTATATAAATAATTTATCCTAATTTTAAAATGCGATCTTAAATTGGAAAAGAACATGTTAATGAGTGGCTTTAAAAATATGGGCTGCATGATGCATTGGAGGGTAGGAGGGGGGAGGTTATCCGAAAGACTGATCGTTGTAAATTGATAGTTGCAGGATTGTTGGAAGACATATATTGGTTTGAAAAATACTGCGATATCAAAAAAGGACAATGGCACGCAGGGAGATTTGATGAAAGGTCCACGTGGGACCTGACACATTGTTTCGCCTCTGCTCTTGGCCGTCACATTAAATGGAGAACTTCATTATGAACTTGTGAGTAGAGCTCTACTTTGTATCTCTGTCTTTGAGGAGACCAGCGCTTTGAAGAAATCGTTCCGCAGGGGGATTTACCACTTCCGCGCTCTTGTACTACACTTTTATTGAATCATCCATGTGAAAACACAAGTAGCCACAACGTTTCAAGGGTCGACTAACCAACCATCAGGTGGAAGGGTGGGTTGGTCCCTCACGATATGTTGTGGCTACTTAGGTCTTTACACGGATGATTCAGTAAAAGTGTGGTACATCAGCGCGGAAGTGATCCTTTCCCTGCATGTGCTGTCCTTTTTTAATATGTCTGCGAGTTGGTCAGTGAACAGGGTGGCTGCAGCAGACTGGCACATGGAATCTATGTGGACCCCACAAACTCATTTATGCAAGACATCCAACGAGTGTTTTAAAGGCAACCTCGGAGATTTTCAAACTGAAAAGGGCTGAGGCCATACAAAAATAAAAGCCCGAAGGCACTGGAACAGGATTGTAAACACAGCATCTATAGGCACCTTCACTATCTGAGCAGCCAGCATATCTATGCTCTGCAAGGGCTTTTGCAAATCTACGCTCTGCAACTTATTTTGCACCAAAGTATTTAACTGGACAAAACATTTATACACCTTTTAAATAGCATATCTTAAATTAACTGAAATAGATATCGTAAAACAGAAATGCACAGATGAAAGGTCAGTTATAGATGAGCACATGCAGAAATAGAAAGAATAGAAGAAAATGTTACTCGCAGGGGTACACAGAAGAACACTTTACTGTTTAGCTCAGGTCAACAATTTGATGACAAAAATTGTGAAGTAAAAAGCAGTATAAATGTGGCATTAGAATTAGCATTGATTCTACGTGTTTGCAAGAAGCCAGGTTGCATATTGCATGTACAAAAGTGACCCACTTACAAACATGGCCTTCTGAATTTTATAACGGTGTATAATCTATACAGGGTCACTTCTGTGTACCCCTTATAGAAAATGTCACTGTCCACTAACAGCACATATAGCAAGTAATAAGGGGATTTCTCACCAATTTGCAGCATTACAACCCTAAAAGACTTTAATGAAGTCTTATTGATTGAAGCAACACCTTTTCCATTCAAAATACAACTGCTTCATCAAGAACACCCAGATCTCAATCATTTGGATCCTGGAAGGTTAACCTCTCTGAATATAACCATGTTGTGTGATCTAAGTGAACTATCCAGTACTTATCCAGCTCAATTACTACAGATGTATCCAGACTAAGTGTCTTCGGTGCTGATGCCACCGCGGTGGTCACGGTGTAGGGATATTAACATGGAGGTTCCATTCGGTAGCATGGACCCCCTCCATCATTGCGGGGGACACCAACCATCACGCCACAACCAATGGACTCTCGCTACATCTGTATGTGCTTTGTAACATAATCTAAATGTTGAACTTATGGGGCTGTGATCATTGTCCATAAAGTGTACAACATATAGCAACATTACAGAAAACGGGCCCGATTCACTAATCAATTGGGTAGTAAATACAAACTAATTATCACAAGTGAAATTCCTTCGCAAATTTGCTCAAATGTAAAAAAAAAAAAAAAGGGTAACAAATTGCTACTTAGTCTGACAGAAACGGTCATCTGAATGAATGTCAATGAATGTCAATGGAACAGAAAGAGTTCTCCCGGATTTTCATACCAAAGCTTCCATAAAAAATGGAGTTTGCATGTTCTCTTGTACGTCTGATTGTAGGTCAATAACCGAGAAGTTGGGCAAAAATCAAACTACAGACATCTACACTGTCACAGATTTTCAGTATGTCGGTAACCTAAAGTGAGAGACTCACTGTCCGGGCGTCAGCAAAGCTCGATGCTCTCTCCCAAAATCAACGATGCTTGCCATTGGACTTCAATGGTAGATATCGTTAGTTCAGAAAATACAGAGCAGATTGCGTTTTGATGTCTGCCAGACACGGATTTTTCCATCACACATCTGATAGATGTCAACCAAAGATTCCCTGATGGCAGTCCGAACATTTCCATTTAAAAAAACGCAATATTTTTGTTCCCAACAACCAAAATACACCAAATGAGATAATATCTCTGGCACTAAATGAAAAAAGAAGACCAAAGGGTTATTTAAAAACATTCCCTTTCTCAAAGTCCCACTATGGATGTTTAACATATCAAATATGTCCGTTTGTATGTGGCTCACTTTATTGTAAAATTAGGCCATTAGTTGTTTTTTTTTAATGTATTTTTTTTTTAGCAGTGCAATAAACTGCTTAACAAATCAGAACAATATATAAGTAGACGTTAAGCTGCCACAAGCATGAGTATAATATCATCCGGGTGTGATATGCGCACGTTTTATTTTTGCGCATGCGATCGGATTACGATGACTGACAACATGAATGACAGGACTAAGACTGTACCTGTCGCAATGCCTGGGGTACGACTAGTATTAAACATGTATTCATACTGGGAAGAACACATTGGGATGGTATTATGAACCATAAGCTGAAAGGAAAAATAAAGTGTGAAAAAACAAGGAGTGAAGACTAGCACAAAGTAATACACAAAAATGGAGTATCGATGAAAAAACAAAAAGACCCAAATGTACATGAAGAAACAACATGTAATGGAAATAACCAAATAAGGGATAGACATTGCAAGGCAGCCATGTAGCTGAGGGAAAGAAGGAACATCAAGATATCTGTTGAAATATTAACAGTGAGACGATTTAAGCAAAATGCAGCAGGAAACCATTTTTTTCCCAGTGTCAATTATTACTCGATAGTGTGAAATGTTGAAGAATGTATAACAATGGCAGGGTCAGTTCCAGTTCTTAAACTGTCTTGTCTGCTAAACCAGCTGATCTATTTGCTTTAGAAAGCAATTTAAAAAATAATAATAAATAATAATAATTGGCCAGTTTGCCAGTAAATTAATAAAATCAGATACAGTAAAAGGAGTTTGTTTTTGACAAACAAAATCGATAGCAAGCGTGTCAACTCACACCGTTTTCTGAATCACCGAATTGGGGTCACGCCTACAGATTGTTTGACATCACATATTAAGGAAGTCTTGCTAATAAATAAATAAAACGTCACTTTTCCAAAGTCCTTAGAGGCCAACATCTGTAGGATTGTGATGGTGAAGTAGCACTCACAGTTAATATTTCGCAGATGACCGATTGCCTAATATTACTGCCTTTCGATATACATACCCGTTTCTTCTCCCGGAATGCGGGACGTATTAAACATCCTTTCACACTGAGCTGAGCATAGTGGAACAGTGGACCCCATCAGCAGAATCTATACCGCATAGCAAACAGTGTGCCGAATGGGTTATAATGGCGGACACAATGTATCGTATGGGAAAAACACAACAGCGAAAAATGACAGTACTATAGTAACCACTACAGAATACCCCAGCAAACAGGTTAACAGTTACTCGGAGGATTCATCATTACTTGGGCGTCTACGTATCAAGGCTATTTTGGCACCAAACTGGGGCATTTGTATCCTGCACCTATGTATCAAAGCATGTTGTGCTAATGTTGCACCTTGGGGAGGAGTTACATGGTGCGCAGATAATAAAATGCATCATATTATGCATCTCGGGGGGTCATTTTATTTGCCAAAAAGACCAATCTGAGGAGACGCAAGTCTAACATCCCGCACTCAGATGTAAGAACCGGTGTTTGTATACAATATGCCGCAGCTCTGCTCTAAGGGAGCGCAATGCTTCAAAACACATTCATCTCTACGTGGATACATAGACGCCTTATAAATCAGGCACGCTTTCCATTAAAAAAAAAGGAATATAATAATCTTTTGAGACGAGTATTCTTTTGTGAAGGAATCAGGGGGACCCACAACTCAATTATTTTTCTGTTTTGGCACCATTTTTAACAATAAGAAATCAAAGATATGGTATTAGCTATGTTGCCGAAATGCAAACTGGGAGAGAGGAAGTAATGCATTTTCTACTAAATATAATAAAACATATACACATATATAATCAGAGGAATTCTCTGGGACATCACTAATTTCCACAACATGCTGATGTTCCAATTTGCCCATTCTGCAATGTCTGTTATAAGATCAGGGAAATAAATGGTACATATATACATACCCACACAAATGTAATATAAATATATATATATATATATATATATATATATATATATATATATATATATATATATATATATATATATATATATATATATATATATATATTTGTGTGGGGAAAATACACAGTATATTTGTGTGTATATTCACATACACATAAAACACACAATCATACATTGACATTTGAAACACAATATACAGATGTATGGCATAACTAATAATACTGGGGTTAGCCAACTACCCCCAGATAAGAGTATACTGTAATGGGAAATTCATTAGCTCTATAAATCTGGCCTGGCTGAGATTCCTGGGAGAAAGGGTTATTATACAAAAGCTGTACTCACGGAACAGTCCATGCCCTGATTCTGAGCTATCTTACAAAATCTACCCCTCCTCAAATCCGGTAGAGGGTAGATGTGGAAACTCTTCGCACGAATTACAGTAGCGCATTTCATCCAATTTGGTTCAGTGAAAACGTTTGCAACAGGTCAATGGGCAATGCAAATTAGATTAATTCATAGAATAAAAGCTTAATTCACCTTTTCACCGTGATGCTTTGTTGCCATTTTCAACAAACGAAATGGTAACATTCTAACAATTTGGGTCGTTACGCTAGAACTTTTGGTGACATTTGGTTTTTTTTGGGGGGGGGGAGGGTGGGCAGGACTTTTTGGAAAGTTGGATCGAAATAGCGTGGAAGCGACGCCATGTTCGTTCTTCTCTAGCCACGAGTGTAACGGTGAGGTCGGCAAGTATAATACATACCGGTTTTATTTCTTCCCGGTCTAGTTTTCTCCGGTATAGTAGGAGGGCATGAATGGCGTTGCCAGCCCTCGCTGCTTGCAAATGCGTTGGCACCACATACAAGAAATCCTGGGAACACACACACAATATATATTTTTTTTAACCAATGATGTTGCCATGATTAGCCACACAACAAAAAGAACTACAGCCTGGACCAACCATGGACAATTTAACAATTTTATTATTATTTTTATGAACAAACAAGTATAACAATTTTTATTTTATTTTTTTACAATCTGTAGCTACTCCACGAACTGTTAATATATCACATTTTTCTTGGTTATGACTGCTTTTGACGCCATCATTAATCAAACAGATAAACGTGTTTGTGTCTGATCAGAATGAATTTCACAGGATGTGGTCATGGGTCTGCCACAGGAAACTAAATACGTTTCACTTGAAGGACGATTTAATATTTAAAAGGCAGTTGATATTAAAATATTGCTTACATTTATTTTCTGCTATGAAGATATGACTCTTTAAAGGGTCAATCAGCTCCTAGGACCAAAGTGTTCTAGTTCCACTGACATGTTTAAGGGGTCTCAATGTGGGTAATTGATCCTTTTTTTTTAAAGATACCCAAATGCGACAATTATTTGTAATGAATTTTTTAATGATAGACGTGGGAGGGGTCCAGTTTCTCCTGGCTGCTCTCTGTGTGTGATGTCAATGTGTTCTGCAAGTTCTTGTATAGCCAGAGTCCCTCTTTCCACCTCTGCTTATCTTTATCGGCTCTCTGATAAGGACAGTTTGGGGTAAAAGGTAGAGCAAACACTTCCACATTCAGAGGCTCCTAAGAAATTCACCCGCATGAACAATGTGGGATTGCACCCAACATCCGAGAGACTCTTTAAAAAAATCAAAAACATAATAATATACCCATAAAGTTATTTATTATTTCCATTCATCCAGTTATTGAGCTTCTGTACGTGTTTACTGCACTTTGGTCTCTGCCTTGATGCAATTTTATGGCAGGCACTTACTTAGTAATAGTATTAGAGAAGAGATAATCTTACTTAAAAGGATCTATGACAGATGATATAAGAATGTAGGTACCCAACCCAAGGTCATTAAATGTTAAGTAAACAAAGGGCTGCAAATAAGCTTGGGTTGTACAGTTTATAATATGATAAACTCTACACACAGCATAACTACGATTGTACACACACACGCGTGAAATTGTTCTTACATACAGATGTAGCGCGATAAAAGTTCACAGGTGGGCCATGACGAGGGTGATTTAAACTCGCAGGAGATGCCGGCACCCGATACAGAGACCCCGGGAAGCAGGGGGTGCCCAGATCAGAAATTAATGCGGTTCAGCTCCGGCGACCCCCCTGCTTCAATCCTATGTACTAAAAAAAACGCGATCTGCTGAATGAGCCGTGCGGGGGACAGACGGACCGCGTCTCTCTGCGCCGCTATTGCAGACTGGTGGCGGCCAGGTAGGAATAACGCAGCGGGAGTCCCATTCTGAAGCAGGGACCTAGCTTACTGGGTTTCCGGGCGTGCGTAAGCTGCGATCGGGCCACGGTGAGCAGCAGTTTCCTCACGCACAAAACTAACTTAGATAACACTAGATCTGTACTCTGCTCTAAAAAAAACCCGGAGCGGTGCGTCTAAACCCACTTATCTCTACGCTGAGACACAGACCCACTGGCTCGTATTCACACATTATTGCGTGTGCTCATTTATT